>NC_139339.1:4659861-5259861 GCF_056507025.1 Lutjanus erythropterus | reverse complement strand
AATGCATTCATCAGGCCATAATATACTACGAAGTCAGTTTTTCCTCTGGAGCAGCAGTTTATTAAAGTGTGTGTGTGTGTGTGTGTGTGTGTGTGTGTGTGTGTGTGTGTGTGTGTGTGTGTGTGGATACGAACCTGCCGAGGATTTCCAGAAGCTCCGCAACTCCGTTGAAGTGCTCAGTTTCGTATATGAACCTGGAGATTAGACACACACACAGTGACTTTTAATGTCTCATCAGTACACTTAAGAATAAGGGTTCCAAGTGGGTTCTGCCTGATGAGCTGAGGTTCTACCCAGAATCATTTGTTACAGAAAAAAACTTGTTGAAGAGCTTGTTAAGGGTTTTTTTTTGGTAAGACTAGGGGAACCATAAAGAATCCTTTTCACCCAAACAATCTTTTTTTTTTTCTTTGTAGAACCTTCAGAAGACAAGAGGTCACCAGTGAAACTCTTCTAAAATATATTTTTAGATCTGTGTGCCAGATCTAAAAAGTTTCATTTTGAAAAAAGTTTCATTTTGAAACCCCGGGAATATAAAATTGTTCTCTATAAAGTCGCCTGTGTGCACCCTTGTTAGCGCCAGACAGAACCACCAGAGAGTGTTCTGGATGGAACCATTACACCATAGAATCGTTCTCTTTAGGACCTCATAGGCCTTTTCCACCAACATGGAACCAGCCCTGTTCCGCTTCAGGCATCTAATTTTGAACCGTTCAGAGGAGAACATGTAGTCATATGTTTATTATGTGTAGAATATGTATGTATATATGTGTAGACCACTTTGGTTCCTGAGGAATACCTGCTTTTTTTGGTTCTAGCTGGGAACCAACTTTTCAGATTCTGAACCCATATATTTTTGTGTGGAAATGTTCTAAACAGTTATAAACTGGGTGCTTGATCCAGGAGAGGGCCAGTTCCATGTAGGTGGAAAAAGGAAGAGAGGGTTCTGGGTGGAACTATTATACCAGGACCTCATAGGCGTTTTCCACCAACATGGAACCAGCCCCGTTCTGGTTCAGGCATCTACTTTTGAACCATTCAGAGCATTTCCTCCAGAAATAAATTTGCTCAGTACCCAAAAGGTTGGTTCCCTGCTGGAATTATGGATTATAATGGTTCTGCTCAAAACTAGCAAAAGGGTTCCAAGAATCTTGAACAGTACTGCTTCAAGAACCTAGGCTAATTTGGTGGAAAAGAGCCTTCACAGGGGGTTCTGAGTTTGACAAATAGTTTTAGGAATTATCCTATAGATTGGGTTCAAGATAGAAAAAGAAAACAAAAAAAAAGGGTTCTCCTATGATGACCAGCTGAACAAAGGCAACTCAACGAGGGACTGCGTCTCTTGAAATAGTAAAACATCATGTGTTAGCTTCCTGTAAAACTACCAATGCATTAAATTTCCTGGCAGGGATCGAGGATTGATCAATATTGTGACGTACCATGTCTGAAATAAAACTCTGTTACCTCTGTGATGAGATCTCGTGAGAGAAAAACACAGCACAATCGCAGTTTAGCAGATTTATGCTCACACTGTATCCTTTATCTGTCAAAATACTGAACCCAGTTAACCGAGACAGGAGCAGAGGAGTGTGCTGCAGCGCTGCAGCTTTGCCCTGCTTGAATTATATCACAAACACAACAATTCAGCCGCACCTGGTGAAGGGAGAAGATGAAACATGATTGTACATCACAGCCCCCTTGTTAGTCAGAGCTGCTTAACCAATCATCTGAGGAGATTTGTGTCACTACACAATGATGTAAACTCTCGGGATAGATCCAGGATGGCTGATTCAGTGCGTGTTGTGACTGCAAATGTGCACAGTCATGTTTGTGAGCGCCTTGTTCCTGTTTGTCTGCATGTGCGGAAGAGTACTGAGGCAGAAAATACTCTCTGTAACATCTGCCTCTCCTTACACACCGGTACTACTTGTCACAATAATATAATAATACTGCTTGTCTTCTGTCCTCCTCTGTGTTGATTCTTATGCCACATTCACATAATAATATTATACAGACTTTTATTACAGGCAGGAATGTGGGAAAACTATTAATGTCAGCCAAGAACTGTAGGTGTAGCTCAGAGTCAGCAAAAGAACTACTATCAGCTAATTGTTGGCCAAATAGCTGCAAAGTCTCTGCCACTGGCAGTTACACAATGAAAAAAAAATCCAATATTAAAGGGATAGTTTGGATTGTTTGGAGTTATTATGAGGTCAGTAGATGATGGTCGACAAACCCCCAGTCTGGAGAAGCGGAGAGGAATACCAGTACGGAAGCTAAGCAATGTGCTGCTGTACACAAAACATATCAATATCAGTTCAAGTGTACACTATATTTAGAATATTTTCACTGCTTTACTTTGCTGTCACACAGCCCTTTCTGATGGGAAACCTCCATTATATAAGCCAAATATCACTTTACCTAAACTCTAACTCTTTTCCTTTCCAGTTTTTAAAAAGTGACAAACCATCACGACCCAACTCCCAATAAACCTTAATAAATCCTGCAAAAGAGTTTACTCATGTATAAATGAATGTTCCATTTTTGCATCAACCTACATCATCCTGACGCTTCATTGAAAACAAATACATGTTACAACTTTATAAATGAGAAATAAATTTGGTAAGGCTGACTCAACAGACCATCTAATATAAATCTTAAAGTTGCAGATTTTTTCTCCATTGTATTTTATTTATTTGGGGACCCAGTGTTTGTGAATGACCGCTGTAAACCAAACTCCATAGGTGAAATCACAAATTTTACCTCGCAGAACACAGGAGTTGCTGATCCACTGCTGCTTTAATTGATTTGTTTGTTTGTGTTATTGTGTGACTTTGGTGACTCTTTAAAACACAGGAGTCACACAATAACACAAACAAAGTCACGCATCAAGGCAGCAGTAGACCAGTAACTCCCATGTTCTGCGAGGTAAAATTACTGATTTTGTCTATGGAGTTTGGTTGGTTTGGAGAGAGTGATATTATATTATATAACAGTGGTTTCCCATCAGAAAAGGCTGCCAGACGACAAGGTAAGAGGATGAAAATATTCTAAATATTGTGTACACTTAAACAACAACAACAGCTCCTGGCTTCCTACACTGGTACTCCTGCCGCTTCTCCAACTTCAAAAAACCTGAACTATCCCTTTAATTTCCAAGCATCTTGTGTGACTTTGAAGAAGGTAACCACATAACGTGCGAGTGCTTCTAAATTAAAACAACAGGGGTTTTTTTCCCGTTCTTCCCATACCGATAACTTGGCTTGAATGCAACTTTTGTCAGGAAATAACATCCCAACCTAACAATAAATATACATCCTGACTTCTTTTTTAAGCTGTGAAAAAATGTTCCTGTGTGTTTTGTGCTGTAAAATCATCATTTGTTCCAGTGACGCACCAAGATAAAGAAAAAAATGCATTGCAGGGGTCATAAACACAGCTGCTCTCCCTGCTGATGGTCTTTGTTGGCAAATGTTTGATTTATTGATGTTAAAACGCTATAAATAGCACCTTTAAATCCTGTGCATCGGATTGGTGGTAGGCAGTCTGTACCTGAGGAAGATGTTGTTGATCTGTTTGCGGATGTAGGCTCGGAGGCCCAGTAGTTTTCCATAGACACGGTGCAGGATGGTCTTTAGGTACTCCCTCTCCCTGGGGTCCTCGCTGTCGAACAGCTCCAGGAGCTACACAGACACGCACACACACATATGATAATTACAGGCACAAATAGAGTACGCCTGCAATATGGTCCTTGTGAGGACCTTTTCTGAGTGCAATTATTCTCTAACCTTCCTTAATCCTAACCTTAAACTCATTTTCACCCATAAACCTAATCCTCAACCATACAACAGCTTCTTTATTTGTCTCATTTCTTTCTCTTGTAAAGTAGATATTAAACATAAAAGTTGTACGACTTAACTGTGAAGTCTAAGTCAATTTTTTATTAACTTAGATAAGAAAGTTTGAGAGCAGTTCAGCAGGGGATATTACTGAGTTCATTTATTTATACTTTTCCATTTGTCAGGATTTTAGAAACATGCATGAGCTTTCGATTTGACAAACTGCACCTTTCAAGGAGAGTTAAAAAATTACCTGCAGGACAAACTTCTGGTCGACGTAGCGTTTAGCCATGGAGGGCTGGAAGTCCGGACTCTCCAGGAAACGCAGAAAGAACTCGTACACCAGCTAACGGAGGAGCAAATAGAAAGCAATTAGACACCATTTAGTGTCTGTGTTTGTCTCCTAAATGTATTTGCTTTCTTTCAATCTCAATCTCTCTAGCCTCCAGCTAGCTAGGTGTGATTAGCCTAGCTTAGTATAAAGAGTTCAGTTTTAAGTTGTTTTTCTTTTCATATGAAATATAACTGTGGTTGAAAGCTGAAAGCTATAAGGAACTTTCATATTTTGCTGATTTTGGATGCCTTGGTGGACAAAAGCAGTAAAAGTACAAAACCATTATAATAAGAGTCTATTTAAAGTGTCTTATTCTATAAATATTATGCTGTTACATTTATTATATCTTACATTATCAGATTATTAATACTGATGAAACGCTGTGCAAGTAGCAGTCAGTGGAACTACTTCTAACTACCTCATAAAGGGAACGTCTGCAGTTTAACCCAGTGATTCCCAGCCTAGGGGTTGGGTCCCTCCCAAGGGTCATAAGATAAATCTGAGTGGTCATGAGAGGATTTTGGGATCAGTATGTTGCTAAAACAGCACCAGATCTACTGTCGTCATGCAGTGTAAGACATTAAATTAGCGCAGGATGGTAATTCACTGTGTGGCTTATTGTGCTGATTTCACGCATGTTTTCAGACAATAACAGTCCTTTTTTACAGCAGACATTTCGACTTCTCATAGCAGGAAAAGGTCACGTCAAGGAAAACTATCTCTCTATGTAGCCCAATATCAGAAATTACAATTTGCCTCATGGGGCTTTAAAATTGTTAAGGTGTACAACATCCTTTGTGCTCAGACCCTTAATTTAAGTAAGGAAAAACTCCTCCCCTAAAAAACCAACAGGGAAGAAACTGAAGAAACCTCAGGACGGGCCAGGAAGCACAAAACTTAAATACTTTATTAAAGGACAAGCATTTCAAAATGGTACACAACCTGAGTAAAAGTGTTTAGTTACTTTCCACCACTGGAATAAACAAACACAAAAAACATATTAGGTGTAATTACTGAGCATTAGAGGTGCTGGTAGGCAGATTGTTTTTTAACCTTCACACAGAGCCGTGCTAGCTGTTCCATCCCGTTTTCAGTCTTAATGCTAAGCTAAGCTAACAGTCCGCAAGCTGTGGCTTTATACTGACCAGATGAATGTGAGAGTGGCAACAACCTTTTCATCTAACTCTCGGCGAGAAAGTGAGTAAGTGTTCTTTTCAAAATGGCAAACTGTTTCTTTTAAAGCTGCTCGAGGGAAAGCAGCATGATCATCGCTCCAAATGGCAGCCAGAGTTGACTTCTTTGAAAAATCTGAGCTTACTGAGAGCCCAGGATTCAGAAAAAAAAAATGTATGCTGAAGTTCATAGACAGTAATGTTTTGCACCAAAACAGAAAAGGGAAAAAAGAGACAGTTTGGACTTCACGCTTACGTTTTGACTCATCTCTTCCTGAGGGGTGCAAAAGTGACTGTACACCACACCCGAATGTCATCTGGGCAAACATCACAAGTCTATTTAGCAGATGTGACGTTCTTCCTCGCTAGAGCTTCACTTTTGTGGTTCAGACTGATAAAACGGGCACTTTTTTTTCTCATGTTTTGTTTTTTGCTTTAAACAGCAGATTTAACTGACCTGGAGGACCTCAGGCTCAGGTACAGTATGTTTATATGCAGATAAATGCTGAACGCTGCATTAACAGCAACACCTGGTGGGAGTTGTGTTCATTATGGCATTGTTCCCCCCTCCCAAATATAATGTATAATATACAGAAGAGCACATTTTTCATGGTACTTACTGACACTGCATTGTGTTTCACTTTAATAACAAACTAAGTGCATGATTTTTGGGTGGAAAAAGGCCAAAGTCAACATGCTTTGCAGAATAGAAAACTGTCCTTTTCTCCCTTTTCCTTCTGCCTGATGTAAACTGTCAGAATATGATCATAACGTGTGTTTTTGTACATATGACATACCTGCAGATGCGGCCAGGAGGCTTCGAGTGTCGGCTCGTCTTCCTCGGGGTCAAACTCTGGATTCTCGCTGGGTGGGAGAGTCCGGAAGATATTTACTGAAATCTGGAGAACCACAAACGAGGACGGGGAGGGAAAGAGAGTGACGGGAATGTGAGGAGGTGGAAAAGACGAAAATGGATGAGAGGGACGCGGATACAGGAAGGGGACAAGGGCAGAAGAGTGAAAAGCGGGTCAAACAGATTAAAAAGAAAACGCAGCGATTTAATAGTTGTATTTACTAAAAACGAGTGAGCTTCTGATTTAAATCTTGTTTCATAACTGTGCTTGTGCAGCACAACATCCTTTGACTCATCTCTAAACTTCATCATGCTGATATTTCAAAACGATGCACAAATTCGTGTCACTGCACACCAAATCAGCTCTCCAGATAGAACCGGGATGAATAGTTGGAGTTACAAAACAATGGGCCTTATGCAAGAACATTTTTGTTTTCTTATCTTAAATCTCTCTAACTTCAGAAAATTATCCACCTGTGCATATTTGAGTGCAACAATACCATATATGGCTGCGCTTCCTGCTCTACATGTCAGGAAGTGTTCATTCATGAAAATGCCATCAAGGAGAAAAAAGAGGAAGTTTCAGTCTGGAGTTTGACGTCCTGCTTTCAGAGATCCATAAAGGAAAATCTGTCATTTTAACAGCGTCAACAGTGGAATTAAAAGACCCGCAGAAGCAAAGAAACGGGGAAAAACGAGTGCTGTTAACGCCGTGTTGCCGGAGGGTCGGCCTGTCACTGAAATAAAGAGGAAATGTCTCGATATGAAAATGACTTTAGAGGAAAAAAAAAAAGACTTGCTACAGTCACAGCAAGGGGCGACTCCGACCCAGTGGCGGACATTAAGAATAATTATGTAGAAACAGATAGATGCAGGTCAGAAACAGGCGTCAGTATTGAACTGAGACTTTTCCATAACTAGTTAAAAGTTCCTTGTAGTCCCTTTAAAATGCTCAAGAGTCCTCTGTTCAAAGGACATTTAGGTGAGTTCAATTAAATGAGGCAAATAATTAGGTAAACAGCTGCGTTAGTGGGTGGAAGGGTTGCACTGCTATATCAAAGGACAACTGTCAGTAATTAACAAGAAAAATCTGTCACCTCAGGAGGGAAAAGTCATCGTCTTGACTAACTTTTTTCAGTTTTCAAGTTGTCATAAACAAATTCAGCCACTGTCGGCCATGTTTGACGCAGTTGTTTAATAAGGAGAACTTATAAGTTATGCAACCCAGCAGCTGCCTATATCATGATTTATTCAGCAAATGCATTTCCACCGGCCATTTAGTGCTTAAAACATAATGCAAAAAACAAATGTGGTAAATCCCAGCGCCCCAATTCAGCATTATTTTCTTTTCCATTCCTTCCTTCTCTCCACCCTGCTGTTTGCTTTAGTAAATCTTCTCACTGCAGGGGGATTTGCATTCAGATTTAAAAACATCCATATCATTTAGTAACTCGTTCCTTATGCTACAGTGTTGTAAGAATATGGTTTTCTGGACATTTGAATCCTACATATTGCAGTTTCTCTCGTCTTCTCTCCTGACTCGTCACTCTTTCCTCCACTCCTCCTCACACCCTTTAGTCTTTATCTTAATTATTTTATCATAATTACCTATTTTATTTAGTTCCATTGTTGCTTTATGTCAGGCACTTTACTGAAGTGAACTTTTCTGTGTTTTTTAGCAATGCTAGCTGTGGCTAAGGATGGCAGTCCGTCTTCTGTGCTGCACATGTTAGCATGCTAACACACTGAACTAAGACAGTGAACGTGGTAAACACCATATCTGCTTACAGACAGCACTAAACACGGATTTACTAACCTGAAATTAGATTTGAATTGTGCAAAAGAGTCTCATTGCTTGAGAAAGTTTCCAACTTTACTTCCTCCCTCCTTCTCCACCATTACATTCACTACATCACAGCACTCAGGCTCTTATCTATGCACTTATTAGCAACTTCTATTTTTAATTTGAGCTTTTTTTTTTAATCTTGTGGCCACACACTAAAGCTTTCGCCCACTTTCATCCGTCTGTCCTATCAGCATTTTCACATCCTCTGGGTCTAGTGACTCCATGACATAAGCTATATCCTCTGCTCGCTTTACCTTCTTTCCTCAATCCATTCCCTCCTCTTTATATCCCCTGGGACCTCCGCTGCTCTGTGATGGTGTCCACACATTTTCCACCACACTCCTCTTTATCTTTCTCATCCCTCCCTCTCTTTCTCGCCATCTGTGCAGCCTATTGCTACTTAGCACCCTTTGCTAACGCTCTATCCCTCCTTTCCTTCCCTCCCCTTGCCTATCCATCCCTCTCTTCCTTTCTCCTCTCCTCTCTCGCAACCTTTGTTTATAGTCTCTGGTGACTCCGCAGAGCTCCTCGGCTGGATGTCACACTGTCTGCCTCCTGTCTTTGCCTCCTGCTTGTAAAGGGTTCTTCCCGAAGGGCTGAGGTTCTACCCAGAAACATGTGCTTCTGAAGAACCCTATTTTGGATAGAGTTTTTTAAAGCATTTTAAAAGCAAGATCCTCAACCATGATATAAATTATTTGAATTTGTAACAACAGTAATGTAACATAGATTATTAAAATGATGGATTACAACAATATACAATCTGTGGGATTTAATACTTTTTAACTTCATCTGAAGAACATAATATAGTTCTTAATAGAACCCTCAAACAGGACCTTGGTGCAATCTATAGGCCTTTTCCACCAACATGGAACCGGCCCTGTTGCGGTTCACTGCATTTCTGAGCATTTCCACCAAAAATAAATGGGTTCAGAATCCAAAAAGTTGGTTTCCCTGCTGGAACCAAAAGTTCCAGAACCAAAATGGGCGCGTCATATTCTACAGGTTGTTGTACGTTTTGTAACACCCTCTGGTGATGACATCTTTGATTACAATGGTTCCACTCAAAATTGGTGGAAACAAAGGCTGGTTCAGGCAAGAATTCTCATCGAAACCGATCCAAGAACCAGACCTTATTTGATGGGAAAAGGCCTCGAGAGAACAAGCCCACATTTCCACCACTTCTGAGTGGAACCATTGTAGTCAAGGATGTCATCAACAGAGGGCGCTGCACAATGCACAAGAACCTGTAGAATATGACACGCCCACTGTGGTTCTCAAGGAAAACCTGCTATTTCTTGTCCCAGATTGACAAATTCCTGGTCAAACATATTTGAAATAATAAGCCTAATGCTCTATCAGCCATCTTTGGCGCCCCAGCTGATACTGGCCTCCCTGTTGCCGCTCAGTGAGCCCTGGCTTTCACAACTTTGTTGGATTAAGGAAGTTCTGTAAGGCACCTGACTCAGAAGAGGATTGAATAACTACCCAAACTGTTTTGCTTCTTTTTTCTTATTCCCTAATTTAAGTATGTTAATGTTCCCAAAATAATTTCTCAGAATATCCTGTCCCTTCTTTTTTTGTTTCTGTTTGTTTTTGTTTTTTTTCCTTATCTTTATGTGCCTCACGACCTGAGCTGAGGGATGGTGTGGGATTGGGGAAAGAGAGTGGATGAGGGTTCGGTGTTGTTCAGAAAATGCCCTGTTTCAGCTTGTACTGTCTGTGTACTGTCTCTTCAAAGGCTTTAAGAGTCAGTAAAAAGGTTTGAAAAGATTTGCTATGTTTTTTTTGGTTTCCAGCTAGGAACCAGCTCAGTTTCTGGACCAGTTTATTTCTACTGGAAATGCTCATTTCTAAATTAAGTGCTTGAATTGGAATGGTACCAGTTCAATGTTGGTAGAAAAGGCCTTATAGGGGGTTATGGGTAGAACATTTCACAGAGGGTTCTGGGTATAACTGTTTATGTTTCTAGGAAGAGGCCTCTAAAGAAAAGGGGATAAGCCAAGAAACCTTATATGGATTTAGTTAGCACATTAGCGTACTTAGCATTTACTCATCTTTTCTTTCTATCCATCCATCTGTCCATCATTTCCACCCCTACCCTCCCGTCTCCTCCTCCCCTCCTACCATCTTTATAGCCTCTGGGTACAGAGGCTCTATGAGGACTCCTCTGCTCGTGGCCACGCTCTCCACCAGCTCGTTGAGCGCCGCACGCTTGATCTCCTTCCCCTTCAGGTCGGCCACGCAGTCCAGGAAATCAAACAGCACGCAGCACTGCTGCAGCTTCTTACAGAACAGGTCATGTAACTCTGCCACCGGGGCGTCTGGATGATTGAGAGGCAGGAAGACAGAAAAAGAGAGAGAAGAGAAATGTTAGACATCGAGGTTAAAGGACAGGGGAAAAAAAGGCCAAATCCGATGGGTTTCCTGAAAGGCGCTTTGTGTTTGGTAGTGAATGGTTTGACAAAGTGAGAGTGTTAGAGTCTACAGAGATGTTTTCTACATGCTAGATCTTCCCTCAAAGGTAATGAGGGAAAGAGCAGTCTATTACTCTACAAACACATTTGTACACACACACACACACAGGCGCTTCCATCCATCCACACACACACACACGTCCACACACACACCTTCCTCCAGAGGGCTGTGTTGTATCTCAGTCCTATTACCTGTCAGATTCGCTCTCAGGACCTGTTCGTCACAATGAAACAACCTGCTGCCGGCCGTCAGATTAAAACCCCGCGCATCCAAAAACACCACTTTTCACAGATGTGGAGAGAGAGTGGCTGATACCCACGGATTACTGAGGACGTACAGTCGGTCTTAAATTGATTACACAGACCCGAGGGGAGGTGTGAAACCTAGCGGCTCAGCCTGGACAGCATTATGCAAAAAGTAAAGGAAAAAAAGCAGCAAACACCAAAGTGTAGAGTTACAGGCTTTGACAGCAGCCAAATGGGAATTCTTGGTTCTTTTTCTGAGTAACCTGATGATTGATGACTCAATAGCTAAATATAGCAGTGAAATATCCCCATGTTAGATTCCTATATATATGTGTATGAGATGTATGCAAGGTTTGGCATAATATGCTGTCTATATTGAGATAAATGATAAAATACATTTATTGCAAAGGTTTTTTGCATGATTTCCAGCAGGATGTCGCAGGCGTTCCAGAATATATTATGTAATGATATATGATTTTCTGTAATTGCTGTGGAAATTAAGAAAGGTTGAGCCTGAAAGACATCACGCACCTTCTTTAATTATGTGTTTAAAGCTGTAAACCCGGTGCTATCCCTTTAAGGGTTATTAACAAGATTGTTAACAAGACTATTAGTTAATCACCATGCTAGTGGTGAGTCTGTACATAGGCACAGCAGTGCTTTGAGCTAAATGCTAATGTCAGAATGCTATCATGATCACAATGACAGTGCTGATGTTTAGCAGGTGATGCTAACAGTTGTACAGACATTTCACCTAAAACCAAAAATGTCAACCTCATCGGGGTGCTAAAAGAAAGGTCAAGGGATCACCAAAATCAGTACGATTCATCCGTTAAGGATAATAAATGTCTGGATAAAAGTTTACAGTAATTCATCCAACAGTTGTTGAGATATATCAACCTCAAACAAAGTGGTAGGCCGACCGCCGTCCCTGGAGCCAAGCAGCCAGCGTAGCTAAAAAGAGAAAACCTATTATCTATGATTCCTAATACTATACTAGTAAGCTTGGTGCTTATTTAGCCGTCACTGTTGCTTGAGTAAATAAGTAAAAGAGTGGGTGACCAAAAATAGTGACTACTAGGCTCAGGGCTCCGTGCCACGCTGAGAAAAATAACTGCATGAGACGCCGACGTCTGTTCCACCCTAAAGACTAAAGAGAATAGTGGTCTCAGCCCGGCCCCTTAGGTGTGTTTACAGTTGAACAAATAATCTCCCTCTGTCAGAAGAAAACAATACAGCGTTACTAATGGCTGGGAAGCAGTCTAGACTAACTGTGCAGTTGGAAAGAGGATGATCCAAGTCTCACACACACACACACACACACACACACACACACATTCAAACAGCAGGAGCAGATTAGATTTAACCCTTCTTAACCCCCAGGTGGGAAACACAGGAGGGTTAAGGGGGGCCGACTAGAGCTCTTCCAGTCCCAGACCCCCTCACCTCTTGTGGGCACACCAGGACCATCTGCTCCCTTTGGCACGGAGCTGCACAACAATAGACGAGGACTGCCCTTTGCTTGATGTGTCCAAGAAGACAAGACTCTTTTGAGACCAACGAAAGTGGCCTTTTATTCAGTCTTGTATGACCAACTATGCTTTCCATACAGGATTTATTTAAAAGTCTAATACACACCAAAACTACCAAGTATATGTATCTTATTCTAGTCCTGTGAATTGCAATATAATTAATTAAAGAGACACAAAAGCAGCATCATTGCTATTTTGCAATTATTCACCCCAACTGAAGGATTTCTTTTTTTAACTTTACTATAAAGAGTTCCTATTTTCAATGAAAAACAGAATTTTTTGATTTATAAAACAAACTTAGTGCACCTGGCATATTTCTCTCATGAAAGGAGCATTTCATCACCGCCAGCTGTTGAAGGTAAATTCCACCATATGCTGCAATCTCTGCCAGTATTTCACCCAGAAGTGTTTTGGGTAAAATATAAAATTCAGTGTTCTTGCACACTTTACACACATTTTTATTCCCTGATTATTCTTTAATATATTATTCTATTATTCTATATTATTAAGAATAATATAACATATGCTATAACTTAATTTGTGGTCATTTCAAATGCCAATAAAAATGTATTAGTCTATGGCAATTTTACAATTGCATTTTTCCCTCCTGCTTCACCTCAGGATTGACACTGGAGGGGGGTAAAAAACACTGTTGCCCCCATAGACGGTGCCTATAGCAAGAGATAATTGCGTGTCTCATTTCTACAGCAGCCCAGAACAGACAAACCAAACACCAAACAGAGAGTTTCATGGCCATAGTTTCTGCTACACTCTTGGAAGAAGAGAGCGAGACAAGCTCACAGTTAGTTGCCACTAAATCCTCCACGCTGGTCCTTTAAATATAGTTTAGATTTAGATTGCATTAAAACTGTCTTTTATTCAGGTAAACATTGCAGAACTTTTCCTTGTTATATATGCAGACGACTGTAAGTTGTTTGTGTATAAAGCCTCACAATACCAGAGCTGTTCCTCTTCTAATTTTTTATCATTTCATCTTTCACGACAGGACTTGCATAAACTTTCCCTGCAACTTTCCTTTTTCCTATTTTACATCTAGTGTTGACGTCTGTGAGCCTGTCCATTGAGTCGTAGCAGTCGGTTTGTTCTTGAGCTGCAGCCATTTCTCAGTGACTGGACAAACGTGTGACAGCCGAGTTCACACAATTTTCTGACTATTTGTGACGAAAAACAAGTGTGAAAAGTTTAAGAGGGTGAACTAGTTCTTCTGACTTTGCTTTGAGAACTAATGTGAGTCCAAATCTGCAAAGCGACCAGGAACCACTCCTGTATTTGAGGTTCTTGGCAGGTTTAAATAGCTGCAGCTTCAGTCTTTTCATCCTCCTGACCCTTCATCGCTCTTCCATCCAGGACCGTCCTTTCCTTTTTCTCGACCATTCTTTTTTCCTTTCCTTTCCTAATCTGCCCTTTCCTATCCTTTCTATCTCTTCATCCCTCTCTCCTGATTCTCATACCCCTCTTTTCTCTTTCTCCTCTCCTTTCTTCCGTCCTGTTCTCCCTCAGTAGACAGACTGTGAAGGTGAAATCTAATCCATTTTTAATGGAGAGTAATTGTATGAAGATGTGCCGTGCTGGGACTGAGAAGAAGAAAAAAAAGGAACAGAGCGAGGTGAAAAGACGATGGGAAAGAGAAAGCATGTATGTGTGTTCGGGAGACAGAGGGAGTGAGACAGGAGGTGAGAAAAAGAGAGGGAAGATGAAGGGAATGAAGAGACTTGGTGGGTCATGTGAGAGCAAGTGTGGGAGAGAGTGAAGAAAAAGAAAATGAAAGAGCAAAAAAGGGAGATGACAGGCTCAGACAGAGCCACAGTGCGTATTTTAAGGCAAAGCTAAAACTATTTGTTGTCTGTCAGTATTTGCTGAACTGGTCACCAGAATCGTCTTACTGTCTATTATCCTGTGGTGTAAAGGTAGATAATTCACATACATACATTCAGAAGAAAATCTGGCAACACTTTATTAGAAGGGGTGTGCATAAGACTAAGTGTCATTCTGTTGATTATGTAATTTTTAATGAAAAGTTAACACTGTTTGAGATGATTTGTTGTGACAACTTGACATTAATCGCGCCGATATTTAACAGGGAGCACAGGACTGGGGTGGTTTTCTGGCTGGGTTTTGTTCCAGGAACCGAGGAACTGAGTCAGCTAATTAGGTGGCTAGCTCCATCGCTAACTGATTTAACTAACTAATGCAAGCCACAGATAACAGCAGACAGTGGTTAGCCTATTTTAGCAATAAGTAAATTAGCTGACTGCTATCTGCACATCAGCTAACTCAGTAAACTAAGTCACCTTGGTACTGGACGCTGTCATAAAAGTCCAAAAGCATTTCTACAGTGTAATAAAACTTAATGACATCTTTCAGTCAAGTCCAAAATGTACTACAAGATCAAGGAAAATATTCATGACACATTTATAAATGTCTTATGATGGGCAATGTCAAAACCAACCATATATGACAGTATGATGTAAAATTAAAAAAATAAACATAAATAGTTTGATAATGTCATGTTCTTATGACATAGACACTGACAGGTTATGTTGTCTTATTATTACAGAAGACATTTTGTAAAATGCATCGCATTTTTTTGCATTAGAAATGACATAATTAACAGAATGACACTCCACAGACACTAACGACATTTATAACATTCATATTCCCTCATTTTTATGACAGGTGCCATGGCATGGTTATGACAGTGCAATGACAGTCTTATGCACACCCCTTCAAATCAAGTGAAGAAACCAAAATGAGGATTAGAGTCAAGTGAATTTTAGTTTTCCTTGAGACTGTGCTATTATTAGGTCAACACAGGTGGCTCCAGACCCACTCATCCAAACAACTCTTAGCATGAGTGCAGTGATTATAATATTATCTAAGATCTTAATCACAGCGAGTGACTCATTTCATGACTGTTGAACTGTTAGAACTATTTTCATGGTTCTGACAATTTAAATTGGTGTTTTGAACAAGTAACACGCTTTGAACTGTGACTATAAAATTCAAAATGCAATATTCTTGTAAATGCAGGTGGTTCAATTTTTACTTTCATCTTTATTAACTCAGATAGTCCCTTGAGATTAAAACACACATGGACAACGTGGCACGACATTACCAGAGTTGTATTACCACAGTTATAAAAGCATGACAAAGCAAACAGTCAGTAAGAGCAGGCAACAACAATCCAGCTTAAGAAAAGAAATTACAGTCTCCATTTAATGTTTTACAAACACTGCTAATACTGACTGCTTCGAGCTTTGTATTACTTCTTTTAATCCTCTGTTCTTCTTCATATAGTGTTTAGAAAAAGGATCTTTTCCAGCGCAAATGCACAAAAAAATTATTTCTTTTTTCTGAAGAACTTCCAGCTGTACTTTTCTCTTTATAAAGCTACGCAAATCAATAGCAATACATCTAATGACTGGGTGTAATGCGAAAGAGGAACTGACCCTTCTAAGTCCCACCCCTCTACTTGGATATGCTATGTGCTCAAATTGTCTATGTAGAAAAGAAAAATAAATTTTGAGGGTGGTTTGGAGACCTGTAAAAGCTATTATTAGAGCACAGAGTAAAATGGGTGGACACTGATCACCAGACTTTGCAGTTCTCCTCAACTCTACTCAACATTTTAGCATTTTTCAGCTCAATGTTTTGATTTGTGGGCCCACAACTTTACTGTTTTGTCTCACCTTCACTGCTCTCATCATCACATTTCAAGGCACAGGTAGGTGTTTTCATTTAAAAAAAAAAAAAAAAGCTCTAAAAACCCACTGTGCACCCCCAGTTCCAACATCATACAAATAAATCACTAGGTGGTGAATATAGTGGAGCATTTAGTGGCTAAAGACACAGATACATTCCTCTGGAGAAGATGGAGACCAAAACAGAGCTAAAATGAGAGTGAATATTGGGCTTAAATCTGCCAGGTGGACAGAAACACGACTCCAAATGAATATTAATGTTGGTCAGGCGTACATCAAAAACGGTTCCTAATCCAGCCTTGTAGCTGTCTAAGAGGAGTAAAAAATATTCTTTGCTGCATGAGGAAAAATAATGTGAGAAACCTCTGGAGAGGCGACTCACTGGGAGGTTCCCTCTCCACGGACGGCTGAGGGCGCAACAGAAGCCGTAGGTGGTAAAAAAAAAGCAATAAGAGAAAATAAAGAGAAAGCTGTAACAATAATAGAAATAGCTCAACAGTTCAATGTAGACATACTGTGACAAGACCCAAAAACCCAAAAATCTCACAAGAAGCTCTGAAAAAGTCCACAAGTAATTCTTCACATTGTTCCAGCACTAAAGGGGGGTCAGGTAGAGACCATATTCACAGACTGCATGCAGTCTAGAAAGCTTTTAAATCAAGATAATGAGGAGAGCTGTATTATATTATTGGCCATTAAATAAAATCTAATGAGAAATTCTCTCAGATTAGTAGCCTCCTCATCTTTCAAAATCTCAATAAATTAATTCAGTACGAATCATTTTCAAATAAATACCTAAAGGTGATTAAAACGTCTCAGTAGAAACCCAAAGGAGACGTGGAGACCTTTCCTAAAACTACCCAAGTAGTTTTTGTGCCTTTATTTTGAAAGTCTACGTGGACGTTGCATATTTATTATCACTATCTTGACCAGAGGGCTGCACTACGAAGGAAGCTCAACACAGCCAGGGTTTCTTTACGTGAGCTGGCTCGAAAAAAACATTCACATAAAAAAGAAGAACCTTTGTGCATGTAAACTGATGCTAGTGAGGCACTGAGGGGTACGAGATGGAGGTGAGGAAATGTTGTGTTGGAACTATTTTCAATGGCAGATCAATACGTGCATGAAATAAACTACAGTATCCGTCTTAATTGCAATGATGGAGCATGTCTGTTTGTGCAACAGTGAAGCTCACTGTCGTGTTTTTATTAGTTTTTGGACAACAATGGAATATAAAGTGGAAAGACAGATCAGGATTTAGCTACACAGATAATACTTGTTAGTAGGATCATTTAATTGTTGGTCTTTTCATGGGGGCTGCAGCCAATAAGAAGAAGAGGGAACATCTCCAGAATTAAATATACCAAGGAGGAAGAGGCTGATGAAAAAAAGACGACCTGACACACACACACAAACAGAAAAGACAGCATGTGACGTAGAGAAGATGGTGGGAGCGAGACGAGAGGAAAGAGGGGAGAAGGGTGGGTGCATTTGGCAAAATGAGCGGTAACATATAAGACCGAGCAGCGCCGAGCTCGCTGCAAAAGCATCAAAACACAAACACACACACACACACAGCTGCAAAAATCTAAATATAGTCCTGCTGGAGAGAGAGAGAGACCGCGAGGAGAAGGAAGAAGGATCTGGGGAGGAAACAGGAGGAGAGGAGAGGGGAGCGAGCGGTATAGGGTTAAAAGATGACATCATCCCCTTAGTCCTCCTCCTCCTGCTTCTCTCTCATCTCTCCATCACTAGGTACCTCCCTTCTTTTCCTCCCCTCTCTCCTCACTCCCTCCATCTTTCCCCTCTCCGTCTACTCCACCCATCAATCTCTCCGAGGCGTCTTTTTTTTTTTTTTTTTCTTGCTCTCTCTCAGATGAGCAAGTACAGCTCTAGTCTTTAAATAACAGTTATTCTGTTTGGGGCTCAGTGTGTGTGTGTGTGTGTGTGTGTGTGTGTGTGTGTGTGTGTGTGTGTGTGTGTGTGTGTGTGTGTGACAGAAAGAGAGGAGGACAGCTTCTGTTTCAGCAACCATCCAAAGCCGCCTCTGCACCTCTGTCATTAAGCACACACACTCATGCTCAATGCACAGAAAGTGTGACGCAGAGAGGAGGACGAGGATGAGGAGGGGAAGGAGGGGGGGAAAGGAAAGAAGACAGAGACAGAAGGAGATAGAGAGAGGAGATAAAGAAGGAAAGACACAGTTATAAATAGTGCACTCTCTGAAATAAAAGTGCTAACTAGAACCAGGGTTCTTGGGCTTCTTCTATCCTACCCTCTTCTACCCAGAACTCTCTGTGAGAATTTCTACCCATAACCCCCTATCACTTGGAGCCCTTTGAGAGTTCTACCTAGAACTTAATATAAATGGTTATACCCAGGACCATCTGTGAATAGTTTCACCCAGAGAGGTTCTACAGAGAAGCTTTCTATGATGTGATGGTTCCACCCAGAACCCTGTCTGAGGCTTCTCTCCAGAACCTTTCAACCTTCTTAGGATGCTAAAAGAACCCACCCAGAGGATTCTAATGAGAACCTCTTTATTTTCCAAGGGTTTTTTATCTTGAACCCACCCAGACGGTTCTACTGAGAACCCTTTTACGTTCCAAGAGTTTCTACCAAGAACACTTTACTATTCCAAGGATTTTATCTAGTACCCACGAAACCTTTTATGTTCCAAAAGCTTCATCAACATGGGGGTTCTACCAAGAACCTTTTTATATTCCAAGTATTTCATGTCACAGAAAACCCTTTTATATTCCAAAGGTTTTATCAAGAATCCACCTTGGGGGTTCTAAAGAGAACCCTTTTATATATGGAACTATCTTCCAAAAATGGTTCTTTGGATAAAAAGGGTTAATGAACCCCTTAGTCTTACAAAGAACCCTTGACAAACCCTTCTTTAGAAACAAATGATTCTGGTTACAGCCTCAGCCCTTCAGAAAGAACCCTTTTGGAACCCACGGTTCTAAGAGCGCAGAGGGCAGCTCCAGCAGCTATTAAAAGTGACACACTGTGGAGGGTGGAAGTCAGGGCAGTATAAATATCACCTTAAGGGGTTTAAGTGACGCGTGTTACTGTTAGCCTCATCTCTAAATAATCTAATCCTCCTGATAACACATCCACGACATGACTAACTGTCTAGGAAACATGTACAGCACATTATCCATTACCCCGCGTGTAAACAGCCTGATTAGAAAGGAAAAATGTGGAGGGATGTTATCACGTGTGATCGACTGCACCCCTTCCATCTTCTCCCATCGCCCATCTTCAGATTGAAGAGTAAACAGCTATTTACCTGCCAAGAAAGAACAGGACGAATCATCCCGCTGCTTTAAATCAGAGCAGGAAATACTTGGAAGTTGTCACTTGGTGATGGTACCGAGAACAGCTAATGAGACCGGCTGGGTATTAGCATATAACATGTAAATAGAGTCGTATGTACAGTCTGCTGCTGGTAATCAAGCTGATTCTACTGACAGAAAGAGGAAGAAAGAAAAAAGAGCAGATTTTTGGACACGTTTGTGCTTTCTGCTGAGGATGTTATGCTTTATTCCTCTCAGTCAACCTGTCCTGTCTGTCAGCAGGAGATCACACCAAATTATGAGCAGATTTTTGTGAGACATTTCGGTCTTGGGCCAAGGAGCAACGCGTTATACTTTGATTTTTATCTGGAATTTTCACTACTAAAGTAAAGTGTCAGTTGTTATTTGTGTTCAGTGTTGATGGAAGTGTGGGCTCTGTGGCTGACAGGAACTTTTTAGAAATAATAATTATAATTATTATTGTTGGGTGAAAATCCTTGCTGAGTGTCATCAATTTCACCCTCATTTTTTATTCCACTTGTGGGTATTTAGAATAATATTTAATTGCAGGCTGACAGATCAGCTGCTCCTTGTCCTTCACCTGTTTCCTTATTTTTCTTCTGGTGTGTTTTTCTTTTTTTCCCACATCGACTTTAATGCCAAACGATTTCTTTTTCACCCGAGACACGGTACATTTCTCCAGGGATGCAACATGCTCGCCTCGGTTATTGCAGCCCAAGGAGTTACTATTATGAGTCGCCAAAGTGCCTTCTCTGTCCTCCTCCTCGGACACGGGGAGAGCAGCGGCGTGTCCGCGGTACAGACTGACTGGTGAGAGGCGGTGGTCAGCGTTGGTAGGAAGCCAGTGACTCAGAGAAATGAAAAGTTATTTCCTGAGTGTTTCACGGTGGTTGAGCTCTAAACACAAATAAACAAGCCCACACACCACAGCAACGGCTGATTTTGTCTGAATGTTGCAATTACAGTGAGTTCACTGCTTCCTCCATGATACTTTTCTATGCAAACATATTTCCTTATAAGGAGAAAAGGGGGCGTGTCAGTATTCAGATTACAGGCAGCAGGCACGAGCCTGTCAGTTTAGTTTTTGTGAGAACGGTAACAACATTTCTATGCATGTGTTTGTAAATGAGGCCCAATATCTTTTCTTTCTCTGGGTGTTGCTCTTGAGGTTTGTTCAGATCACCAGCCCAAATCCCGATTGATTTTGGAAAGTGAGAACAGCAAAAACAAAAAAAAACAAATGAAATGTTGTTGTTTTTTTCTACAGATTCATATCTGTCCAGACAATCTGGCAACTTGAATCGGATTTCAAAGTGTCTTTTGCGTCACTTGGAACAAGACACTCAAAGATGATGTCTGGATGCACAAATCCAATTTGATCTCTTGCAAGTAACAAGTGCAGTCTGTCTTGCAGCTCTGATTTGAGAAACAAATCTGAGTTGCCTGCAGTGCAGTTCCTCTCAGCTCTGCCCACAGTTTTAGCTTCTATCAGCTACTTGTTTTTTTTATTTTTTGGTTTGGTTCGACTTTACTTGTCTGGTTCCGTCCCAGTGCTCCAATTTTCAGTGAAAAAGCTCCATAAACCTGCTGTACACTACCAGCCCAGCATCAAACAGCAGAAAGACAAAGCTAGCAACTAGCTGATGAAGTGGAGCGTTCAGCAGTTTAGTTACAGATTCTGCAGTTCCTCTCAGCTTTATGGAGCATTTTATCACCTTTGAGGTCTTTATTTTGGTCATAAGATCCGCAACTCAACAGTTTTGCCTCAGTTTGTGCGTCTTCGTTAGCACTAAATGGCCTATCACAAAAAGTTAGAGTGAATAATTGACTTACATTTGCTAGCTGGACAGAAACAACAACTTAAAATCAATGCTAATGTTGCTCTGTGTCTGCTTGTAAAAAGGAAACTCTTTGCTAACATGTTAGCTATAACAACCTTATGAGGTGATGATATGTCAAAGTTTTGTTTGAAGTTTGTTCCACTGCTCTAAAGTAGCAAAAAAAAAGCTATTATTGTAGCTGAACTCACGTCACTCAGTGGCTTTTTCACTTCAAGAATGTTGGCAGATAATGTGTTGGTTGGATGCTCCAAAATACACTTATTTATATGTTTATAATAGATCAGACATCTTAAAGTTTTTAAGAAATTGACTATTATTAAGGCTAAAGCACTACTATGAAATTCTGAGCACAAAACAAGACATAATCCTTCCTGTTACCAAGCTTTACAAACTGAATTTTATTCAAAATTAAGATGGTTACCATCTGAAAAATATCAGTGACTGAAGTAAAACTCATTACTGACTGACAGCGAAAGTGACAGCTACTGTGTCTGAAGACCTTTGCTAAAAAAACAGCATTGTCTCTTGATGGCAGTGGATTTCAAAACACGGCAGAAAGTCTTTGTACACTATTCAACGGATGCACAGACAGAAAAGTCCCATTCTCCTTTAAACAAAGGCAGAGAGAGAAGTCTATGTCATGGCAAAAGATTAAGTGGCGCACTAAGCCCATCTTTAAATAATCCAATGATTCTAATAATACACATTTCCACCACACAGCATAATGAACAGAGAGCAGCTGGGTGTCACAGGCTGTGGTTCATACAGTATCTGTGCTCTCTGTTGTCTGTAATTTTGTGTTACTTACTTTACACATAACCATATATACGGCATATTTGTTTTAAGGGCTGCCTTAAAATTTTAAGTTAACTGAATCTGAAAAGACAATTCAGTGGAATTTTGCAATGATTAAAAGACTTTTCTAGTCAAATAAATTTGAAATAATTTCAGTTGTAGTTGAGAAAACATGTTAATCTTAAGATATTAAGTTGAACCAACAACTCTTTGCAGTGTTTTCATTAATATGAAAAATGCAGCAATTTTTCATCATACATGTTTTCTTCAAACTATAAAAAAGAAAGGTTTTAAGTCTCAAACAGTGCATGCTGGGAAGACTGCTAATATGCTGATAATTTTTCTTTTCAAACTTAATTTAAGGAGGTGATTGAAATCTGTAGAGTACATTATTTCAACCAATTGTTTCAAGTCAGAAAACTTCAAGTTAGAAGAACTGAAATCCTATAGGTTGGGAAGCTCTGCAGGCTGCAGGAGCTCTGCAGGAGCGCAGGACATGCGCATCATAATAAATTGACAGTCCTCCATTATAAGTTGATCAGCTGTTTATAATGGTCACTTGTCTGTCAATGTAAAGTTAAGCCTGTTACACTGAAAACAAAAGTTCACTGCTCTGAAAATCCACACTCTTCCTGCCAAACTCCATTAAAATTTTTCTCAGTTTAACCATTATAAACATTGACTCCTTCTGAAAGGTTATTAATGATTTCTTACAACTCATAAACCACACTTACTCATTCATCAAACATTCGGCATGAATTTGAACTCTAATAAATGTGACATGGGCAAACATAAACAGATATTCCAGCCAGGAATAGAAACTTCAAAGGCAGACACAGTGGCTGCGGTGTTGATGTCAGAGAAGTGAGTACTTCAACTTAACATTTTTTCTTGATCTCTAATGACACATTGTGGTCATTTTATGATTTAATACGGTAAATGTAATTAATCATAGTTGATTCCACAAAATTCCTGTCTGATTTTTTGCAGAGCAGTACTTTGGGCTCCTACTTTTATCTAAATGTCTCAAATTCTCCTTGACCGCAGAATGACTTTAAGCAAAAATTTAGATATCAAAATTCTTCTCCAAAAGCAATATTTGTTGTGCGAAATGTAAACACAAATTGGAGGCAGTTAGTAAACAAATATGGGAGCCGGTTATCCCAGCTGGAGACATCCTCAACATTTGATTAGCAGTTTTTGTAACCCTCACTTGTTGAATAATAATCTGTTGGTTGTGTCTGTGCAGCGTACACCAGGCTTTCCACACCGCCGCTGCTGCTGCTTGTCACACACCAGGAAATGTGATAAATGAAAAAATAAATCTCACATTTTCTCGTCCTTGATTAAGCCTCAGCGTGTTTTTTTTTTTTTTTTTTTTTCAAAAGCTGGTGGTGATTAATGGCAAACATTTGCACATATTTTCTGCTTTCTCATCCTGTCTATAACAAATCTCTTCCTTCAAAACTGATTCTCTGCGTGCCCACTGTTTGATTTTCTGCGTTTACTTGGCTTTGCACTGCCTCAGAACCACGAGAGAATATTTAATCGTGAACACCCGCAAAGGTGAGACCTGTAATGCTTCAATCAGAGAGCTTATTTGCCCGAGCATCAGCGTACTCCTTTAAGAATCAACTCTTTCCTCCGTGACACAGCAGCAGTTGTGTTTATTGCATCGCTAGCCGTTTCATTACATCCTCTCCCCTGCAATATCCTCTGCCCTTTTTTTATTTTTTTTATCTCGCCGTCTCCCCCCTCCTCCACTGCTCCTCCTCCTCCTCCACCTGTCAACCTTAATGTTCAGTCATTTCCTCTTTCCTCATCCACTCCATTTCTTTCATCGCGCCCCTCACTTTCTCCCCCACTCTCCCTCTTAATTCTGAGACAGTCATAGAGCAAAAAAACACTACTCTATCCATGCCTTCTGTAACCTAATACCAGACCCCATCCAGCTGGCCTCTCTCTCTTTCTCTCTCTCTCTCTCTCTCTCTCACACACACACACACAGTCATTCAATCTCCCACATACAATCTGTGTGAGAAGGTGACTGTTTTACAGTAAACAGCACATTTAAAACAGAGGCTGCTGTATATTCATTATTCTAATGTGGACAAACACATGCTGGACAAACACATACAAACATATCCTGTCACGCATGTGACCACATCATGTGAGGTTATCTTACATCTTGCAGAGGCAATATGTCATTTTTGACCAGTACAGTATCACATCACGGCCCAAATAAACAACAGAAATTACATCTTTCCAGGGAAATGCACCTTAGATACGCTGGGCTGTGTGTCAGAAGCAGATATCTGTAGCAGTTGTTACCAAACTGATTGCTACGTCTGCAGTATTCCTCTGTTGCCACATACACTGGTCTATACTGCAATATATTTTCTATTTTGACATCATTACACAGTGTTCCCAGTGAGGAAGTTTTGGTTTTAAAGCCAGTCTGCGTGACTTTAAAAAGAAGAAACAACAGAGTCTTCCTCTTACAAATGAAACTTTAGTTCAAGCAATAAAATGTACCTTTGCTCATTTTCCACACCTGCAGGGGATTTGCCACAACATTTGTCCCTAATGGACAACTTTAAATGTGAATAAATGTCCCTTTTACAGCAAAGTCTTCTAACCTTTTTCAAAATCTGGCTGTTCAACATAGACGAGCCTTGCACATAGCATACCTTAGCACAGGAAATCAAAAAGGGACAAGGAGAAGTTAACCAAGGTACCAAGCTTGTTAAACTGTCATTGGAGCACAAAGCGATATACCAGAAAATTCACCTTTGTGTCTTTGCAAAATTTGTTGTTCTGCACGCTTGTTGAGCCAGCCAGGAACAGTCAGTCACAGCAGCTCCCCAAGTTAACAACCTTGCTAACTGTCGGTTACTAACTGTAAATTAGCTAGGTCAGTCGCTAATAAGGACAACAAGTGAACACAGTTTATATTCATGAGCTCCTCTCGAGTTGCATGTGTCAACTCTGGAGAACAAAGTTGAACTTGACACAAAATATTGACATTTTCTTTCGCCCCTGCAAGCAAAGCCACTGATTATGGCGATTTTATTGATGTCAGTTGATTTCAATGTAAATTTTCTCTTTGAATTGTGACTTTTGAGGTGAAAATTTAATGGAATTTATTTTAAAATTCAAAAAACCATTTGACTTGAATTAAATAGTGGTACAGGTAAAACAAGTCTGACATTTGTACAACGTCCATCCTAAGAAGTCAACCCTGTCTTGTTTTTTTATTCACTTCAAACACTTTAAAATCTTACTTTACAGTCTTTTTGTAGCTTTACAAGGCTGCATAGAAATTTTAAGGACAACACGTCCTTAAAATGATACTCTTCCATCACTCTATTATATTTTATGAGGTGGTCTTTAAGATTTCATAACACGCATGTCTGACGGCGTGTTTTTCTTCTAAATCCTTCCATTGTTAGCGGAGAAAATGGCCCAATTTTGAGCACATTATGAAACACAAGCAGCAGTGTATTTTTGTTCTTTGTCAGACAGCAGTGGGAGCATTTTAAATGCATTTCCTGTTTCATCACATAGACACAGAAGGCTTGCAAAAGCACACTTATGACCTGTTAAACAGCATCCAGCAGGCTGATAGCATAATCCGACACGTTTCGATGCAAACACAGCAAGAAATCCTTGTTGCAAAATGATTGACTACTTGCTTATTTCTGATTTTAACAGTTAGTATGAGCACATAAACTGATACTTCACATTACTGCTTTACCGAACAACATTTAATTCTTTCTGTTCCTTCACTCTGCTTCGACTCACCATCTGTTTCTCTGCGCAACAAAGCCTGATTCAATTACATTGTCTGTAGTGCTCATCCTATATCTGCAGGGTGTTTCGCGGCTTTTAGAGATGCTTAAATCCTATAACGCCAATAAGCAGAGTGGGTTTTGCGCAGGTGAGGGAGTATTTAACACTCTAAGCTCACACCACATCCTTTAGGGCCTGACTTCCTTATTTGAAGCCGCTCAGCAGCTCTTTGAAAAGCCACTGCTGTTGGCTAACGTCAAGGACACAGACCATCATGCGTGGCTATTTTCTTGATATTTCTCTTGCACGGCTAAAACAGCAATTAGACATGCTGGTGCTGGTTTGCATGCTGAAGGGTGTTTGCACGAAACATCCATCTATTAATTACTCGATGTGAGTGCTTTCCTATTAATGATTTTTATGTTGGGCTGTTTTGAGGATTCAGCACACAGATAAGCGTCTACGGGAGCACAGCATGTTGATTCATTTTCAAAACAGCAATTAGGCCTGCTGCTGTTTCTGCAGCTCTGCTGCTTTCACATTGGTGTGGGAGATAATAATAAACAGCTAGGTATCAATTTTTGATGAGAAGGAATCCAACACCACGGTTGACTGTAAGGAACAGCTGTGGTAAAAATTGGACTACTAATTTTTTTTTTCTTGGCTTCGTCTGCTGCCGTTTTCCAGATCAGATGGTGCGCCTGACAAAATTTACTTTTACTTTTAACTAGGACAACAAAACTAGAGCCTCTGGTGGTGACACACAGTTTTCAGGAATAGTTTAAGTAAAATCATCTCGTGACTTCCAAATACTGATACATGCTGTGCTAATGCCCTCATTTTAAATTTAGAAAATGAGGCCCATTGTGATGCTGACAGCATGACCTTTCTTATGGAGACATGTCAGCTTTGGTGTACATGCCATTCATCGCAGTTAAAAAAAAATGCATGTGAGCTTAATAAAACCTCTCTGTATAGCGAAGGGCAGCAGACTGTGCCGCCGGGCCGAGCTGAACAGAAAGTCTGTTTTGTGTGTTTTCACTCGGAGCTCCTGCTGAGGTAGCTGCTGGCTGCAACGCTGCTCCTCAAGATAGACCACAAAATGTCCCATGATCGCCCTGCATACATACGTGCTTTTCAGTCACACACACACACAGGCCATAATAAATACTTCGCTGACTGCAGTGTCTCTGTGAGATTTCATCCTCACTCAGCTCAGAATAGAATTACTGACCTACTGCAGAGTAAAAACGCACAACTGACATACCTGTTCCTAACCTACATCCACTGTCGTGAGAATTCACTATCCAGGAGTGATATTACAGAAACTTAATATCTGAAGTCTTGAGTTAAGATACGATTTTTCATATTTTTTTCTACAGAAGCAAATCCCAACTAACCTTAGGAATGTTACCTTGTCTTACTTCATCCTATCTTATCTCAGGTTATGAAAAAATACCCAATCTAACATTGCTTATCAATTTTTATGTCTGTTACCTAGCAACCAATACTGCTTTTCTGATCTCACAGAGCTAAACAACTTTGAAAGCTTTGTTTTTTTCTCATTGAAACAATCTGAAACACACACACAAAAAAGGAGCACAAAATCAAAAGATGTTCTTTCTGAGAAATTCACAACCATCCTGACTCAAGATATAAAGACAGCAGACACTGTCTGAGCTGCTGTATGCAGCATTCAATGTGTAAAAGCAATAAAAGAACAGCTATAAGGAGCTAACACAACTGTTAGCAAACAATACTGCTAGCTAACGTCAGTTAGATAGTAAGTTCGCTACCACTATGGGTGAGAAAGTGAACGTTAGAAGAGGTTAACTGTTAACTTTTTATTTAAGTTTTTTGGAAGGTAGGATGTTTGGTTAATACACTTTATAAGGAACTACCATATTTTGATTTTGGAGGCCTCTGCGGATGAAATCAGTAGTGTTTCCACAGTAATGAACACAAAATGTAACAGAATTATATTAAGCATCTGCAAGTTATGAAGTTTCTGTAATATTTTAGATAGATTTCTATACACAATTATAATGTTTCTACCTGTAGTGAAGGTGTTTTTTCTCACAGTGATGATGTTTCTATTTGTGGTGATTTAATTACATTTCTACATACTCTGACAGATCATTGTTGTATTTATATATTTTTACATTGTGATGCCTCTGCTGTGATGTGCCTTGTGGTGATGACGTTTCTAGCTGTCGTCATGACATTTACATCTAATTACAATACTTCTACCTGTGGTGATGACGTAGTTTCTATCTTTGCTGATGACGTGTTTTCGCCCCTCAAGTGGAAACTTTTTCAAGGATGCAGCCACACTGTGCAGAATGTATTTTCACCTGGATGACTCACACTTACTGTAAGACCAATCAAAATGCAAACCTACTGCTCTGACAAGGCTGATGGCATCTGATTGCATTGCATGGTCAATGTACATATATATATATATGTAAAATATATAGGAGTTTGCTTTTTTATCATCAGATGTATTTTGAATTTTAACACCCCAGCATAAGGAGTGAGCTAAGGAGGAGGTGGAAAATCTAAAAAGTAACTACAGTGGCATCTGAAACTGACTATCTCAAGGTCAAAAGTAAGGGATCTGGTGCTGTCTTTTTTGGTTGCAGGATCACAGACAGCTGGTTCAATAATCTCCTGGTGTTTAAATGAGAAATCATCCTGAACCACATTTGTGCAAATTGTCTTTGGTTTGTGGACAAGATGTGAATCTTGATCATAATTTTGTTTATCTGCTGACTAGATGCTGGGCGGGAATGTGACCTTAGCCTGGTTAGCCTGCCAGCGACAGCACAACAAACACCCGTGACCGGGAAGCCTGACTGGTGTCCGTAACCCCAGGGGAGAGCATCGCGGCTGGGGAGGAGCGCTGAGCTAACAGCCTGCACTCTAGTTAGACAGAGAGCTGCAGTGTAACTGAAGACATGGAGGACAACCAGGAGAGAGTCAAGGACCAACTCTGATAAATCTGCAACAAATAACACTCTATGGTAGTCTAATAGGTTTTACATCAGTTTGTCAAATTCATGACATCATGAAAGCAAGACTAACATCATGGCTGATTTTTTTTAACACTACCAAGGCACAATTTTATAACCTATAACCTAATGAACTGTTAAATACTGGTATTTTTACATCAATTACTTTCCAAGTTAGCAGGTTAGGTGTTAAGATTAAAAGGGCTAATTAGATAGATAGCTAAGCGTAGCTGTTTAGCTATCTAGTTTGTTTAGATAGTAGACACAGACTACGCCTGTTAAACAGTAGTTAATACCACTGTTAGCGAACACTACCATTAGGTTCTATTAGCGACCTCTACTGTTAGTTACTGTTAGCAAACTAAGACAGAAGATAAATAGATAGATAGATAGATTGATGATTAGTTGACTAGATGATTGGTTGATAGATTGGTTGATTCATTTGGGTTTTGGATTGTTGATTGTGTTGTTTATTTAGCTAGCTAGCATACTTAGCTCAATAGATAGAATAGAATAAAACATAGATAGATAGATAGATAGATAGATAGATAGATAGATAGATAGATTGATTTGTTTTCTGCCTTTCCAACGAATGTTTTTGTTTACTTGCAGTCTGATTCGGAACAACTGGAAACATAACAGAGATGACGACAGCCAGTTGGCTCTACTGGGCCACTTTCCAGAACCATTAACTCCCTGCATCATCTTTACTGGACACCATCCTCAAGCATTTTATTAATTAATGTGACAAAGTGCGGAGAAACAGGAGAGGAGAGGAATGCTTTCACCGTGTCTGCAAACATTTTGCGATACCCATCTGGTGCCTCAGTAACTGCGTGATAGCGGATATTAAAGATTTTAATTTACCCCGCTCCCAGAGAAACACCAAGTTGATCGAGCCCTGGTGCCTCGGCGTGACTTAATCATCACCTCATTTGGGGCTCTGTCTGAAAAATTTCAGCAGTACTTACACTGAAGCTCTAGGAACAATTAGACAGCAAAAGAGAGAAACCACTTGAAATGGAGCGACTGATAATAGTGGTAAAGGCAGTGACAAGATAGTTTGAACTTTCAACACAAATGCCTGCTGAAAAGCGAGGGTAGAGTTTATAAAAGACTAACTGTTTCCATATCTAAGAAATAGACCTCGAAGGAAAAAAATCACCATAAATTCTGGTGCTAAAACAAGTACATCCATTGGTATAGACATAAACCGTCCACTGCAGTACAGCTCAAGCACTTTGAAGTGCAGCACTGGTCCAAGAACACGGTGTCCGGACTGAGCATGAGTATGTGTTTGCTGCAGGCCTGTGGCCAAACATTCATACACTGTAAAAAGGATTATGGGGACCCTGTATCCTTCACCCTTCATCTGTGGATTCATTGGCTGCCTTGACCATCCCCTGCTGCTCTTTTATTGTTCGGTTTAGTGCTCCAGATCAGTTTAATGGAGCATCAAAACCTTAAGATCACCTCATCCATGTTTATCAACTCATCCAGAAAATCTCGGTATGTCTACTTCACCGTGTTAGACCTTAGCTGCGAGGAGCGACATAGGTAACACTTCATTTTATTATAATGTGACACAAAACCCCTTTCGAGAAACTCTGGGAGGTCAGGGTCACATACAGAAGTCAATGTCTTGTTCAGTGACACACACAGCGACGTCTGACTACCTCAGGTGAATGACAATAGATAACTGTAGGACAAACTGTGTGTATTTCCAATTCAGGTGATTTTCACAAATAATAAGGCAATTAACCGATTTGTTTTTATTTCAAACGTCTATAAACCTGCCTCATGTACTGTCTGAAATGTCTTGTTGTTCCAGTTACAAAAAACAAAGTTATTTTTAAAGGCTGATATATTTCACACACTGCTGGTGACAGATCTGCAAAGATGCAAGCCCTGACTGCTTTGCATCATTGAGGCCGCTGTAGATGGAGAAATAAGTATCATGTAGATCAGCCAACAGCTAAATTAACTTTACTGGCATCTTATCCTATCACATACAAAATTCATGGCAGATGCACAGAACTTTGGCAGAGGAACTGAATTGTGTAAGAATCCGAAAGACAATGATTTGGTGACATCAAAGGTTAATCCACCTTCAGATACACTGATGGATAACAACTGACCCTTCCTAAGTCTTGTTCCTTTTTGCTCAATGCTCTAACAGTTGAGCAAACTTGGTACAAGACGGAACCTCAACTTTCTCCTTTACTATTTTCCTGTTCTTAAATATGCTATGTGTTGTGCTCATCTATATTGAAAAGAAAACCATATTTTGAGGATGGTTAAAAGATGCTGTTGGGGGATCTGTAAAAACAACATATAGGCTATAGAGTCACATTTTAAGTTGGCTAATAGCTAAACACAAGCTTACTAGCTAGCATATAACATTAGCCTATTTAAGTACAGGAAGCAGGAAAAGAGAGTTGAACGTGGTTGGTGCACAGTGTGAAAAAAGGGCATGACTTTTTAATCCAAATTTTCAAAAACCTGCGTCACACACTTCTGTGACATTTGGCAACTTCCTATGTTTTCTCTATTAAGGTTTTCAGTTTCTGAAAAAAACTGAAAGCAGGTGGAGAAAAACATCTGGTTGCTCCAATTTCAGAAAAGTCTTTTTAGAGGGACAATGTTTCACACACTATTGATGACAGATCTGCAAAGCTTGCATGCTGTGGTTGCATTGCATTCTGATCGATTGAAGCCAGGAATCAGTGTGTCTGCCTCTTCTATGATGGATTTCTTCCTGTTTTGACTGTTTAAAATTGGTCCAAAATATTGAGGCTCTTGCTCTTTCTGAGACTAATCCTTGAAACTCTTTGTTCACTATTGGTAATTCTAAGCGTTACCCTGCTGCCAAACCATTGTAGCTGTGCTGAAAGTGCATCAGACAACAAAATTGATCCATAAGAAGCTGTTTCTTGACAGTGTTCAAGTGTTTCAGGGTTCCAGCTTGTTCTTTTGTCACATTTTCATTGTTGTATGTATCTATTATGTCTCATATTCAGCCTAAAACTGTGTGCAAGTATGATGCTTTGCTCAAGGCTTGAAGTGAAAGAGATGTGCCATTGTTAACAGGAGGAGGAGTTCAAATTAACAATGGGAATGTAGTTCCCTGGAGGGCAAAACACCCACAAGTCTGTCTACACTTGGCCTACATACTGCCCGTTACAGACTTCCCCACATCAGGCTTTTCTCCTGCACCGGTGCTGCAGGATCTTACTATCAGTTCCTCCTGGGGATCCAGAAACAGTGCCGCAGCGGTGCAGCAGCCATGTGATATCTGGGACTTCAGTCTGTGAAGGGCTACAGCGCACATATGCACAGAGAGCTCTGAACTGAAGGTGCTGTTAAAAAAAAAAAAAAAAAGATGCAATGAAAACCCTCCATCATGCTGCACACGCCCCTCACTAACGGGCCTGAAAGGAAGTCAAAGGTGGGGAAATGAGGTGTAAAAAACACGTAAGAGCACAGAGCCACACGCACCTCCTCGCACATCTCTAAAAGCAGAAAGGTCCCCTCTTCATAGAGGGTTAATGGGAAGAGATTGCAGGCTACATGAAAGAAGGAGTAACCTTATAAAGAGGGGTCAGAGGCATATATGAGGACTTACAATGTGCCCTTGTGCTCCACACATGGGTTAGAAAGAAAGAGAAAGAAGATATGCAAGGTGAAGAAGAGGTGTAGATACATAGATAGAGCTAGAGCAGCTCTCATGAAAGCGAATATAAAAAAAGGTGAAGGTACATGAAGGGCTGTGTCTTGTTTAACGTGTGAGCGAGAAGAAAAGGTACAAAAATATTGACATGTGCTCGCTGTCTAAACAAGTATCTTTCAGGGCTTAAAGCGACTGTGCAGCTCATGCTAAATTGTAGCGTGTATAGCAGAGCCATAATGTCACTGAAGTGACTCAACACCAAGCTCAAGTTTGCTAAAATTAGCCACTAAAAGCTACTGCTCATACCAGACCAAGTACTGCTGTAGCAACAAAACCTATGAGTGTATTGGACTAAAGGTGCAACATGCAATATTCATGTCTCCCTAGATGTCAGAAATCAGCTATTTAATGTCATCCTGAGCAGAGAACTACATGTATATATGTTGTTATCCAAGCTTCTGTTTATCCGCGTTGGTGACGATGGAGGTTCTTTTTTGTGATATATTATTGTCAATGGTAATCACACAAAAACATAAAATTGTAGCTGTCTGGTTAATACTATAGTTTTAATAAATTCCAGCTGGCTCAGTCACAGCTGGTGTCATGTTCATGCACACAGTGAAGGCCAATCACTATGAATATTGAAGTGCAAATTAACACCAGATTAGTCTTATGACTTTGCTACACATTTTTGTTTCAAATGTTTTTATTGGAAGCTTTTGGGCAAAGGGCTTGACATTCCTACAGAATAAGAAACTGCTTCAGGTTTTACAATATTAATGCAGCTGGTGTGTGAATGATCAAGCATTACCAATAATCAATAGTACTGGATTTACAGAGGTGGTGGGGGCCCCCAAATCAAATTCTGCTTGGGGCTCCGTAAAACATTGGGCTGGCTCCGCTAATTGATTAATCAATGAATCATTTCAGCTCTTGTTCATTAATTTAGCTGTTCCTATTCTGACCAAAAAAAACAACATCCTAATCCTTTTTTTTTTTTTTTTTGGTGATTTTCCTCTTCTTTTAATTCTTTCCCCGCCAATGGCGAGATATCTCATCAATTGCTGTTTTCACTGCCAGGCGATAGGGGACGCTGTGACGCATGACGCAGCATGAAAACATCAGCACTCAGAGAGCACGGCGACCTGCCTCTAGTGTCCGGGCACAGAGCGGGGGCTGCTCAAGTTGCAGTCCCCAAAATTTACAGCAGCTGGGGCACAGCGAGGCTGCTCACAATACCAGCTCCTGGGAGTCACGCAGCCGCAGCCAGGGCGGAGGGCGCCGCAATCTCGCTGTAGTCCCCAGACCTCCACAACAGCCGGGACACAAGGAGGCTGCTCACACCGCAGCCCCTGGGGCTCACGGTTTCGGGTGGGGGACACACACAGCTAACGTTAACCACACTGGTGACAGTGATGTCACACGTAATATGAAGTGATAAAAAAAACAAAAATAAAAATGTGATGTCAATAATCTGCTTAAAAATGTCTCTTTCACAAAAACATCATTTTCTCAGTTTTGTCTGAAAGGTGGATTTTTTGATGCAACCAACCAACATTCAAGTGCTTATAAAGAAAGAATGAATGAAGCTAGAACATGTCTGAAACTAGAAGATCTGTTCTTTCTTTTGACATATTCCACGTTAACATATTCATAGAACTGAATATTCTGTGCGTGTTGAAAAATCAGTGAATTTTGTCAAAAATGCTGGTGCTGGCTGGCAACTTTTTTTAAAGAAACTCTGGCGGGGAAAGAGTTAATTGTATCAGACCCATCTTCCGTGTCTGCAGGTTGAGCTGGTCGGTCTATAGGAGATGTAGACAGCACTACGGTATAAAATGAAAGCCAGTGGCTCCATGTCCCTGTAGCCTTGCGCCTTCATTCTGAGAGGATATTAAATAAGCTCACATAGATCAAAGTGGCCTCGGTGTAGTAACAGCAGCTCGGGGGTTAGAGCTATGGCAACAACAGATCTGCAAATAGTGCAGCTCTGACTGCCTTTATGAGTCATGTCATACCAGTCTGAAAGTCAAGATCTTTACATCGGCCATTTGTACAAGTATACATTTTGTACTTTATGTATTTGTGTTGTGAGGTTTGACTAATGAGGCGATTAAGAAGCTGTTGTTATTGTCAACAGTGGTATGTCAAGGGGAAAGGACTCATAATGGAGAGATGCTTCTCCCATTTCCCCATCAACCGAGCAGATGTTTGATGGTGCTGTGTTTTAATGAGCGTCTAAGTGGTCAACATCAAGCTCAGTGACTCTGCATACATGAATGTGAACTCGAATCTCATTCATAGCCACCACTTAAGCATATTAAACATATAAAAAATAACACTAACTATCATAATCAACTACATAACCGTACATACTGTCTTAGCTGTAAATGCTTTTGCGAAACCTGCACTTTGAAAACGTGCATTCGAGTTAACATGCAAGAGTAAAGTTGATGACTGCTGCTGAGCATGAGGATAATTGGAAGGAAAAGCTGTCATTTCTTACTCATCCGTTATCCCTCCCACAGTGTCATCTTCTAGTTCTGCTCCCTTTGATCTCCATCTGCTTCAGTAATAATCAAATGTCAATGTTACCTTAACATAAGAAAGTGCAGAGAAGACCTGAAATAATTCAGTTATTCAAGTAGTCATAACAGTCATATTGTACATATTGTTTTTCTTTATATATTTTTTCTGTTATTGTCATTCTTGACTTGCAGTGTTGTTATGCACTAATAAAGCAAAGAAAATTCATTGTACATGAAAATCTACTTGGTAATAAACTTGATTCTAATTCTACTCAAGTTACAGAAAATTCATATGAAACAGTTTTTAATTTTTTCATACAAAAATGCCACAAAATCACTTATTTCAGCTTCTCTGGTGTAAATTGGATGTCTTTGGGTTTTAGGCTGTTCTTTGGACATAACAAGATATCTGAAGACATCTTGGACTCTCTTCGTTTTTGTTTTCTACGATTTAAAGAACTAGTGTGTAGGATTTAGTGCCATCTAGTGGTGAGCTTGCAGATTGGAAACACGTTGCCCCACAGGTTCTTGGTGGAACCCTCTAGGTGGGGCACATGTTTGCAGCTCCTTTAGAGAGTTGAAAAGTTTTGTATAGAACCCCTAGAGAGGATTCTGGTTAGAGCTATTACACCAGAGAAGAGCCCTCTGTAAAACCTCTAGGGAGTTTGAGGTGAAACCTTTCGCAGTTTAGCCCTTTATGCTTGGTTCTGCGTTATACTCTCTTTACAAAAGGGTTCTACCAAGAACCAAAAATGATTCTCCTATGTGTACATGCCAAAGAACTAGTGGTTCTAGTTAGCACTTTTATTTCTAACAGTGCACGGGGGCCGCAAAACTCGCACCATAAACAAAAGGCCGTATCTAGAGTCAGTGTTTGGTTTGTCCGTTCTGAGCTACTGTAGGAACATGGCGGTTCAACATGGCGGCCTCCATGGTAGAGGATCTGCACCTTCTGCAGATATAAACAGCTCATTGTAAGGTAACAAAAACATGATTCTTAGTGTCAGGTGATTAACCACTAATAAAAAACATTTATGAATATTACATTCCATTTCTGCCATAATCTGCGAATAAATCTTCATAAATCTCACACAGTGGACCTTTAATTGTCGAAATGTGTAATTAATGATGAAAATAATCATTAAGTTGCAGCCATTAAGCAGAGTATTGCAACAACAGGACTTTTAAAAAATCCCAAAGGAGACTGATTCCTATCAGACCGTAAATCAAAGCCACTTCTATCACCTCTGTCAGTCAGAAAGGACAAGGACAGAGGGGACAGTTTGTATCAGTGGACACCTATCTATAAAAATCAATACATCAATAGACCTTTTCCTACAGTACTGATCAATGGGAGTGTGTCAGGAGATAGTATTCACTTTCGTCATATCAAAAGTGAAAACAGTGAGTTTATGATGACCTCGCTGCACATTTCATCCGCCAGAACAGTGGTTCTCAACCTAGGGGTCAGTATCCCCCAAGGGGGTCGTGAGATCATTTCCGACACACACATTGTGGCAGCATGGAATGAGAGCAGCTCCTATAGACATTCACCATAAGAGACCAACACTCCATAATTAGCTCTTTAATCGGGCCTGAAAAGTCGAGCCCATCGAGGCCCGTTGCCAACAAAATTCTGTTCAAACTCGACCCGGACCTGACACTCATTTGCACATTTCAGCCCAAACCCAATTACCGATTTTTTTCTTCTTCTTTTTTTAACAAGCTTCCCTCTATGCACCAAACAGTCGGAGTTTTCAGTGACAGGGACAATACATGCAGGGAACTGGCAACGACTAACTTTGGGAGAAAAATGAAAATAAAAAATTAAGAGCACATGAAATATGTACAAAATAAGGCCCGACCCGAACCCGTCGGGTCCCGATCTCAAACTCTATCCAAAATGTCAAATATAGCCTAGCCATCTCACTAATGATTAAAACCATAAACCAGCTCAAAAATGACAATTACCAAACATAAACCACCATGTTCTGAACAGACACAAACACTAACAAGAAGTATCTGCATATATCTAACAGAAAATATCAAACTTAACAAACTACTCAGTCCAGCACTAGGCATGATGGGAAATGAGGCCGTATTTTTGACTTAGGAGAGGTTTTATATTACATCGCCTGCAATAGTAATATAATTTGCCTTGGTATAGATTTACCACATAACCACTGTAATTAATTACAAATACTCACTGTCGGTCAGTATTTTTTGGGGTATTTGTACTTTTTTAAGTAGATTTTCAAGTCTGTGCTTTTACTTGTATGGATTATAGTATTTAATCTGTTTAGTTACTTTTAAAATTGTGATTGAGTACTGAGTACAATTTGAATTAACATCCAAACATTTAATTTGCAATTTAGTAGCCAATAAGGTGATCTGATCATAAACAATGACATACAAACAACAAAACAAAACAAAACCCTGCAGCAAGCACAGGTTTGGATTAAGGTCGCTGATGGTTAATCATTAATCGATTGCTGTTAAGAATTAAAAATATAATCATGGATATTTAATCTGGTGGAGCCATTTGTTGAATAAGGAAACTTTAATAAGAAAAAAAAACAAAAATTAGTTTAAGAATAAGTATTTCCTATCTTATGAAGTACTAATGATTAATCGATTGTTAGCTTTTTCAATTATTGTTGAGGGAAATGCACAAAATTTGCTGCCCTAGTTTGTAGAGCAGAACAGAGAGGTTAACAAGAAGTAACTAATGCTCTGAGTAGTTTTTGAGACGAATACTTTGTACTTTTACTTGAGTATATTTCTAACACCAATACCTTAACGTGTAATTGAGTAATATTTTAGCAATGTAACAGTACTTGTCCTTGAGTATAGATTTTTAGTGCTCATTCCACCCCTGGTAAAAAATGAAAACACTGGACTTTCCATCCCTGTATGTTTTTTGACATTGAGCAGTGAAGCGGTGTCTCCTCACCTTTGAGCAGGGGCAGCGGGGTGAGCTCCACCTGGGAGCTCTGGTAGCGGAACTGGGACGAGCTGTGGGACCTCCTCTGCCGGGCTCTGCGCATGGACCTGCGCGGGAAGCCATCCACCTTCTCCGCGGAGGGCACCGAGAAGCTGGTGGTCGGCGAGGACGGGCTGGACGGAGGCAGCTTGGTCGTCTCCATGATGATGGAGGCTGTGTAGATGGCGGTGCGTGAATGCGTGCGTGTGAAAGAGGGATGTATGGGTGAATGGATGAAAGGATGGATGGATGGACGGATGAGGGGGTGGGGGGGCTTTTCTGAATCACAGATGGATTATCAATTGATCAGAATGAATAGACGCTCAGGAGGAGGAGGAGGAGGGAGGAGGAGAGGGGTGAGATAAAGGGGGAAGAAGGTGCAGAGGTGGAGGAGAGAGATTTTCTGGATGTCCAGTCCCCGTGCTGTGCCTCGCTGTGTCTCTTAATATCAGAGCCGGACTGGAAATGGCAGCAGCAGCAGCAGCATCCCTGATTTCTTCTGTTTTTCACGCACAGATGATGAAAAATCGCTTGTGTATCATCCCCGTGGAGGAGTAGCCCTGCCAGATGATGCTCAGACAGGCGCGTCTCCTCATACACACACTCAAACACACACACACACTCTCTCTCTCACACACACACCTCTCTTCTGCTGCTGTATTGGCGTCACACACACACACACACACACTCACACTAAGTCATCGGCCTAAATTTGGATATTTATCTCTATAATTGATCACACATCTCCTCCTTGTGTGAAGAAATCACTGCGATCAAGCACCAAATGTGACCTCCTCCTGTTTATCCAGATACAAAAAAAAACACACACACAAACAAAACGGATCCAGGTGAGTTTATAGCTTATTTTCCTCCTCGATGATGCTCCTTATCAATAAAATCAGTGATCGGTCCTGGCGGCGGATGATGATATCATAAAATCATCAATCTGGGCCCACCTCGGCTGCCGCATCACTGTTGTCCTTCTCGCTCGTTTTTTTTTTTTTTAACCAATCCTCTCTCGCAAAAAACAAAAAAACAAAAAACGGCCGCACCTGCTTGTTTTAATTTACTGATATAAAGACAGATAATGTTGTCCTCCTTCTTCTCCACACACCGTCCTCCTCCTGCTGCCCGTCCTCAGCACCGTATCAGGGCGGGGAAACAAACGCCGACATGTGCAGGTCCTCCTCCGCCAGCGGCCGATTGCAACACCGAGCCCCGCCGCCGCTCCGCTCCGTCTCTACCTCCGCGGTGAGAGGAGAAGAAGAAGTAGAAGAAGAAAATAGAAAAAAATAAAATGAAACAGCCGCTCCTCCAGGCAGCAGCAGACTTGAAGGCCCGTGTTATACAATAGCACCTCGTCTATGTCTGTCAGACTGACGCGTTTTTCGCTCCTGTCCCCCCTCTCGGATCCCGTTATCCGGTCGTCCTACAGCCTCACCGAGCTGCGTCAAGGAGCACGCGCTGAGGCGGGAACACACAGGAACTGAGGCGTCCTGCCTTTCAAAATAAAATGAGAGAAAAATAAAAGTGGATTGGTTTGTATTGACTCAGACAGATTAACTGAGTTACTGGGTCGCACTACATAGTTTGCTCCTATTGTGTAATAATATCAGTACATAGCAACCATTTTGGCATGAAATAGTAGGATAGTTAAACACAGGTGTTACCAATGACGCAATCACTCCCAAAGACTGGGTTGGGACCCACAGACGGGTCATGGGAAATTTTATTTGGGTTGCCAGATAAATAAAAAACTGGAGGAAATTCAACAAATTTAAATTTGTATCTGCAGTACACCTTCTATAAAACATGTTTTCCTGATAAGAGGAAATAAAAACAATGAGATGGCCTATTAACTCAGACTAAATTAATTCACTTCTCATTTATAAAGTTTTAACCTGTATAGATTTTAAATAAAATGTCAAAATAATGTAGGATGATGCAGAAATGGCAATAAAAATGGCAGAGTAAGTTCATTTATGCACTGAACATTGACAATGAACTCTTCCCAGAAATTACTGATAAGGCTTATTATAAACTGGGTCGCAATGGTATAATTGTGAAATAAATCCCCATAGGATGAGGCAGGACCCTGACACAGCAATCTACCAGAATCAATCAATCAAATCAATCAATAATTTCAGACATGAAAAAAGGTCTAAATAACTCATTGAGGAAAATGAACAATTAAAGCACAAAGGCCTTAAATCTTGAAGCTTACAACACTCATATGAAGGTTGTTATTGTAACAGTTGACATTTCGCTTCCCATGTCCCCAAAGAAAGTTAATAAAATAAAATTACACAACTACAGCTGACCACATCACTTAGTTTGTAATCCAGCATTTAATGGATCTAATTAAAAGAAAATAAATGAAGAGATAATGATTGCAAACATTTGCCTTATAGCCTGAATCCATTAATACATATTCATGGTTGTGAAAATATAACTCAAGTGTTGTAAACATATTTCCAGTAACACTGAATGTAAATTAAACAGGGCTAAATGTGGGGAAACAACAGTAAGTAACAACTCCGTCCAGGGATTTTCTCTCTCGTTCCTCCAGCTTCTTCAGGTCTAAGCTTAAAGTATTTCTGTATTGGCTGGTAAAGTTGGGCCTGCAGTGTGAGGTTTACTGCCATAACAAGATTTCTGAGGGAAAACAAACATCTTTTGAAGTGAGGCGCTGGCTTACAGGTAAACATCAAAGAAAGGATGTGGAAAGTCTCACACTTGAAAGGAAAGATCTGTCAAAATGCTGATCTCTGAGAAAACCATTGGAATTATGAGTGTGCAGCCATGATGCTTTCTTTTTTAACAATATTTCCGGTCTCGTGGGGCTATGCACCGACTATTTCTGTGGACTGAAAACAGCTCTTTTATTCTCATTGTCCAGTGATTTCTTTTACACAACCTCAAGGTAGATTCTGCATCAAACAGCATTTAATCATTCAACAACAAAACACCTGAGCCCGTGGGCCTATATTGGAAGAGACAAGATAGATTTGCTGCAGAAAAAAAAAATTCAAAAGTTGAATTTTAATGAAATAAGGGTTAGTAAGATAAAATCAGCAAACTCTTGGTACGCTCCCCCTGTTTAGGAACCACTGCATTTGTTCATGAAAAACCCCTCATCAAATTGCTAATGATTAGTTAATGATTTGTTAACAAAAAAGAGTAAGTAAAGATTAGTTAATGATGAAGTGATGAGAGACTACTTAATAACTACTCATTAATTACTCAGTAATATGTATTATTTTACTTTAGGGGACACAAAAAGAATTAGTAGTCATTAGTTAATGATTAGTTGATAATTAACTAAAATAGTTAACTTGCATGTTCGTACTTCATTCCTCATTATTTTTGTGTTATTTAAACGTGTTACCAACTAGTGCACACATACTTTGTACATTTTCTTGTAACAAAAGATTACTGTTATATTGTGGTTATTGTGGTTTCCTGACTTCTCCTGACACATTTGTTTACTTATTTTTCAAATTTAAAAAAAAAGATAGTATTTAAAAAGCAGTAGCAGTGAAAGAAAATGTCTTTAAAATGTTACAATTGCTCCCGGTCTCCCCTACTTCTTTCATTGGGAAAACTATTAAGACAGGTGCATAAATGAAGCTTTTACTTTGAAATCAGTGGCCGGAAGCTCCCTGCTCTCACTCTCAGTCTCTTGCCGCTGGTTCTCAGGTGGTGCAAGGAGAGAGAGGAATGAGGCTCCTCACTGCGGATGACGCTATAGGATGGATTTATTTATTTATTTGTCTTTATTTATGTGGCATGGCTTTGCCTCTCAAACCCGCTTCATTATAATAAACACATGCGTCATTAGTGCCTCACATCTGCACACCTCTGGCTGGCGGTTTCACCCCGCTGTCAAATATTCGCTCCTGTTCTCCAGCAGCTCGTCAGTGTTTCTGTCTGACTCCCCCCCTCTCCTCCTCCTCCTCCCCTCCTCCCCATTTTCCTCGCTTCCTCTCTGAGGTGAGCGTGCGTGTTGTTTGTGCTTGTATGAGAGGTTATAGTTGGCTCTGAGGATCAAGTCCCCTCCATTGTTCTTGTCCTCTCTAAGCCACTTGTTCTCCCTGCTGCCTTCGCGCACTCAAAAGCGCAATTATCCACACCTTGGCTGCCAGTGAATGTGTTTCCGCTGGTGTGTTTGCGCTGCCAGCCTTGAAGCCTCCTCACCATAAACACACTCCTGCCTTATAATCTTATACACAGTACAAGGGCGTGCGTAATACCGTGCGCCTGCGCCCCTTTTCTCCCCTCCTGTACACCCCCTCCTCCTCCTCCTCTGTGTTGTGTCGCAGATGAGCTCAGCCGGTTGCCTTCTGGGAAAAACACCGGGGGGACCGGCAGTCCGATAAGTGGCTGAGAGCACTACTGGTCTGCTTCTTATTTGCCATCACCAGAGGCTGTTAATGCTGGTCTGTTAAAGGGATAGTCCACCCCTCAGAAAATGAAAATTCAGTCATTATCTACTCACCCTCATGCCGATTGAAGGTCGGGTTCAGTTTGCCTCCATACTGCTCCTCTGGTGTTATCCGAGTCCTCAAATCCCGACATGCTGTTTGCACACCGTCACACCGTGCACACAGTTCAGACGCTGTGCATGTGCACGGGAGCATCGCGGCTCCAAGAAAAGGATCTGCAGTGAAGATTTAGTCTAAAAACACGGTGTAAAAACACTTGGAGACTTGGAGACTTGGGTTACACCAGACAAAAATGTAACCATGGAAATTAAAGGGTCAAAAATAGCCAGTCAGGGTGATTCTCTAAAACAAGGGTCCGGCAGGTTCTGTAGTCTCAGTGTCTTTCTGTCTTTCTTCCTGACTAGCCGAGTAGAACAGATGTTTATTTGATAGTTAGTTACAACGGTTGACAACCTCGATGTTCCGCTTCAAGCCCAGCAATGTGTGTGCATTGCCTACTGCAGCTTTAATAGACTGTATAATCTGTTATCAAGACTAATAATGTCTAATAATGCCTAACGTCAGGTGGTGAAGCTGTATGTTGGCCTATGCATAGTGGTGCACGGAGCAAAATGACAACCTCAGCATGCTGATTTAACTCAGGTGTCATTTTCACCCTGATGGTGGTGGGGGGAAAGTAAGGGGATCAGTAAAGTCATTATAATTTTTCCTAAGGGGGACATGAACATGTGTACCAAATTTCACAACAACTCTACCTCTATGGGACCTAACTTCGGAAGAAATATGAACTGTGAGAGACAAATTATTTTTGATCCCACTTGAATTGTCCCACGAACCACACAAATGATGTTCGTCAATTTAAAAGCTAATTTTTCAAGTCAAGGAAGCCCCAGTTAATTATAAAACTGTTGAAATATCAGACTATAAAGATATGTAATTAAAAAGACTACACACCCATCATGATTTTCTCCCTCCAAAAGCTAACGTTGGTCGCCTGTGTCCCGCTGATAAAACACTTCATGCAAGATAACATTACAAGGGGTATAACAGCAAACCTACCACAAACTGGGACTTTCTTGACTTGTAAAATTATGTTTTAACTTGACAAACAACATATTTGTAATTTGTGGCGCAGTTCAAACCGAATCAATAAAATAATTTGTCTCTCGCCATAGACTACTGTTTAGATGTATTCCAAAATTAGGTCCCATGGGGCACACTGCCTGCTTCAAATGCAACTAAAAACTTGACTCAGTTTTAATTCGACATATTGTTACCGTTTCTCACTGTCAATCCTGACTGCTGACACCCTTCCCCTCTTTCACACACACTCAGAAAATGAAAGTAGAAGACAAGAGAAGAAGCTGTGGTCGTCCGGGAAGAGATGTCAGACAGATCTGCTGTAATAATCTGGCCACCTAAACCACAAAATGTTCATCTGAAAAAGAAAACACATGGCAGTGTATAAATTCTGCAGCTAGCAAGCTACGTTATGTCTTTGCTTGTGATAAACAAAGTTAAGACAGACCTCACAAAGCTTTGTAGCTAATTTATATAAAGTTAGGTTACATCAGTGTTAGCTGATCAGCTAATGTCAGCTCCAACACAAATGCTACAGGCCAGCAGTATCGTCCTGTAACTTGGGTGAGAGAGCAAGAGATGTGAGAGCGCTTGGTCTTGACTCAGTCTTGCCCTGCCTTGATCTTGGTCTGTCTCGGTCTTGATACGCTCTAGTCTCAGTCTTGACTCAGTCTCACCCCACCCTGTCCTCGGTCTGGACTTGGTCTGGACCTGCCCTGTTCTTGGTTTTGTCTCTGTCTCAATACTCTGTCTTGGTCTTGACTTGGTCTTGCCCCGCCTTGTTCTTGGTTTCGTCTCAGTCTCGAAACACTCTGGTCTCGGTCTTGACTCAGTCTCACCCCGCCTTGTCCTTGGTCTTGTCTCGGTCTTGATACACTGTGATCTTGGTCTTAACTTGGTCTCAGTTTCGGTTGTCTTGACTACAATGCTGATTGTGAGGACATTTCAGTAAAAACCACTAGAAAAAAAGTCCAGGGAATCACCTAAGTCAATAAGATTCATGCTCTGGCGGTTTTTGAGCAGAGTACGTTGTACTTTTACTTGTAATTTAGTAATATTTTAGTAATGTAACAGTATTTGTACTTGGGTACAGATTTTCATTACTCTTTCCACCACTGATTACTGTAAAATATTATGTAGAACAGAATGGTAAATTAAACAAAAATTAAATAAACATGTATTAATACAACATATTTATTTCCAATTATCTTTTCTGCTGCGACCAATATTACAGCATAAATACATTAATATAATACATAATGTATACAAAATGGTCATAAACATACAAACAGAGCCTCACTCTGAATCATAAATCTCTATTTGAAGTAAACTCTCATATATTTCCTTTATATCTACAGATATAGTGTATATAAAGCAGATAAATCTACATAATCATCCTTTGAAAAAACAAAATCGTCATGTCAATACAATCATAGAGCAGAAGCCCTGCTACATTTACTACCTTTTATGAACATATTACACTCTTAATTTGCTTACAGCAGTAGTTTCAATGCAACAGGTTTGAGCAGTTGTAGCTTACTGTCAGGTAACAGTGAGAGGGAGTGAAATGGAAAAATTCAATTATTTCTCTCATTTGCTTCACTTGAAATGAGCACCATAAGGAAACTGCTAATTACACAGACATTTTTATCCTAGGTTCAGACTCAAGGGGGCATCATTGGGCCACTGAATGTCTCATCTGATGACCCTGTCAGCATCATCATCATCATCTTTAATGAAGCTGTCCCAAACAACCTCATCACCTCAGCCTGCTGTTTTACAGTTTCCTCAGTCTGTGATCAGTGCAGGCCTGCATGTAAAAAACACCTCCCTTTGTAAAATATCATTACAAGCTCATTCAAACAGATGAGATCCCATACTGGATTTGATCATGAAGTAACTTGATTTAGCACATAAACTGTTAATGCAATGGTTGGATTTAGCAACTAGGGGCCCCAGGGTAAGAATGACCTGTTAGTTCCTATTGACCCTCTGGTTGTGGTTATTAAGTTAAGCACACATTTATTTTTCAACATGCACTTTGATACAGGTAGATAAGGCAGATAAATAATAGAGATACTTATATTGGCACTCAATGAAATTACCACAAACAAACAGACACACATTCATTCCCCAGTTCTGAGGACTTTGGGGCCCCAAACCCCATTTTGTCTAGTTGTGCATCCCCCCTTGTAAGCAAAGCCTGGTAAAATATTCTAAATTATCAAGGAATCATAGGAGCATAATACAATAAGTAGAAATAATGCAATTGTATTATTTTCAGTGAAGAGAGATTAATATATTTTATCATAGGAAGTATAGAAAAACAAAGTGTAGCTTAAAAAAAAAATCTGCAAACTGACTGTCTTTTTTTCTTGGATTCAAATATTGCAATACATAAATAAATTAGAAAAAGAAAAAAAAGAAAAAGAAAAAGTAATAATGAAAATGAAAAATGATCACCAATGCCATGCAGGCAGGACAGGACAGGGCTGTGTGCTTAAATTTGGCAATCTATACTGTATGTTCACACGGCAGAGGCACAGATGGAAATTTCTCCAAATAACATTTCCGTGAAGTTGCAAGGAAGTCGGTCCCCCACCCAGTCTAAAATTACATATAGATGTTGAGTCAATTCTTCAGCGTATTAAAAAGGAAGGCATGTAACTTTTCTTCGGAAAACTGCACACTGCCGGATTTCATTGCAAAAGTACCTTACATAGCTTATTTTTTTTTTTTTTGTAGTTGTATTTGAGCTATTCAGCAAAGTTACAACATATATTTTTATCAGCTGCGTGAAAAGAGCAACAGCCCTGGCGTTAGTTTGGCCTTTGGTCATTTTCTTTTTCACACTGAAGTCAGATGTATAAATGTGTCTGTTCACGCTCATAAAACCTCACATTTTAATAAGTACTGCTGTAGCTGCTCGGCATTGTATTTAAGCTGCGCTGTAGTTCTGAGATCTCAGTCATCAGATGTCTCTGTGTTGTCATTTGATTCGACGCCACTCTGTCCAACCTGGTTGAAGCAGTGTGATTTAACACCTCAAATTTTCTAGATTTATAATCTATGTATAAATATATAAATTATGTCCATTTTGGCACAAGGAAACTGGGGCCATATTACAGAAAATTCTTAATTTGCAGAACTTATATAACTGTTGATATCAATCCTAACTGAAGATAGGAAAAGTGTACTACACAAACATCCCAACTTAAGCCAGCTTTCACTTTCCCCCTTGTTGCAGTAGCTAACTTACTAACTAGCTAATGGTAGCAAATGCTAGTGCTTACTAACAGTAGTGTTAGCCAACAGTAGCTGACAGTAGTGTTAGTGAACAGTTGCTAACAGTAGCTAACTATAGTGTGGGCTAGCAACCCTTATGGCTACTCTTTCCATGCTTTTACACAACAGATGCCAGATACGGTGGAGCCTGTGTCTGTGTCTTAGCCCACCCTCTTTTGTTTTATCTCGCAAGCATTGTGTTTAGTTTACTGAAAAGAACATTTTTTGATATCTCAAATGAGAGAGAGATGTGAAAATCAAGGGGTTTGCTGTAATCCAGGTCTCCTAAAGCCCCAAAATGTCAAGTTGACTAAATAAAATGTTATTTACACCATGTTTTTATCCTGAATCTTCACTGTAGATCTTTAGCTTGGAGCCACGTTTATGTGTACATGCACACTGTCTGAACTGTGTGTGTGTGTGTGGTGTGACGGTGTGCAAACGGCATGTCAGGACTTTAGAAGACTTGGATTACACCAGACGAGTAGTATGGAGCCATTTTATGTTTTACTCTGTTGTTTTTTTTTACATTTGAAAACTATTCACTTTCACTGTTTGGGAGATTCTGCAAAACTGTTTTCCTGTGAAACTCATTTTTGGGTGAAGTATCCTCCTATGTGGCATGTAGTGCTACTGGTTGCTAGTCCCACTTACTGTAGTATCCAGTCATTGCCCTCCAGGAGCTCAGAAAAGGAGAAATCTTTTGAGGGATCCCCGAGCTGTGCCTGTGAGGGTGAGGGTTGAGAGAGAGGTCCGTCTAAGCTGCTGGAGGTAGTCTGAGGTACGTTAAGGGGGCTGGGGATGGTGAGCAGGGAAAGCAGAGGTGCAGAGCTGACGGTAACGTGTTCAGTATAACTTGGCTTTAAGGAAAAAGCACAGGCAGGAGGTTCCAGGTTTGCCTGAGGAGCACTGATTGGGTTTCCTCTGAAGAGACCTGGATGAGGCTGGGGCACATTCATGGGGCGTCGTTGAGCCAGTAGACCTGCGTTTTCTGATGCTAAATGGGAATAAGTTGGCACTACATTGCATGAAGCTGGAAAGGCATTCAGCGGATTCAAAGGATGAGGTGCAGAGAGACCAGTGATTGCTGACACTGAAGGCCGGAGTTCATGGACGGCACCTTGCCGTGGTTGAGGGTTTGAAACAAAGCTGGTGCAGACGGGGGTAGCATTTGTCGGCCTCGATGCGATCAGAGTAGGCGGACCATCGCAAAACAAAGAGTGAGGAGCCGGGACAGCAGAGAAAGAGACAGAATACGGAGCGGTGACGGGGCTGGAGGAGGTAAAGATTTCAGGGGATGAGGCGGTAGATGAGGCTAATGTTGTAGTCATCGGAGCGGGCATTGAAGATGAAAGATGAGTGCTTTCAACGCAGTTGAGGGTTTGGAGACCCAGGCTGGGGGTCAAGGAGGTAGAGAGCGGAGGGGCAGCAGCTTGAGTGGAGGCTGGGACTCGAGGAGGGCTGGAGGAGTCCGCTGAGGGGGAAACCGAGAGCCTGGTTGTTGAGCTGGACTCTCGAAGGGAGCACGAAGGCTCGTGGCGCTCCAGAGCCACCATGTAGAGCTGGAGTTCTTTTTTCAACGAGGCAATCTCCTTTTGAAGGGCTGCATTTGATCGTTCCAGACACTGGAGCTCCTGAGAAGAGGAAAGCAAAAGGAAAAGAGAAAGTATGTAAGATAGAGATAAGGGAGGCAGACAAAGGCATATCTTTATCATCTCTAAGAGTTGCGCCCATCAGCCATAAAAACTGATTAAAGACATACATCAAAAGACAAATAATAAATCCAATCACACTGCACCCATACAGTATCACCCCAGGCATGACTTGTGCCGTAATAAAACATTACAGCCAAGCAATCCTAATGACACTCTTCTCCAAGACTCTTCTCGAGTGCTGTAATAGAAAGCACAACACTCAGGAAAACTGAAATATTGCTCCAAAGTGGCAGAACTGCGAGATCAGCGTGAACGGCGAGAGCGGCAGGTGGTGGTGAGAGCAAAAAAAAGGTGATCGATTCAGTTTAATTTGACAAAGACAATCTAAATTTGGCTGGAACGCCTTAAAAATAAACCTGTTCCTATTTAGACTTTCTAGAAATGTTTTCTCCTGGATTATAAATCAACTAAACTCCTGCTTTTATGACCTCATTAAGTTTCAGTGCAGTCTGAAAACACCTCCATAACTGCCGGCATTCATCTCCATTGAGCACCAATGATGCAAGTGCAGACCTGAATAATGCTCAGAAGAATAGCGTTTCCCTTTAATGAGATTAAATGGTAACACTTTATTTGAAAGGATGTGCATGAGACATAACTAATAAGTCAAAATGCTGTCATAACCATTTCATGACACCTGTTTTAATTTTTTATTTTCACAAATCTAAAATACAACAATGAAAGAAAAAAACAGGAAGGAATCAGGAAGGTCACAGGCTTATACAAGGATCCTCTCCTCCTTTTAGGAAAAAATAAACAAACAAATAATAATAATGATTAGCACTAACACAATTTAAGAAAAACTAAACAATGACAACAAGAAACACATTCAATGGGTAGAAAAAACAAAAAACAGTCACAAATGATCCAGTGAAAATAAGGACATACATAAGACAATATGTTAAAAACTTGACATTATTAGTCGTAAACAAACTGTTTAGCTTTGATGTTTTAATGTGACATTAAACTGTCACATGTGGTTGGTTTGTGACACTGGCAGTATGACACCATTATAAGAGTATTATGAACATGTTCCTTGACTACAAGTAAAGTCGTACCATTTGGACTTGACATAAAGATGTCATTAAATGTTATAAGGCCAGTTTGACAACGGAGTACAGTACCAAGGTGATTTAGCTGACAGAGTTAGCTGATGAACACACAGCGGTTAGCTAGTTTACTTGTTGCTACAGTAGGTTAACTGCTTTATCTGTAGCTGTAGCGTTAGCTGGTTAGCTCAGTTAGCCGTGGAGCTAGCTTCCTAATTAGCTGTCTCAGGCCCGGCAAGAAAACCCAGCAAGAAAACCACCTCGGTACTGTAGTCCCTGTCGTCAAACTGGCCGCCATCAGTCTCTGAGGTGGTGTTCCAGCAGCAGCCAGGCTCACCTAGATGCTGATGATGCTAGAATAGCGGTAGGAAAGCGCTGATCGGTACCACACCTGTGCAACAGAGCTTAAAAAGAGGTGAGATGTGTCAACTTTGCATTACAAATCACATAACTGATACTTAATGACAGCAGTCATAAACGTTCTGCAACAGTTGCAGCGCGGGCTTGTTTTTCACTTTCAGCATGTTAACATCACAATAATACTGAAAACCGTGATCATTTTGGTCACTGTAATCATGACATGAAATTTTCATACTGGTTCATCTCAAAACATGGTTATGACAGGGTAATGACAGTTAAGGACAGTGAAGGGAAGTGTTGGTGACTAATTTCCTACTAAATTCTTGCTAAGGTCACAGAGTCACAATGTAAAGTGGTGGACAGTCACATCTGGTGACATTCGATTTGACCATGAAGTGCTGACGCTGACCCTGCAAATTTTGATTTGTGGCAGCTTCTCTAAAGTGAAGGTGAAGGAGACACGGAGAGCAGAACAGAAAGAGAAGGAGAGAGAGAAAGTGAAAGTCTGGACTCCTTCCACACAAAAGGTACACACACACACACCCATTCATAAATCCGGTAAACACACACTTGTCAAACCTGTTTCAACACGTAGGACATAATATAAGATGCAGCAGGGCAAACTGTAAGTAGTGTCAAAGGGAGACGCCTTCAACCACAACGTATGGTGGAGCACAGCGCAGCAAACCACATGTTTGGATTTCAAATTCGTCTTAAAGAGAGAGACATAAAAAATGTTATGGGTGTGTGTATCAAGACGTGTTTATGACCTGAAAGTAATAAATCACATGTGATGGATTTTTGAAGATCAGATTTTAACCTTTGTTATATTGATTGCGATGCATTCGAAATTTAAGGCCTGAAAAGTTGAGCGCGACGGGGCCCAAACCAGACCCAAACCCGATTGTGATGCAACATCTTTCTTAACAAGTTCTCAGCATTTGAATTGGGGGGTATTTGAATTGGCAACAACAAAACTGGGGAGAAAGGTAAAAAAAACAAAACAAAATTACCACTATTACTATTGATAATAATAATAAAATTAATAATAATAATATTATGGCCCGATCCGACCAAAACCGGTCGGGTCCCATTGGGTTTGGGCACAGATTTCAAGCTGGTTTCACCATGATGATAAAATTCACATGAATTAGTGCTACTGTTTCATTTCAATTATTTTGATTATCTTTATAACTGGGTTTGGTTATCATGCTTTGAAAAACTCGGTAAATACTGTGCAGCATCAGCCAAAGTTAGCAACAGTAGCAAAGTGGGATTGTTTTGCATTTTTAGCACGTTAACATCGTGATAATATTGAAAACCGTGATCATTTCGGTCAGTTTTCATACTGTTTTATCTCTAGACATCTTTGAAGAACCAGTTGTTTAGCTGTACAGTAACATGTTAGAAGGGACTTTAAGAGGAGGCTTTTAATATGGTAATCAATAATCAATGAAGACCTAATCCAGTGGTTCTCAAACTCTTTTGATTCAGATTCAGAACCACTGACTTCACCAAACCATTTCATTTGAATTTTTTCCACTTTGTAATTCTCAGAAGTGCTTTTCTGTCTTGTGTAATCTGCTTGTGCCAGGCAGTGGGTTGTGCAGATGTTCAATGTGCCTCCAAAGAGCATCTCAGCAATGACGTTTTGGATAATAATATCCAAAATCCACCTTCCAGCACCTCCAAAGCTCACTAATTAACATTTTATATCTTGTTTGTTTAATCTGTACAAAAATAGAAGTGTAAAAAGGGGGTTATGAGTCAGACTGTTCTGTGGCTGGAAGCACAGACTTCACAAACTGCAAATAATCTAGAGGTGCAGGTGTGTGGATTGTTTTTACCTTTGTGCAGAAGTACGCAAGCTGTTTATGGTTTTTATGCTAAGCTACGCTAGCCGACTGCTGGCTGTAGTTTCATACTTACTGAACAGACACGAGAGCAGAATCATTCTTGTCATCTGACTCTCAGCAAGGAACTGTCAAACTGTTCTTTCATTATCAGCAACAAAGCCACTTATATTTGATTTTTATTAGTAAGTTCTGTTTTGAGGGCTGCTCTATAACTAACTGTCGTTTAACGCCATATTTATAAAATTAGACTTGTTATCTTGTTATTTTTAAGGAGTCTTGACAATGAAGAAGTTCTGAAAGTGCAGGTCCATTATTTTTTGTTCTTTTAGGTTTTTATATTGCTCTGTAGTTTCCCAGTAGTGTTCTTTATTTTTCAAATCCAAACATTCAAGCTGATCCTTCTTAAGTCCCGCCCCTTTTTGCTCTGTGCCCCCATAACAGTCGAGCGAGCTCGGTACCGCGGTCAACTTTCTCCTTTCATGTTTTCCTTAAGTTAGTTAATGTTAGCACAGTGCTAGCTCACCGGGTAGCTAATTTACATAAATCAAAATTAGCTATTAGATAAAAAAGAGTTGGACGTAGATGAGCTAGCCAGTTAGCTAGCGTTTTTCTAACATTAGCTATATAAGCTATATGGCCTTTTTACAGGTCCACCATCTTTCAACTATCTTCAAAATGTGGTTTTCTTTGAATATAGGTTAGTCTTGCACATTGCACAGGTAGTCTAAGAACAGGAAACAGGAAGGGAGAAAGTTTACTGAGGTGAGAAAAAGGAGCGGGGCTTAGGAAGGGTACATTTTGGTTGGCGTTTTAGTGTCAAAATGCTATTTTCCCAAGCCCATCTAAAAACAGTTTTGCTATGTGACCTTGCGTAGGTTTGTGTCTGATGTCATGGTTACACGTAAACCCCTTGGCTTTCTGGCAGCTCAGTGGGAGTTTCCATTTAAAAATCCCACGTGGAGTTTTATAAAACAAGCGCATCACCTCTTGCTCATCAGGGGGACGGCAGTATTCTTGGAGGATGTAATTACATCAGAATTTTAAAAGATATTTATCCATGAATAGTTTTCAATAGTGAATATAGAGCCTGGCCAATTTGCGCTTCATTAAATCCGATCTGAAATTTGACTCGGTGCCTCAGAAAGTCCATAATGTGTGTGTGTGTGTGTGTGTGTGTGTGTGTGTGTGTGTGTGTGTGTGTGTGTGTGTGTGTGTGTGCGTGCCCATGTTACACCACCTTTGGAATTTGTCCCTCAGGGAAAAAAATATTGAGGCAAGGATGGAAAAACAGAGGAGGGAGTGTGTGTGTGTGTGTGTGTGTGTGTGTGTGTGTGTGTGTGTCAGCATGAGGGACAGAGGGAGGAAAGGGAGGGCCAATGGGGAGGGTGCATCGGAGGGAGAGAAAGCCCTTCTCCTAAAGCGGAGTATTTACAAGAAACGGCTCTAGCTCGCTGACAGATTACACAACATATACACACCACCAGTCACACAGCCTGTGTGAGTGTGTGTGAGTGTGTGTGTGTGTGTGTGTGTGTGTGTGTGTGTGTGTGTGTGTGTGTGTAAGCAAAGGTTAAAGGAATAAGGGAAGAAAGATAAGGAGAGAATGTTTCGAACCTCATGAAGCTCATCTGCTCTCTCTGTTTGTTTTCTGCGGCTCCTCCTCGCTGCGTCTCTGTTCTTCTCTTGTTTTTTTGATCCTCTCTTTTCCGTCGGTTGACCTTCTCCTTCTTTCTCCTGCAAGGTTAACGCAACAGACACACACGTTTAACGGTTAACCACAGCATACAGTGACTCACTGCATGTTTCTAGAGTGCGATCTTCTCTTGCAGTGTCCCCTACCGCTTTTTAAGAACTGACTTTTTTTTTTTTTAAGACTGTGACTTTTTGACAAGCCATGAAGGTCAGAAAGATTTCATAGTTCACAAGGTCATGAGACAAACTTATCACATGAAGTTACTAAGTTCTCTCTATCATAAATAGGAAGTTGTTGTGTGGTAGCGCGTGATGTTAAATGCTGGACAGGACAAAGTCACACTGACAAGTTGATCTGAGAAGCAACAAATTAATAAATTAAATAAGTTGCGTGCAAGTGCAAAAGTGGGCATGTTGTTTACTAGCTAGCTAAAAAGTTAACAAAATTTTACATTGTTTTCTAGCTACCTAAAGAATTAAGAAAACATTACATTGTTTGCTAGCTAGCTAAAAAGTTAACAAAGCTTTTAACTGTTTGCTAGTTAGCTAAAAAGTTAACAAAGCTTTTAACTGTTTGCTAGTTAGCTAAAAAGTTCACAAAACTTTTAACTGTTTGCTAGTTAGCTAAAAAGTTAACAAAACTTGACATTGTTTGCTAGCCAGCTAAAACATTAACAAATCATAAAATCGTTAGCGAGCTAGCAGAAAGTTAATGTTAAGGGTTAAGACAGATTGTTTGCCAGCTAGCTGAGAGGTCAGTTAGCCCAGTTAGTTTGCTCCTGATGGCTCAGCAAAGAATACTTTAACAATTTCCCCACTTTTGGGAAAAACTTGTGGGACGAATTAACTTCTGTAACTGATCAACTGAAGTGAAAGAAAGAAGGCATGCAAGCTAAGTCTCAGTTAGTCTCAGCTAAGCGAAGTCTGTCCCTTAACTTTCTCTGAGGAACCCGATTATTTTGCTCAATCCATCTAAAAAAGACAGGCGTTTTAAGAGTTAAACCTCATAAAGTTTAAGTTTAAAGTTAATACTGGATCACATTTTAGATTTGAGTCTAAAGCTTTGGTGCAGCGGAACTATTAACTTTGGTTTAGAATAAAAACTAAACTGAGGTTTAAAGAGAAATTTGTCTCTCTTCGTTTTAAATTAGTTTTAGTCAAACCTTGATTTAAGTGGCTTTAAACATTTATCCTTGTTAGTGCAACTCAGCTTTGAAGAAATGGGATGTGGGTGAGAGCACAGACATCAGCCAACACTTTCTGTGGGCAGAAACAGGAATCCAGACTGAATCCAACTGACAATTAAAACCAGACACGATGACCGGTGCCAACTATTCTAACACACATCATGAATTATGAGGTAGACAGGAACAAATACACTTTTGTGTCTTTTCAGTCTTTTTAGAACAGTTTCAGATGGTCGATTTGTTCTATTTTAAGTGTTTTTGGAGCCATTTATGGCTTTGACATTTAAAATGAGGCGCAGCAGAGGGGGACTGACATCCAGTAAATGTCCACAGCTGGACCTGCAATCACAGCATATGGTATGTGTCTCTTTACAGACTCTTAAAGGGACAGTTCACTCCAAAATTATAAAAATAAATAAATAAAAAAAATAACAAACATATTTTTGATTTTACCTTTAATTAGAACTAGATTTTTTTGGCGTGATTTGCAGAGTTTTGTAGATATCGGCCGTAGAGATGTCTGCCATCTCTCGTGGTGCTCAAAGCGCTTTATTCCTGTGGTAGAAAGACAGTAGTTTCTACATGAAAGGTCTGAGGACTATCTTGAGTAACCTGGTCACGATTTCTGGAAATGAGACACTGCCAAAGAGTTCCTCAAATGTTTTGAGCACCACAAACCGAGTACCATCTTGTTCCATTATACTGGCAAACATCTCTAAGGACAATATCTCTGAAAATTAGCAGTTTACACCAAAACCATCTAAATGGATAAATAGCACTACAGGCAGGGCTCAACAACAAGGTTTGCCTGCTTGCTGCGGGGCAAGTAAATTGCCATGTTTGGCTCGTAAATCTAGCAACTCACTTAACCAAACAGGCAATAAACTAGTTTATAATCAATTAATGGTTAAAGTAATTTGTCATACAAAAGTGGAGATTTCTTGCTTTTACCAGTTTATCATAATATTAAACTGAATGTCTTCAGATTTTGCGCTGACAAAATGACATTTAGAGACAAAACCCAACATTTTATGGACCTTGCAACTCTGGATTAAAATAACAATCAGCTTTAGTCTTTATTGTCATTTGATAACTCCGAATAAATAAAATAATTTGCACAAAGGTAAGTAAAAAAATTTAATTTGGGATAGTGGATTTAGACCTAACTTAAAAAATTATATAATGCTGAACCCTGTACAGGCATAAAACAATTTGTGTTTTTGATTTGGGAGTGAACTGTCCTTTAAATGGGAAATTCTACATATTACTAACAGTCCGTATAGGGACTTACACGTTATATAAGGTGTTCAGTTGTGTATTTTGACATTTAATGGTTAGATTGGGCGATTACTCCTATTATTTACACAATATCTTTATAATATTTACATGGCATGTATGAAACTTTTAGTGCAAAAGTCATCCTATATGTTAGCGCCTCCTGGTAATACAGTAACCAGTCACAATATAATGCGATTATTGTCTATTTCCCATTAATTGATTGCTTATTTGATAAGGAGAACTCACCGATCCAGCGTTGTTACTATGACTCTCCTCAGCTGACAGTGAGCCTGGGCTGTTGGGCTCGTACCCGGTGTCCATGTATAACGGGGACATGTCCTCCCAACTTCCGCAGCAGACTGGCTGTACCGACTGTCCACCTTCACCCAGCCCGGATCATACGTGCAGCGGTCCCGCGGGTGGAGACGGTGCCATTCAAACCGTGAAGTTGGCGCACGACCGGCACGCCTCTCTGCAGCCTGGAGCAAAACTCTGAATGACTCAGGCTGAGTTTAAAAATAAAAAAATAAAAAGTGCTGGCTCTTGAATAGTTAATGCTGTATTTGCAAACTAGTTTCTGGTGGTTGCTTGGTGACCTGTGAGTCTGTGAATGTGAAGCGCTCTGTCTGCTGTCTGGTTGCTTTTGAGCCCAGGAGGTTTGGAGGTTTGGCATCAGAGAGCTGATGATGCAACATGATGCTGCTGCGACTTCTTTCAGTTTCGCTTTATTTTAAACTGACCCGTTGCAAGGTAAGAGTGATGAGGACTGTGCTGCCTTCAGGGCCAGTGCGTTACTTTCACTTTTGAAGCATATGTTGCTTTCCTTAAGGATGAATTCGGTGACAAAAGTTGATTTTTCAGTTTCAGGCTTCTGTGTTTTTAAGTAGAGCAGAACCAAAAAGCAGCAGAATGGGTCACTTAGTGTTAGTTTTTACTCTCAAGTCTGTTTGCCTGCCTTTATTTTGCAACTATTAACTTGCTAATTAAACCCTAGTTTAACATATTTCTATTTTTTACCTCTATTTTTATACTTATTTTACAAAATGTGTAAATGGCTGTCTTGCCAAGAGTTAGATGAGAGATTGGTGCAACTTTCATGTCTGACCACTAAATATGAAGCAGTCGGCTATCTTAGCTTAGCATAAAGACTGGAAACAGCTAGCTTAGTTCTGTCCAAAAGTTGAAAAATCCACCTACCCGCACTGCTAAAACTCACTAATTTAAAAGTTGTTTGATATGAACAGTACAGTACAGTAAATATAAAGCTACTGCAACCAGTTGCCTAGCTTAGCTTAGCATAAAGACTGGAAACAGCTAGCTTAGTTCTGTCCAGTGTTAGGGTACATGTTTTCTAAAAAGTAAATATATAAGTATATAAAATTTTTTGAATAGCTGAGTGAACTTACAGTCAGATCAATCAACAAGTTTGTTAATGATTAGATATCTTGAAGTATGCTATTTTGGAACAACAAATGTTTTACTGCCCATATTTTAATTGTAATATTTAGTATTATATTTTAGTTGTATTAAATTGTAGAAAAGCACAATTTTAGGTGTATTATGATGTACTTTTATGTGCTAAAGTGGAACAGCTTCAAGTATACTTAGTTTATGGCTGTGTACTAATATATGTGATTCATTAGTGAAATCAAAGGTTACCTTGTTTGTACTACTTTGCTGAAAGTCAGTGAACTTTTTGTAAGCACATTTAAATACACTTTTCATGAAGTAAAAAGTAATTAATGTACAATTTACAATACCCTTACAATAAAGTACACTTCTTGTAAGTACACAATAATATGCTTTGTTTTCTTAAATTATACATCTAATACATTAAAGTATGCTACTTTTTTTACAGGGTCGACTTCAGTATAAAAGGCAATACAGAGTAAGTCAACTGCTTTAACATGAAATTGTGACAGTACGTGAAGGTCATTTGTGGCTGTCTGGTGAACTACGGTAAAAAGCTGTTGTACCATTTTCGACAGCCCGTGAACGCCTCATGAAGAATGAATGGGAAACTCAGACTAAGGACAGGAACAGGTCGGCGTTGAATGCCCAAGTAAGGCTGTGTCTCTCTCACGTGCGGGGAATTTCTCAATTACTTTTGCCAGGAAATAAATGACCGAGCCCCCATACGGCAGCCAACAACTTTTACTGGTTCTCAGCAGGAAATGATGTCACTGAAACTCGAAAAAGTGCACTTCTTTTTAACTTCTTCTCAACAATGTGAAAATAAAAATAAACCGTTCTGAAAGTCTTTACAAAGACGTCCAAGCTTGTCTTACTGTGTTTGATATTAATAAATTATTTAAGCCTGATATGAGAGGGAATTTCTAATAAATTTCATTCATTCATTCATTCATTCATTCGTTCATTCATTTTCAATTTGGCAATGAGGATATCAGTGTTTATAAATATCATAGCTCAGAGGATATGATGAACTTGGTCGGGTGTAAAGTTTATTCACACATCCATAAAGCTGAATTCTCAAAATATGCAGCTAATATGTGATGTCATATGAAAATGTATAATTTATAACGATAATATAATCTACGACTTATAAGCCTATATTAATTATAGCCACTTAATTATACAATAATTGCCCGTTATCAAAAAATTACACCTATGTTTTTGTTGAAAACTCGTCACTTAACTCATTAGAGTATATTTATTGAACGTTGTTTTCTCCCTTGCCTGCTCAATTTATAGCGTGTTTTCTGTTTTATAGAACGATATGAAATTCTATTTTTCTGGACATACAACAGTCTATATTTTGCATATTTTTGGAACCAAATCTGTGACTGAACATCTCCAGATTGCGTAAGTAAAATGTGTAATTCCTAAAACAGACACACTGGGGCGCCAAACTCATGTAAACGCGCCTCTACACTCACATCCACACCCTAAAATGCTCACTGACCAATCAACCAGCTTCGAACGTCTCCTCAACCAATCAGAGTTCGCGCTTTGCCAAATAGTCCAATTGGTGGCTGCGGCGGGCGGGATTAGCACTCTGGTCTCTTCCTGGTTCGCAATGCTTCGTATGGATGCTAAATATCTTTGATACAGTCACATATTAGTAAAAGTAGCTTTATTTCTTATAACTGCAGTTTGGCGGGACACCGTCGCGATGGGTTTGCTGACTATTTTGAAGAAGATGAAGCAGAAGGAGCGGGAGATGAGACTGCTGATGTTGTATCCTGTCTGAAACAGTTTATTAGCTTAGCCGAAAACAAAGTAGCATGCATGTAGCAACACCGTTATAATATAACTTTATCTGTGTCAATAACATAAGAGTCGCGAGCAGTAACTTATATCCGTGTAAGGTTAGATAATATATGGTAGCTGTTTTATGCTTGTGTTGTTTCTTTTACCTATTTTGTGCCATATCATGCTGTCTTGCTAGCTTGTTTTATTATTGTTCGATCAAGGAATGCACAAACATTAAGGCAAATACCAATTCAGTCCAGTTATATATACATACATATATATAGATGGATGGGGTTTTAATACATTTAGCCTTGTTAATAAGGATTATTTTTATTTTTTATGATCTAAAACAGGCATTGTTGTGGTTTTCTTACTTAACCATTCTCAGTTGTGTATGAGCGCATGAAATAAAACACATTATAGAAAATGCCTACATTATTCTCAAAGGGTAAAAAATCATTAATTATTTTGTAGTAAAATTCTTTTGTTTTGGATGGAACGGTGTAGTCAAAGAATTGTGTTCTCAATTTGGATACTGCTGATTAGTCAAAAATATTCAAAATGTTATCTCTAGAAGATTGGGCAGGGTGTAAATCATTTGTTAGGATAGATCGAATTAATTTGTTTGCTGCCTTGCTGGCTGTTGTGCACTGTAAAAGAAAAACGAGACTATGTAATAATCAGGTGTGAGACTTTCTTCTTTAACGTGGCTCGTGCAGAGGTCTGGACAATGCGGGGAAGACGACCATCCTGAAGAAGTTTAACGGAGAAGATGTCAGCACCATCTCCCCAACACTAGGCTTCAACATCAAAACAGTGGAGCACAAAGGGTAACTACATTACAATATGGCATTTGACACATTTAAACACACATTCATTTACTTTCACACAACACATATGCAGAAGTGGAAAAGGTTTTTAGAAAAGCTGCCAGAACGATTCTAAAGACGGCCTGTGAAATCCAGAAGAGACTGCATAGCGTTGTTGTTGTAGATTTGCGCAACAATTTCATAAAAAAGAGCCATTGCTTTTTCACGTCAGTGGCCTAGGGAGCCAAAGGCAACTTTTAGTTCATTGAAAAGTAGTTCCTGGGACTAAATGTTCCTGGTACTTTGTGTGGAAACGTGGCTATGGTTTTTGATACAGTAGGAAACCATCTAGCTGCGTCAGTTTCACGGCTCCTGTTCAAGGCCATCAAACAAGTCAAAATGCTAAAATGCAAAATGATATTAAAAGGGGCTGCAATTACAACACATTTTCTGTTGAAGTTTTGATTCAAACCTCAACACAAATGCCACTTACACCAATAAGCCAATAGTTGACACTGCACTTACGTTCATCAAATCCTCTTTCTGTGCATCTTCTAGGTTTAAGTTGAATATTTGGGATGTAGGAGGTCAGAAGTCCCTGCGGTCCTACTGGAGGAACTACTTTGAGAGCACAGACGGGCTGGTGTGGGTGGTGGACAGCGCTGATAGACTCAGACTGGACGACTGTAAGCAGGAACTCAGTGTGCTGCTTCTGGAAGAGGTACACACACACACACACACATACACACACACACTGGAGTCATGGGGTTAGTGGTTAATTGTAGATCTTTTAATTAGTTGCTCCATACCAACATTTGTGGAAACTCTGTGGGCTTCATCCCACATCTCCACTGTGAAGGACAGCAACATCTGTTTTCTTCTTCTGTTAAAAGGGGTAGTTTGAAATAATCGATAGTCGATGTATTATCTACAGTAGATGGCGGTTGGCACGTCCTCAGTTTGGAGAAGCGGCAGGAGTGCTGACACAGAAGCTAATCAGTGTACTGCTGTGGACGGGGGTCAGCAGCAGAATGTGTTTTAGCCACATAAAAAAATCACACTCTATTTCCAATATTTTAGAATACTTGCACCGCTTTACCTCCAACAGGAAGCCGCCGTTATATAAGCCAAATATCCTTCTCTCCAAACCAACCAAACTCCATAGTTGCTGCTCTGCTGCTACCTAGATTGGTTAGTGTGTTTGTCTTTTAAAGGTAAATCCAGATTCACCAAAGTCACACAATAACACAAACTAACTAGCAGACTGAGGCGGCAGTAGACCAACAACAACTCCAGTCTTCTGCAAAGCAAAATGAGTCTGGTTGAGCAAGAGAGAGCGATATTTGTCTTACATAACAGCAGGTTCCCATCAGAAAAGGTTGTCTGACATCAAGGTAAAGTGGTGATATTGTAACCACAGAAGTATATTGTTAGCTTCCACGTTTGTGACCCTCTCTGCTTCTTCAAACTGGGGGCATGCTAACCTGAAAGATATTATCAGTACAACCCCACTTCAAAATAATCAGAAATGTCCCTTTAATCGCTGTGTTGTCATCATATCGATCGTTGAGTGTGTCCCTTTCCCCATGCAGAGGTTAGCTGGAGCAACGCTGCTGGTCTTTGCAAACAAACAGGACCTACCAGGAGCCTTGTCAAAAGAGGCAATACGAGAGGTGAGATTTATACCCACAATGCAATTTTCGATGTCTGCAATATCACTACCGCTAAGTTAAATCCACGTCAGATTACGGTTGAGTTATTCAGAGACTGTGCATCACCACATCTGTTCGCCGCGTGTGTTTTTCCCTGCAGGCTCTGGCCCTGGATGAGATCAAAAGTCATCACTGGTGCATCATCGGTTGCAGCGCAGTAACAGGAGAGAATTTATTAACTGGAGTGGACTGGCTATTAGATGACATCGCCGCACGGATTTTCACAGCTGACTGACTTTGTGCCCGTTTTGTTTTTGTTTTCTTTAACAGCGGTGTCTTGTGAGCTCTGACGTGACTTCAGGCTCAGCGTTGCGCCGCGGACAGCTGGAGTATCCAAACACGACAGTTGTTTCTTTTCTTTCCATCAGTTGCTGCGACATGCAGACATCAGCGCTGTCTGTAACCGTGGTTACAGGAATCATACATGGCCTGTTTTTTTTTTTTAATTTACTGTTAAGACAATTGATTAAGATGTTATGTAGAACTGAAGATCAACTTTTAGTTTGCAATGTTGTTGTATTTGGCTCCCACTTCTATATTTTGTGATACATCAGATTGTCAGTTGATGATTTCTGCCTCACTCACTCAAACATGTTAATAAATTTAAATGCCTTCTGAATTAAGATCATTCCTGCTGTTGAAATCCATATTATCTCAAACATTTTGGGTTGTGCGGTTGTTTATTTTTAGCTTTTTTGTCTCAAACTCATCCCCCAAAAAAGGGCATCAATGATTTCTAGGCTACTTCAGTGTAAGGGGCCCTTGCCATGTTTTTTTCACTGCCTTTAACAGTAAATACCAGAGAATCTAAATCTCATCTAAAGATTGAATGTCAATCACTTCCCACGTACCTGGTGCCCTGACAGAGCAACGGGAAGAAATGGACAAACTGTGGACCTTATTTTTTGATTTGCCATTGATTTGAAATCATATTGGATGTAATGAGTCAGTTGTCAGAAATTAGCAGTAAATCTTTAGATTACAGCCCCCAAATGTAAAGTAGTTGTTTCTGAGTTACAGTGTGTCCCCAATACCCAATGTGGGCCTCGGAGAAGGTACGGATTAAAGCAAACATTTTGGATCTGACAAGAACTTAAGTGCAGTTGTTTCATTAATACTGGAGACATAAGACCTGAGCAATATTCTGAACATTTGAGTGTGTTTATACTGTAGTTTTTTTTAAATACAGGGTGAATATTATCTACACTCAATGTTTCAGGGACAATAATCACCACTTTATGAATCTGATTTATTCCAAAATTCCTTTACCAATGAACAAGCAAACTGGCCTTGTCTTAATTTGAGGGAAGCCATCTAAAATACAAGGTAGTGAGTTTACAGCAGAACAAGGTCCAGTGCATTTTCTGGGATACTGTTCATCTCTATTATATGGCCTAAATGATTTAGCAGCTTGAGATTACTTGTATTGCTTTTATTAATATTTGATCAATATTTAATTGTCATCATCCTACATTCATGTCAGATACTTACCAGGCTCTTATTGCCCCTTATCAGAAAAAAAAAAAAATGGACATTTTACACTTTAATCTACTGCATAAATAAGAAAACAAATGCATTAAGACTGAACAGGTTCTTTTTCCTCTCAGTGAACCCAATTCAAATGCTTGAAAAATCTGTACCAACAGTAAATCTTAAATTTGTAAAATCTCTACAGCATCTATTTGTGGACCCGAGTAAGATCTCCTGTGACCCACATTTGGGTCACAACCCAGTCTTTAGGACGGCAATAGAACACAAAGTTAGCCATGCTGAAAAAATAAATTTTATTTAAATTTCCACAACAGGCACCTGGAAGTCAATCTCATCCAGGAAATATTACAATTCATCAGTGCAAATCAAGTGATATACTTGATTTTAGAGAAATTTCTCTTCAGCATCCTCTGAACAAGGTGGATTTAGTGTTTGGAGGAAATGTGACGGATCATTCTGGTACACAACTTCAGTCCAGAGTCTGCAAAGGAAGACAACATATTAGAAATGCAAAAACTTCATTGTAAAGTGAAAACAAAAGCTTTAGCTTGGATCAGAGGGGATACCAATCAGTCATGAATTTTCAGACTGGGGCGGTAATAAGAAACTCATCACTTCTGCTTCCAGAATTTAGACAATTTCAGGTAAATGTTGCAAGGAGATTCAGTTTCACAATCCCAGAGAGACAGAAACAGACTTGCTCAATTACCTGTAGGAGTCCCAGGTGTGTCTGTGCCAATTATTCCTGTCAGACAGCGTCAAACCTGCAACATGTGAAAAGGGTGAGTCGATCCAGTTTGATCAGTGCGAACGACAACATTTTTTAAAAGGCGTAATCAGAGGGGATACCAATCAGTCATGAATTTTCAGACTGGGGCGGTAATAAGAAACTCATCACTTCTGCTTTAAGAATTTTGAAGTTTACTGGAAATGGAAACGGTTTCATGTTCTGAAGCCTTAATGTTGTTCAGACACTCACCAGCACGGTGACCGCGAGTACAGGATCAAGACGATTGGATCACTTCAAGCAGCCAGACCTTAGAAAAGGGTAATGTGTTAGTGGGCCAAGCCTTTGTACTCAGATCTACAATGCAAAATATCCTTGTGAATCCCCATGCTGCATCATTGTGCTTTCATTTGAACTCAAGAAAATTTCAAACGCAAAACATTACAAATACAAGCCGTTTATTTAGTTTCTGGTATGTGCATCAGAAAGTCCACCTCAGTCATGCCCTCACAGCCAGCCCTCTCCATCAGAACACCAGCAGACCACCTTACACCTGCTGCAACCCCAGGGTTCTCGGTGCCATACTGGGTCAACAGGAGGGGAGGCCAGCTGGAGGAGTAAGGAATGCAGATGGTCACCCCTTGACTGATCTCTCATTCTCATCATTTTCACAGTCCCAGAAACATAACTAAACTATACTATAATGTACCTGTGGCTGCCCAGGTGTCAATCTGTCACAAGAAACAGTTGGCATCAGACCTGTAATGAGAAGGGAAGGGTTACTCAATCCGGTTCATCGTGTGAATGACAAGGGCTTAAAGTTCTGTCTGATCAGAGGGGATACCAATCAGTCATGAATTCTCAGACTGGGGCGGTAATAAGAAACTCATCACTTCTGCTGAAAGAATTTCCACTAAATGTGACTGTGAGAACCAGATACTTACCTACCTCAGATAACATGGCTGGGGGATCCTGATCACCTTGTTCTTCGAGTTCAGCACTGATGTCAAACTAAAAGACAAAGATTATAAAAGTTTAGACAGCAAGAACAATCCCACCCAGCAGAAATGCACAAGAACAAAATTTAACTTGAGTAACCAAACATTTCAGTGGCTTTTCAACAAATTTGAAAAGCGTCCTAATTTTTCCAATTACATCTAAGTCAGGTTTGTTTCCATTCAGACTGTTGGTACCCCAACGGGTCTTCACCTTATTGCCAAGGCAACACCAGTGGGTTCACCTTTTCAGGTTCTGGCATTGACACAAGGCGTAAGATGTGTGCGGGTGTCATCATGAAGGAAACAAGGCAACAGCCGTGCTTTTATAAGTGCTGAATTGCCACCATTTTGGGCTACGAAAACGCCAATGTAAATAAGGGTTGCATTTTTCCTGGATAAAAATAAATGTCTTCAGGGCTCACTCACCTGTCTGACAGAAGATGACAGCATCTTCTGAAATGCCTCCAGTCAGTACCTGCAACAAATGACATACCATGAGGTCTGAGCACGAAACTGCAACACGTTTTACACCATTAACTGTTGACCTCTGCTATCGTCAGATTTTATTTCTCAACAGCAGTTCAGACGAACGAGATTCCAGAAATATCTCATCATTTTCAGCAGGTCAGAATAACGGTTCTGTACTGTAGCAGTGATTCAGTGACATCTTACCTCCAGTGAGAACCTCTGACATGATGTTGAAGTACTCGAACCTGTTGATAAAGACAGTTATTTACTACACGTTCAGTTGAAGCATCCAAATTGACTAAAACAGCCAGAATATGACGATCAGGATTGTTTAGGGTCATTAAACTCACTACAGCATTTAAGCCGTGATCATGTACTATGAAATTCAATCAACTCAAGTTAAATAGAACAGATTTCATTGAAAAAAAAATATGCAGTTGCTCAGATGTTCGTGTCGTTTCACATTGGGTCAAAGTGAGCTAAGTATCATCATCATTGCAAATGCATTATAAAAACATTTACTCTAGGAGGCACTTGAATATGTGGGTAAAAGACTCACCATGAGGCTTCAGCGAGCACCTTCCTCTTTGAGGATCTGCCCCACAGCTCTGCAAGAGAAACAGTCACTTCAGTAGAGCTCAGCAATAATATATGCAGCATATTAAGATTCAAATGTTTGATCAGGGCTTTGGTGACAAACTGCCATGTGACATTTAGTCGTCCAGCTGTTTGATGGGTGCTACCCCATGTCATCCTTTCAAACAGTCAGAAACGCCTTGCCTTTGTCTTATTGTGAGAATGTTGCACTGAATTTCACCATCAGGCATAATATCCAAAAACTACACAGGAAGCCAACAGGAGTACAACTTCATGGCTCAGTTTCTTGTGCAGGCCTTGAAGTCTTAATTTAAAAAACTGGCCTTGAAAGTAATGGATCAAATTCCACATGAATGAGTGCATTATAAATTATGTTTATTAAATCAAAGTACTTCAAATGGTTTTCTAAGGCTTATGCCCTTATTGCTTTCACTTCTGTCAGTATGTCCATGAAGTTGGACTTAAATTTCACTCCTAGTGCCAAAAAGAAGTAGTAACTTTGTAAACACTGGATGTTGTCAAGTCAGCAATTTCTTTTTTAAAAATGACCATTTCTCACAGGGGGAAAAAAGGCACTTCTGATAACTGTTGTGGAAATGATACTCGTGCTGGGACTCACATGTCGAGGTTTCCATGCGGCATCCTTCAACACTCCTTGTGAAACTGCATCTGGCAGAGAGAACCACACTATCAATCACATGCTTAGGGATTTTACATTTTGCATCAGTAGACCTTAGGGTGGATCAGATTAAAGGCTGACATCACTTGAAATCAGGCATATGCTTGTCATTCGTGTTAATCATCACATTTATGCCCCACTACTGATTAAACTCTTGTAAATCAATGTTTTACTCACCTCAGTGCAGTCAAGGTGCTTTGCAGAGTTCAGTGCGTGGACAGTGCTACCTACAGAAGAAAAAACCCATAAGTCATACAGTAAACAGTAACAATGGGTTTCATTATCTTTTAAGGGCTAATCAGATTTATAAAGTAGCATCACAAAAAATCAGGCATATGCTTGTCTGTTTGAAAAATCATCAATTGTGGCCCTCAAGAAATCCGACAGATCGTTTTAGCGCCAGTCTGGCTTACCTGCCAGAATCCTTCATTCTCGTTCATCCAGCCTTGGACATCTGAGGGGGGAAAAGAAACACTTAGATTTACACAGGAATCTTAAGTTTCGGATATATTTTTAAGCACAGTTTTACAGCATTAGGTGGAGCCCATGTGCTACTCAGAATCTGGTAAAGAAGTTTCTTCAAGGCTGATTCAGTAAGAGAGAGTTCAGAGATTCATCACTGCAGCACTGAGCCTCTATGCAGGTCTCACTGTGCTAAATTTAAGATTCTTACAACCGTTACAAAACAAATTTAAACCCACAGCCATACTGGCAAAAGTTTTCATTTTATTGTCATTGAAACATTACAGCAAGACATCATCTTTGTATTAAGGCCTCATTTTAAGATTGTTAAGTTTCTACAGACCTGCAGAAAAAGGCTTCTCTACAGCTGGAAAACTACTAATTTTTACAAATACACTATAAGATTTTGTAATTACCTTGTGTAGAGAGTTGGCCACACGTCCCACACCTGAAGGGCAGAAAAAAGCATGTCATTGGTTGTAAGGTCAACTTAAGATGTGCTCACTTTTAAGAGCTTCATGCTACTCAGCATTTTGAGAGATTAAGTATCCTCAAGGTTGTTTCAGTGAGAGAGTTCAATGTGAACATCACTGTAGCATAAGGCTCCAAGTCATGCTGATACTTATTCACAAGTAATAGTAAAAGCAAGAAGCCACGTGGTACAAAGAAATTACCTTTGCAACAGGAAGCTTCTGGATCTTTCTTCGCCATCTAGGAAAAAACAGCAAATATAGATCATTGCATTAGCATGCTGTAGCTAGCCCTGATCGGCTAACACGTGATCTCCCCATGCAGTGTTGAGGATCGCATGAGTCGACAGAAATATACATTTAAAAAGTGTCTCACATCAGAATAAAAAATTGCAATCACAGTCATTCAGGACAGGTCTGTGAAAAGTATCATCACTGAGAGACACTGCGGCTTGCAGCCACATCAGACGAGCAGCGGCCATTTTTTTAAGAAGTCCATACAAAAGCTCATCGTATGTTTTCCCAATAAATACTATATGCAGTGTATAGAAAATACGTTGTAGTTAACTTAAATAAAAATTAATCAGATTACTTTAATGTTTAATCGCTGGATGGTTAAGGATTGTGGCCTGATCTGCTCGGTGCGACACTGAATCCGTGCACACAAGCTATTAGCTTAAACACCACTTCCCCTCGTGAACACGTTTAAAGTGTTTAAAATAAACCTCAATTGCAAATATGCTGCATTGTAAAACACTAAATATTTCTACTGTTACATGTAACTTTTAAAAAGGAATAGTTTGCAAGTGAATTCGCGCTAACAGACTGCGTGCTCTTACCTCAGCCAGACGACAGGAAGAAGTGGAAGAGCAAAGCGATCCGTCTGCTTTTTATGTCCGGCCCGAAACGCTCCTCCCACCGGGGAAAATTTAACCGGGAAAACGACTCGGAGCTTTCCACGAGCCAAATTTAGCTTTTTAAAGATTAATTTGATAATGAAAACTGTTTTACATACGCTTAACTCTCCGTTTGTAGACCGAGGACTTTAAGTTTACAGCCGAAGAAAACAGATTTGAAGAAAGTGTGCAGGCAGGGTTTTTTTATTACGTCATTTCCGTTCATGGCCGTCGTCCGTTATGTTTCTCATCCGCAAGATGGCGGCAAAGATACAGTCAGGTTGCTGAACGACATTCTTTGCCTAATAAGTCGATGTAAGATGTATGGACTATAATACTAAATTAGTATTTAAATAGGCGATTGTAGACGTTTTAGTCAAAATAATATCAAGAATATGAGCCATGTTTTTCCTTTCTTTAAGTTTTACAGAAGTTGTAAATGACAAAACTTTGCTCACATCAGATTTTTTTTTTTAATGATCATATTTTATCACTTGGACACATCAATCAAATGTGTATAAATATATTTCAATGTTGTTGTTTGTTTGTTTGTTTGTTTGTTTTTTACTTTATTTATATTACAGTGTCTGAAAACATAAAATATTCACAATACTCCTTGACAGGGTAGCTTTCTTTATTTTTATTTTTATTTTTATTTTTCTGCCCCTTTTTTTTTTTTTTTTGGGTTCATGTCAGTGAAAGCACTTTCCTCCCCTTTACAGTTATTTACAGTTATGTATATATGTTTATAAGGTTAACCTATAAATACACACACAGAGCTAGTCAACTTAATCTTTTTCTTCTTTTTTTTCATTAATTACTATGTGGGTGTGTAGCTTTATATCTTATTTCATCTTTTGCCATATACACTTCATTTAAATTCAAAGTCAGATCTTGTCTGCTCTATAAAACAAGAAGGACAAGAAGGCAGTTTTATTGCTTTATATCAGGTTATTGTTTCTACATCTTTACCTCTGATTTGACCTTTGAGCCTTATTGGAAATTATTTTATTCAGCTTTTGCAGAGCTTACCAAAAAAATACTGAGTGATACCAAAGCAAATGGCAGTAATTTCCTTTTTATTTAGTCACTTTAGCTTTAAAAAGCAGCATAATGACAGATATGATAAAATCCTGATAATGATATAAAATTATATTGCTTTATAGTAATTACCATTATTTATTTATAACTTTTATTATTATATTATGGTATGCTTGTGGTGTTCCAAGTAACTTTTAAAATCGAATTAATTCAATGGTTTTGGGATGTTTCTGAGCATTTGAAGCTACAAATATTTATAGTCTAATGAAATAAAATTGAACTGTAAGTATAAAATGCAATATGCTGCAACAGAAAAAAAAAAATAACACCACCAAGCCTTTTCTAATAAAATATGACACTGATTGCTGAATTTTCATTTATTTTCACACCTGGGATCACAATCCTTGTAGTAGTGACTCTGAGAGTTATGACTCTGTGGTCTTATTTTTCTATACTGTTGTTATATATAGTAGAATTATGCACATATTTCATATATTTCTTAATTTTCTTGTGGATATTTTATGTTAGAATGCATTAACTAAAGTTACAGTCGTTTGCTGTGGCTTTTTGCATTTCCTGTAATTCTGAAACCCTATTTTCTCCCAAATATGTGGATATTTGAGAGAATAGCATTACACTTCTTCTTCTTCTTGTGTTTTTATACATTTTATCATGATGTTTTTGTGTGTTGGTCTTCTGTAGACACAGTAGGGAAGGGAACTTTCTGGACATGGTGATGTGAATCTCATTAATTCTGATTAATTAATGATATTAATGATATTAGCTACTTAAAATCCAGCCAGATGTTTATACTGTTTTTATCCAGAAACATGAAAATGCAACCAGTACAATAAATTAAGTCTTTATTTAAAATGCTTCTTGTCATGACTTCAGAAGCTTTGATTAAGATACAAAAAAGATCTTTATAAAAAAATTAAGACATTTTTTAGACAAATCATTATTTACTGTACAACCACAATTTTTTCCCACCTGTTCAGTCTAGTCAGCAAGAATTACTGAGTACACTTGAGGTAATATAAAAAAAAAAACAAATACATAGTGAATAAAAGGCAATTAAAGCTGGCCTATTGTAAACATTTTTCATTTTAACAAGGGTCAATCATAGAAAAAAGTAGAAAAATCACTCATATCATGTCTTCTTATCCTCTGTTGTATGTTGATACTAAAGTTATAGTCAGTTCTTAAATAATATTTGACTTTTACAATGTTAATAACTAATGTTTAAGGCCACTAAAATCGCTCTTTTCATGATAACGTGTATAACAAGCACTCATGTACCTGTGGCCGTTCCTTCAGGTTAAATAACCTTCACCGGGACACACAGTGAGAGATGAACGTTATCTCATGAGGAAGACAAACACTGATACTCTCTGTGCACACACAGATAAGTAAACCCCTGTTTAAATGTGTCTCCATAAATATTAACATACATATGTGCATGTTAATGTGGATCATTAAATACATACAAGATTGTTTATTAACATACAAGAAATGTGAGTCCACTAATCAGTCATCGATACGCGCCTGAAACTTTCCACTCCTCTTAGTTACACATCAACACTTTTGTAGTTTCATAGTGCTAAACCAGAGGAAGGGAGGAAAGATTATCTGAGCTCAAAGTGGACCACATGCAAGGAGCTCAGATGTTAAGACGTTCTTATTAAAATCTGAAATTACTAACATAGTAGAAAGGAGGCCAGAAGCGGCTGAACTCGGTCACATTAAGGCCGGACTCTTCCATTTCAAGCCCGCCCCGTGGACTTCACTGTAAAACCATCAGCTCGGCTCCCTCAGCTCATAAATACACCTGCAGCCTGTGTGTAAATTAACGTGCACCATGATGAGCAAGGCAGTAAACTTTATGATGAGTAATTAAGACTCAGTAACTAACATAAATAATTAATGCATGACTCAAACACATTACGTGGCTGCAAAAGTCCCCAGCGATGTCACAGTAAATGTCATGCAGGCAGGATTGTAAATATTAGGAAGGGGTTCGTTTTATTTCTTCATCCAGTTCTACTGAAACTCGGCTAACACGGTGCTGTGCTGCTGTTTTTTCTTTGTCGAAGGCGAGGAGGACGACGGCGAGGACGACTTCACAGGCGCGAGGGTGACGCTGTAGAGGTTGGTGATGAAGGCCTCCCAGCCGCGACGGAAGGCTCGGTCCAGGGCCTGATGGGAAGGAAAGAGGATAAAGGTTAGAAATCCACATGCACGAGCCACAATATAGCAATAAGGTTGAGCAAGGAAATATAGATTTAAATATCATTTTATCAAAATTCACCCTGAATGTTGGTACCAAATTTCACGGCAATTCATCCAATAGTTGTTGAGATGTTTTTGTGAAACTTAGTTAAACCCAACTATTTAATCATACTGGAAACTTTTTCCTCTGTATATGTGGAATTGTTTGCTTCCTTGTAGAGGACGCTCACATTTTTGCATGTGCAGCTGCTGACATGGTCGCACTGACTCAGTTTACACAAGCACTTCATTGGAAATATACAAATTCGCCGTCTCAGTGGGAGATGCAAAATTACATCGTTGTTTCCAGGGAATGTCCCAGGAAATTAAAGAGGGGAGGAAAAAAAAGCGTCAACCATTTCATTGAAAGGCTGGTCAGTTGTATTTAGCATACGAGTGGGGGAATTCTGGAGTTATTTGGTCTGAATTACTCATTTAAAAAGACTGATGGCTGTTTTTAGCCATATATAATTCCATGTTGTCGCATTAATCCGGTGCCTCATAACATTTTCAGCATGTGACCCCTTAAAATAAAGCTATCTATATTTAGAAGTGATTTCTCTTGTTCAGATGTTTTTATTTGAAAACCTATCAGGGCCTCAAAGATGTAAAACATCCCAATATATCACAAGCAAAAAGCAAAAACGACAACCTTGTATAAACATTGTGAAGCAGAAATATATTTTTTCTGCTTTCTTGTCAGCCAGCCCTCAGATTTATCTTGAGACCCACTACTTGGGAACCACTGCTCTGTTAAGTCTGTTGCTGTAGTAGCTAGCACTTCATAGACAGGGTTGCACCGACAAAGATTAACTTAATCTAACATTAATCAGAGTTTAGCAAAACTACTTTTAAAATAAGTACATCCGGATTCAAGAGTAAGAGCTCTGCTACACATCTCAGAACTAGTCTAGTGTTTGCTAGCGAGCTAAAACTTTAAGCAAATATTACATTGTTTGCTTGCTAGCTACAAATTTAGGTAACCTACTTATGATGGCTGGACAGAAAAACTTGAATTTCTCCTGAGCCATTGTGAGTAGGCTAACTAACTTTTAGCTAGCAAGCTAAAAAGTTAACAAAACATTAAATTTGTTTACTAGCAAGCAACATTAGTTAACCTACTCATGATGGCTGGACAGAAAAACTTGTGAATAACTTTTAGTTCGCTGGCTAAAAAGTTAACAAAACATTACACTGTTTGCTAGCAAGCTAAAAAAGTTACCCAAGTTAGCCCAGTCATGATGACTCAGCAGAGAAGCCCTAATTCCTCCTCCTTTGAGAAAAACCTTTTTGGCTGAATTAATGCACAGTCAAATAAAATTAAAGATTAAACTAAAGGCAACAGTATGGAAAAAAAGAGACCTGGCAGCAACTGGCAGACTTTCTTTGAGAAACTTAATTTTTTAAAAATATATACATATGTTTTGACTCCAATTTAAAATATGATCCAGTAGCTTTAAAATTACACTTGGGAGTGTTTAAGTTTCGGTGGAACAGAATTAAATCTAATGTAAGTTTAGAGTGAAACCTCAAGTAAGGTTTAAAGTGAATCTTGCTTAATTTTAAGCTAGTTTAAAAGTTTGGTGCAACAAAATTCAAACTTAGGCCACGAGTTAACCAGGTATGAAAATGATTCCCTGTTGGTGCAGATTGAGAAGCAACTGGACGGTCATTTAAATGTAACAAGTACTCAATGGACTCTCAACCTTACTCGTAAAAGTAATATTTGTAGACACAAGCTGGTGAGATTGTCCTCCGTCTAACAGGAGGTCACGGCTCTGAGGCCTGAGGGTGGAGCTGATTGGCTAAGAGCAGTGGAATGTTTTTATGGTGTGGGTTTTAGTAGGCGGGCCGACGCTGCCATACTTCGTTCCACTGATCAAAGGACATGATATAGAAGGCGCAGGAATGTCACCTCTGGCTGTGCGTGCGTGTCTCAATGGAAGCAGAAAATCTAAAGGAACATGTGAATCAGGTGAAGGAACACGCAGTACAGTTTACGCTCCGGCTAAAACCTCCGCTCCGGCCTAGTTTATTCATGTTGTTAATAAATGTGACGTAAAGGAAAAAAAATCCTATCAGAGGAGGCGAGTTAATGGGCCGGTGACATGTACCAGTGGTTGCTGTACCTTGACCCCGGCGCAGTCTGTTATTGAGGTGATAGTTTCCATGGCGATTAATAGCTCAGCGTTCAGCGTGCGACGGATGTTGAGGAGAACTTTGTTCCACAAACTCTGAGCACTCAGTTATGTAACGCCGAGGGGCTTAAAGTTTAACCAGACGGGGTGAATATGGAATTTATGTAAATGTGAGATACAGAAACCAGAAGATAAAGGGACAATGCGCCCCAAAATCAAAAACACATGTTCTTTTCTCTGGTCTATGGTGTTATTATTATTATTTGGTGTTTAGCTAATGTGGTTATTAACATCTGGCTGTATATAGCCTATCATGGCCCAGGTCAACTATGGACACCCAGGTGACCATGCTATTTGCACCTGTGATGTATATAGCCAGTGTGGCTATTTACACCACCACACAAACCATGCTCTTTCCTGAAATCTAACCAAGTAGCTTTGTTGCCTAAAGCTAACCAAGTAGCTTTGTTGGCTATTACTACTTTCTTACTACCGAACTACACCCGCCTACCTAGCTCACTAGCGCTAACATTACAAATCAGCTGAGGAAGAGACCATTTAATGTCTACATCCTGTCACAAGCAGGAGCCTCTCGTCCATGAGTAGATGCACACTTCCCTGTGTACAGTGATATAGTTGGCGGGTGTACTTCGGTAGAAGAAAATAGTTCCTTCATGAAGTTGCTCACAACAAAGTCTGATGAAGATTATCTTAAGTAACCGAATCATGATTTCTGGAGAGAAAACCTTGCTGTTGAGTTTTGAATGAATGTTTTTGGTACTTTGATATCTCCAAAACTATTTAGAGGGATAAACAGTACTACAGGTAAAAGGAAAACTATGTATTCTGTCTTTTTTCTTTCAGGCTCTCACTTTGTCTATTTTCTCTCACCTTGCGGTAATTCTTCCTCTTCACCATCTTCATCCCCTCTTCTTGCTCCCTCTTCATCCTCCTCTCCTCCTCTCCCTCCTCCTCCTCCTCTTCTCTCCCCCTCTTCTTGTCTCTGATCAGGACCTGGTCGTCCGCATCCTCCCGGGCCGCGAAGTGAACCAGCGTGGGCTCCTTCCCTCCTCCTGACTTCTCGTTCACTTTCCCCGTCTCTACCTCGATTATCACCCTGGTGACCTGCGGGTCAGCTGGAGTCTCCGTGCCCAGACCGGGCCTCTCATCCCCGGCTGCGTCCTCTTCATCTCTCCCCTCCTTCTGCTTCCTCCTGGAGCTTCTTCTCCACCTGCTGCTGCGGCGGCTGGGTTTCCTCCGGAGCAGAGTCTCCCCGTCGTCTTCCATCATGCCTTCGTTGAAGCCAAACACCTCAGTGTCATCGGCTCCAGAAGCGTGCACCACACTTGGGTTTGGGTTGCCCACCCCTCTGTTACTGTCCTCCACCTCTTGTCCCCTCACTTCCTCCGCTTCTCCTGCGGCCTCGGGCTCATCCAGGCGACCGTAGAAGCCGCTGGACTTGTCCAGAAACTTTGGGGCCCGGATGGAGCTCCGCACAGAGCTTTTCCTGGAGTTCTTGCCAATTGTCATCTTCTTTTGTCTTCTGTGCTTCACAGCTCCTTTTTTTTTTACCTCTGAAAAGATATGGGCAAGAGAGATTAGAGATTAATACCGTTACATAACCCTCATTCTTTTGGGTCTCCTTATTTTGCACACACAGTCCTAATAATTTCATAGTAGCTGCCAAAGAATTTCATATTAGCCAAAGTTCAGGAAAGGTTATGATAGACAATAAAAAAGGTAATAAAAGCAAAGCGAAAATGCCCGTCTGTTCCAGACCTGACTCTCTGTGTGTGTAAATATGTGTAGGTCACAGTCAGCGTTATCAGGGTTGTGATGATAACTGAATGTCAAAGCTAAAGATATAATGTTCTTACAACCGAAGACAAACACACACATGGACACACGGACTCAGACTTTGACACTGATTCAACCAGTTGGACGCTGTACGGCTGCCAAAATCAATGACTTCATTCACTTAATGCCAAAGTCAGCCTATAACTGTTGGCTCATTATCAATAGTCTCAAAAGAGTGAGGATAAAGTTCAATAATTTTATTGGACGGCGGGTTATTTCCATCAGCCATGAAGGGCAAAACGCCAGGAGTGAAAAAATGTTTTGCTGTGTAGTTTGGCTGTCTGATAATTAGGCTTTAAATCTTCACAAGAAAGCCTTACATAAGAAACAAGTCTGCACAAATTCAGCACTTGTGATTTTTCCAGTCAGTTGACAACAATCAAATTAAAGATAAACTTATTTACAATTATAGTTTGCCCCTATGCTAATTTATATTATTGCCTTACTTTTGTATTTTAGCCAACAGAACTATGGCATCGATTATAAAGAAAAACTTAAACAAATAGTTTGACATTTGTGGAAATGTCTGACTCTCTGCCAGAAAGTCAGTAAGCAAGATCAATAGAGCTCCCATGGCTGTCTGAATGTGAAGGTGCAGTCAGCAGCTAATTAGCTTAGCTTAGCATAAAGACTGAAAACAGGGGGGATCAGCTAATCTGTCTCTGTCCAAGGGTCAAAAGTCAACGTGCCAGAACTTCTAAAGTTCAAAATTGACATGTTATCTGTCTTTTGCTTAATTCATACAAAAACAAAAGCATTAAAAAAGTTTTTAAAAAGTTTTCCAGGCTAGCTGTTTCCCCGTTTTTATTCTTTATGCTAAGCTAAGCTAAGCAGCTATTGACTGACATTTTAATGCAGAAAGGTTACATATTTTAGCTTTAAGAGTATTTCTCACATTACACATTACATTTTTAAGCGTTACTTTTAAATATTTTTTTAATACTAATGTAATTTTAATAGGTCACACACTTTAGCGTTTATGTTTTATTAAATGGTAGCATATACTGTATAATACATTCAGACATATTGTGGATTAAAACTATCATTTTTTATGGACTTTTACTGGACTTTGGTGTCTGTAGTCTGTAAAGAGAGTTTAAAGAAAATGAAACAATGGTTGTTACAGGAATGGCTTAAAACAAATGTAAAAATACATACATGCAATATCTAGATTCTATGCATGTGATAAATTCCATTAAGCCATGTGGAGGTCACATGTCTCACATCCAAAATCACGAAGTAAAGATAGAGACACATATTGAACAAGAGTTAAAATAAAAAAAAGGGAAGCAGAGGGTGAACGTGACAAGGAAGAAGAAAGACACCGGCAGAGCTGAATCTAAAATGTAATAATGAGAATGTAGACAAAGCAAACAAAATTATTAAAAGAGCAGCAAACAGGTAAAAACATAATAAATCCAACAAACAGGACTGAAAGAAAGAGAAAAATTAATTCAGCTTCCTGCATTTCATTGAGAGAAGAAACAAGAGCTGCCACTTCTTTTTTTACATAAAGTGCACATGAACACATGATAATTAATCTTTAAAAATGTCATAATGCAGAATATTTAAGATAAGAAAGAGCTGCAGGTCTTACCTGATGTCTAACTGCTGTCTCTGCGTCTGTGTATGTGTGTGTCTGTGTGTGTGTGTGAGCAATGCCTCTTCTGAGTGTGTGTGAGTCTGAGTGAATGACTGAGAGAACCAGGAGCTCAGGATACTCCCCTAACACACAACGTCACACACCCACCCTGCCCCAACCTGCAGCGCTGTCGTCACCAGAGCAAATACACACATACAGAAAGGGCGCACACACACACACACACACACACACACACACACACACACACACACACAGGCAGCAAAGCACTCTCGCTCTCAAGAGACTCTTTGTCTCCCTTCCTCTGCCTCTTTCCTCCACAACACACACCTCTACTTTACATCCTTAAACACACATTTACTCTGAGATAAAGCTCTGATTTAAAATACGTGACACAAAAACGCTCGCAGTCAAACACTGAGCTCACAAAACATGTGACCTCCGGATCATCCCTCTCTGATCTATCAGTCATTAACCATGAACGTCCTCAGCTGTCCTAAATAAACCTGCAGAGTAGAGATGTCACTTTCGGTTCAACGTTATGAGCTTTTAATCATCTTCAACACACAATCCAACTCCTACATCACACGAGGACATAATGGCAATTCATACATGTTTTCAAGATCTCGTGTGTGCAGGTATTTATAGGTGGCGATTTTGCAGCTCAGTGAAACACATTTTATTTCATTTTACAAATCACAAACCAGCGCAGCCTTATCAATAAATCTTCTTGAAAGTTTCTTCAGAACTTCAGAGTTTGAGTTGGGCTCAAAGCTAAAAAACCAATTAAAGTAGCTGCCCTGAAATTTTGAAGTGTCTAAACTTTTTCATTTTTACAGCGCAGGACATTTTAGCCGCCTTCATTAATGAGACGAATTTAGTTAGAAAAGCTGTACTGCAGATATATATAATCTTAAATTTGCAGAATTCCTTCCACAGTCTTTTTATTTATTTGGTGACTCAACTAAAATCTCCCGTGACCCACGTATGGGCCACGACCCAGTGTTTGGGAATGACTGTCTTACTGCACATGTCCTGAATACCTGTGAAACTAATGACATTCTCATCTGCCTCAACTGATGCTGCTAATTAGCAAATTTTGCTGCAGTAGTGTGGGATCATGGGAGTTTGTTCATTGTTAAACAGCAGCTGTGACAGATGAAAATGTGTGTATGTAGCGTGACTCAGACTCAGACAGAAGTCATGAGGTCATGAGGTCATGCATTAAAGTTTTATTCGCGTTACATTTAGTCACATGGGCCGTCTTCCTTCCTCAGTCTATGATATATTTGACATGTCTCAGAGTTTTCCCAGCAACTAGTAGGAAACCTTTACTGTGTTTTGTATGTGATCCGAATTCATCATGTCTGCCTCTGAAATCAGGTCATTTTGCCTTCATGTCCACTAATACATCCAGAACACAACTCTACTGATAAACTGAATATCCTGATGGAAAGTGTGTGTGAGTACGTAGATAAAATGATTGAGCTCGGTCACTGAATGTTATCTTAATGTTTGGATGGTAAACACTGTGTCTGGGTGGGACAGGGAGTGTGAGCTGATCACCTTTGTGTGTGTGTGTGTGTGTGTGTGTGCTGAGTAATTATCTACATGCCTACATGTTTTTCTTCAGGATGTACAGGACTCACACACCTACCTTTTGTGCATGCACACACACGCATAACAGTGTGAGGCGAGGACACACCAACATCTAGATAACACACAAAAGTACATTCTCCATACCAAACTCCATAGGCAAAATCAGTCATTTTACTTTGCAGAACACCAGAGTTGCTGGTCAACCGCTGCCTCAACCTGTTAGGTTGTTTGTGTTGTTGTGTGACTTCAGTGGTTTAAAACATTAGTACTGATTCACCAAAGTCACACTATAACACAAACTAACTAACTGACAGAGGCAGCAGTAGACCAGCAGCTCCTGTGTTGTGTGAGGTAAAATTACTGATTTCACCCATGGAGTTTGGTTGGTTTGGAGAGAGCGATATTTGGCTTGTATAAAAACTATTTCCTGTTAGAAAAGGCTGCCTAATGGCGAAGTAAAGTGGTGAAAGCAGCACACTGCTTGACTGACTAACAATTAATACCTCATATAACTCCACATTTAATAATAGTTCATTACACCAGACGAGCAGTGTGGAGGCATTTTATGTTTTTTTATTGTTGTTTTTGACATTTGAAAACTGGATTCTGCAACACTGTTTTCCTGTGAAACTCCAGCAGTGTTTTGCAGACCAACAAAATAAACCTGACCTTCAATCAGGCATGAAGGTGAGTAGATAATGACTGAATTTTAATTTTGGAGTGAACTATCCCTTTAAATGGAGTGTGTGTTATTAAGGGTGAAAGCATGACAGAGCAGATGATTACAGCTTAAAGTTTACAGTAATTTAATACTTTCTTCTGTTACAGGTAGTCTGGTCTGCAGGTTTATGTGTGTGTGGGTTTGTCAGTGAATCATCGTGGATCAAAAGATGGCGTGCGTCTGGCTCTATGACTTCAGCTCCTCTTACTCACCTTCATCCTATACCAGCCTCGTGTGAGTGTGTGTTGGGTGCCTCCCTGACACTCCATATAGGGTCACCGAGCAGGCGAGGGGGCGTAAGCAGCTGTCAATCACACAGGCCTGTAAAAACAAAAAAACAAAAAAAACAAACCTCAGCTGTGTTGAGGTTAAAGAACCCCCGCCCACGTGGGTAACCACTGATGACGGTACCGGACGCCAGGAGCAGGTTGCCACGGCTGCTGTCAAGCAGGGACAAGTTGGGGTTTTGATACTGTGGCTGCATGATTAGCGTTGTTTTTCATGTGGTGAAACTGGAGAAAAACAGGTGGAGAGAAAACCTAAAACACAGAATTAGAGAGGTAGAAGAAAAAGAACTTTATTAAAAGTAAAAGTACTTGTTCTGCAAATTATATGATTATATTTTATAGTATCAGTACTGATGAATCAATGCACAAGTAGAGGTCAGTGGATCTAATTTTAATTACCTTGTACAGTGGAGTTCAGTACAAGAAACAGTAACAACGCAGAGATTCTGCACTGCTGTTTTCCTGCAGTGTTTTGTGCTAAAAAACCTAAATCTGACCTTCAATCAGCGTGAGGGTTAGTAGATAATTATTAATTTTTAATTTTTTGGGTGAACTAACCCTTTAAAGGGACAGGAGAGAAAGTTCTGGTATGTTTCTACTAAAAGGGATGGTTCAGATTATTTAATATGGAGTTATATGAGATGGTCAGTGGATGGAGATGGCAGTTTACAGAAGCGAGAGGGGCAAGAGCACGAAATATTTTACAACAACTTTACTCCACCATCAGGCAGCCTTCACTGACAGGAAATTGTTATACAAGCCAAATATCGCTCTCTCCAAACCAACCAAACTCCATGGATGAAATCATTAATTTTACCTCACAGAACACAGGAGTTGCAGGTCTACCGCGGCCTCCATCGGTTAGTTTGTTTGTGTTATTGTGCGATTTTGACGAATCTGAACTAACCTTTTAAAGCACAGTAATCACACGACAACACAAACAAACTAAGAGGTTGAGGCAACGGTAGGCGAGCAACTCCTACGTTGTGTGAGGTAAAATGACTGATTTTGCCTATGGAGTTTGGTTGGTTTGGATAGATCAATATTTGGCTTATATTACGGCAGTTTCCCATTGATTAAGGCTCTCTGACAGCAAGGTGAAGCAGTGAAAATACTCTAAATACAGCATAAACTTACACCGATATAGATTTTTTTTAAGTGGACTTTTTTAAGTGGCTAAAATACCCTTTTTTTGTTCACCCTGTCCACAGCAGTTCACGGTTAGCTTCTGGGCTGGTTCTCCTCTCAGCATCTCCAAACTGGGTATGTGACACTCAAGAACATTGTACAGTACTTGAGTCAAAGTACAGACATATGTGACAAAGGTCACAGACATACTGCATGACAAGTCAGTGAAGTGTGACAGTGTTTAGTAGTGTGTTACCTGACGCACTCAGAGAACAGATGTGCTGTTGGCTGCGATTCAAAAAAAGCACATTATGCAGGCAGCTGAGACAGTCATTCAGCGTCTGTGTCAAGTCAGCGTTTCTTGAACTAGTCGGGGACAGAATCCAACACGTGCTGCAAAAGAAAAGGCCCTTTAAGACGGGGGACGGGACAAGCTGCAGCCAACAAAAGGATGTTATATAAATGAAGTTCTGTAAATCTGACAGTTCCTGTACCTGGAGAACAGAGTGAAAAGCGGCGGCCGCGGGGTCAATTCCTCCTGAACAACTTACATCAACACGTGTAGTGAACAGACGACACAACAGGTTTTACATTATCTAGGTTTATTTTCAAGGCCAAGGACAGACATTACCACATTGTACAATGTAAAGAACAATATTACAGTAATAAATACATTATACACCAGTAGAGAACTGACTTACAGGCACTAATTACACTTAAGCAGGCACTAGCTTGTTTTTACAGTATCATACAACAGTAGCCGAGGAGCACTTGCTTGAGCTATAATGTTATTTTGCTCTTTATTCTTCCAACTTCTGAGGATGTCAGGGAAGAAAATCAAGCTCAGCTCGAGTACTTCAATTCATATTTGATCAAATACACTCTTGAAATACTGCTACTGTAAAGTACCAGGGATTTCCTGCCCGTTAAAGGCAAATTCAAGTCTTTTTCTCGTCGTCAGAGTGTGAAAATGTAACATGAACGGCGTGCTGTGTGTTTGTTTATTGCATAACGAATTTATATGAGCTTCAGTAGTGTTGTTCCCTTATTCAGGGCTTCTAAATGGTCCACAAGCCTCATGTTTTTTTAAAAAGCATCACTAAAAATATACACATAAAAATGCTGGCTAGAACTAGTTGTTATAGTTGTTGTTGTGCTGTGACACTACTGGAAACCAGCATTTGCACTCTGAGCTTTAACACTAAAGGGTGTGGAACCTTTGCATCTCTGTATGTTACGTCTGTGTTGCAACACAGTGTTGTGTCTGTAAAACAGCTGGATGAGAGCAGAATAAATGCAAGGCAACAACTATCTAGTAGAGCCAGACAGATATATCGGTCACCCGATACAGCACAGCTTATATTAAATATCATATTGGGCAGAATATAATGCAGATTGCGCTTATTTGTTTTCATTTTTTTTATGTTTTTTAGGCAGCATTTTCGGTAAGTTGATCCTTAATCCGTCCCTCAAGGAAGTTGCAAAATTGCAACTGAAACAAATTACGCAAATCCAACCGATCCCTGTGAAGTCTGTGCAGCCGTGCAATTTAGTCCAAAGTCTGCAACTTTTCCACAGATCTGACCAACTCAATGTTTTGTTTGATTATTCACTATTTTTCTGCATTTATATATTTTTTATTATGTCATGGGTACTGAAAAGAACACGACATTTGTCACTTTTTTTGAATTTATCATTGCATCACTTTTATTTTTATAATTTTGTGCTGTTTTGAGTTTGAACTCTGGCTTCTTTGTGTAAATCAGAGTTGCACATTTACAAATACAGCAGGAATAAATCGTTTTTTGGTAAGGTTAGTTACAGCGCTCAGAATAGAGCGAGGTTTTGTTCTCCCTGGAAGAAGCTGCAACTTTCTTTTGCAATTTTCACTTGCGTTGCAACTGTAGGCGTTTTAGGCTGCAATAGTCCTGGAGGGGCGGCTTAATTCAAGTTGTTCTATTTCTGTTTAAGTTATAGTTATTAAAAATAAAAGCTAAAGTTTACTATTTCATCGCCCTGATGACATTTTGGATTTTATACATATATATATAAATAAACTGTTTGCCAAATACCTGGTGGCAAACAGGAGCCCCCCTACGTAGTGCACCAGGATTAAGCTGAAATCTAACTTACACAGAATTAATATGCAAAATACATGATTTAAGTAAATATTTTCAACAGATTATAACCATGACGTTGCAGCACATTTTGCTTTTGAGCCTGTAGGGGTCAAGATTAGGTTTTCTAACCTGCACAACATTTGGAGTGCAGACCGTTTGCAGCAGCATTTACCAGAAACAACTTTTTTTTTTCAATGTCAGTATAAAAGAAAGAACCATATGTTTCTTTGTGAATACAGATATTAAAGTTTGAATAATGAATACTGGACATAGTAAGCTCTTTAAAAGCATTTTAGTTTAAATGTAAGAGATTTTTGCAGAGAGCAAAAGCAGTTTAGGCTTTCAGGGGTCAGGGGGGTGTTTTGCACAATATAGCAGCACGACTCCCTATAATTAGTATCGGCATCAGCTCCAAAAATCCAGTATCAGTCAGGCTCTACTATTTAGTATACCTCTTAATTAACTGGCGAGGCTTTTGTTTCATGTTATGAATACTGTTTACTGTCAAAAAATGCACCTTTGCTTCACAATACTGTTACCTTGATAGTAAATGCAGACATTTGTATTAGACAGGTTGTATAGAGATTCTTATCATGCCTACGACAATGGTGATTAAAAAAAACAGGTATATGGCTGAATACGGACTTACGGACACTAACCACGCAAAATAGAAGCCATGCATGAATAAAGTGCTCCGTTACAACTGTGTCTTAGTCAGAAATCAGTCAGGAAGCTGGTTAGAGATCAAATCCTGATCCTTTTACATTTATAATCTACAGGAATCAGAAATTGTCATTAAAATTTATATTTAATGTGATTTTTTGAGTGTTGCAATCTACTGCATGTCTGTCCGTCCGTCCTCCTCTGTGGCTCTTCCTGAGGTTTCTTGCATTCCCCCCCTGAGTTTTTCCTCACCCGATCGAGGGTCTAAGGACAGAGGGTGCCGCGCACTGTACAGATTGTAAAGCCCGCTTGTGATTTGGGGCTGCATAAATCAAAATTTGACTGGACTGAGCACAAGTTAACATGTGAAATCCTACGAATGATGCAACTATGACCGTCTGTAATAGTATGCATGGTTCTTCCAGCTTCAACTATAAGTGTATTATTGTGTAACAGCACGGCTCTGTAAACTTAAAAACTGGCGCCCCCATCAGGCAACTGTTTAAACTCCAGAGTCCTCATCCACTGTACTGTTAAACAAAGACAACTAACACACTAAAACCAAAGAAAAAACCCTGATACGTACACTAACATACAGCTTTAACAACACTCACTCAATATATACACACACACATACACGTAAGTTTACTACCCGACACAAAAAGAGCACACGGTTATAACCGGTTAAATTTAAATGTCATCTCGAACTGATATTTTTCTGTTTTACAGTATTTACAACGCAGAGTTACATATGCAGCATTTAACAGCAGAGTACGCTTTACAATGTGTGTGTCTGTGTGTGTGTGACTGTGAGTGTGCCTGTGTGTGTGTGTGTGTGTGTGTGTGTTCCTCAGACCTCCACCGCAGGGTCTGAACCCAGTCCCTGAGCTTGCAGAGCCTCCTCTCTCTTCATCTTCGGTTTCTCTGTTCGTGTGTGCCACACCAGCACCTACACAACACACAGTCAATGGATATAAAAATACAACTTTACACCTTAAAAGAAATAGTTCAGATTATTTGAAGTGTGGTTGTATGAGGTACTTATTGACAGTCAGTGAATTATGTCTGCACACCCTCAGTTTGGAGAAGCAGCAGGAGAACCATCATGCAACAAAATGTATTTTGGCCACCTACAGAAAGGTCAACCTAAAAAAAATCAATATGAGTTTAAGTGTGCACTATATTTACAATATTTTCATGACTTTTCCTTGCCATCAATCGCTTTATTCAATGGGAAACTGTTGTTATCTAAGCCAAATATCGCTCTCTCCAAACCAACCAAACTCCATAAGCGAAATCAGTAATTTTACCTCACAGAACGCAGGAGTTGTTTCTGTATCGCTGCCTCGCTGTTTGCATTATTGTGTGACTCCGGTGGATCTGAACTGTCATTTTAAAACACAAGAGTCACAGAATAACACACACAAACAGATCGAGGCAGTGGTAGACCAGCGTGTCCTGTGAGGTAAAATTGCTGATTTTACCTACACAGTTTGGTTGCTTTGGAGAGCGTGATATTTGGCTTATGTAGCAGTGGTTTCTCATCAGCAGGAGCAGTCTGATACCAAGGTAAAGCAGTCAAAATAAACTGAATGATTTTCTTTTAGTTGGACCTTTGATAAGTGGCTAAATTACCTTTTGTTGCTGACCCTGTCCAATGCTTAGCTTCCGTGCTGCTGCCCCTCTCTGCTTCTCTAAACTGGAGGTGTGCCACCGATCACTTTAACTTTATTATCTGCTCTAAACTACATATATACACATTCAGAAACATCACAGACTTGAAAGTAAAAGTGAAACACACTCCAAAGTCCACCCTCTCTCTCTCTCTTTAACACACACATGCACACTCGTACTTTCGAGCAGTTGTCCGCTTTGGGCTCCAGTTCGTCCATGGTAACCAATCCCTGAAGGAAGCTGCTTTCCAGGAAGCCCATCGGTGCCTCTCCGTCAAAACAAGCCTCTGGATTGGCCAGGACCAGTTTGAGGGATACGGCGAAGCCGGCCATGTCCATCGGGAAGGGGCGACTGGGACGCCAGCCGGTATGGAAGCGAACCACCTTTCCTCCTTCAACCACGGGCCTCTCATATTTCATCCCTCCGACCAGCCCCACCGGCCACACTGACACTCGCTGAGTGCTCCTCATCTGAGACAAGACAAGAGGACGTTTGTTTTTCTCGTTCAATTATTCATCAACATTTAAAACGGAGGCTTCGAAGACATCAGTGCACCACCGGCCCATTGCTGACGATCACAAAAACAAACACCCACCTCTTCAAATATCTGCAGGCTGTATGTGTTGTCATCATCAGCGAAGTACACCACTCCCTGCTGGTTGTCCCCTCCTGGCTGAGCCCTTCTGTCCTCTCTGAGCCACCGTAGACCCTCATTTCTCTGCTCCACGCCACGAGGCTTCAGCCAGCTGGGGTCACCCTGAGGAGCAGAGTGAGCATTCAGACTTTAAAGTTCAAAAACACGTCATACTTAAATGATACGGAATATCAACAATCTGCATTTAAGAGGACAAAAACAGGAAAGACTGATGGGACGTCTCTGCCCCACCTCCTGCAGTTTGCGGTCCTTGGCGGTGGGCATGTGCAGGTGAGTGTAGGTCAGGCCGCTCTTAACCAGGAGGTCGGTCACCAGGGGCGTCTTGTGTGGAGAGTCCTCCACCACGATCCAGTGCAGCTGAGGAACATGGAGGAAGGTCTGGGACAGACGAGTCAGCTCGGCCTTCTGCACCAACCTGGAAAACACAGAAATCAGTATGTGACGGAGAAATGGACAGTAAGATAGGAGGGTGGAGGGGGAGTCAGTGAGCGAACAGGAAATCAGGTGAGGACTGTCCTCCTCGGGTACCTTGCGTATGTCGGGGTGATGACAAAGATTGTGGGCTGAGAGGGCTTGGCCGCCAGTTTCTGGGGCTGTTTGGTCGCCTCCGACTTCCTCATCTGCTCCTGAAGACGGTGCAGCTCCCCCCGCAGCCGAGATATGGTACGGTCTTTAGGCATGTCATGCTCTGTGCAGTCGCAGCGCTGACCTGCAAAGAATTAAAGACACAACAGAAATTAGGGCTTTGTATCAGCAAGAATGTGGCGATACAAAATGTATAACTGAGAACTGCTTCCTGTCTCTCATTCTTTGCTGCCTATTAATACTTGTAGTAATGCGGTATGAGAGGTTTCTGTCATTCTGAGTGCTTGTTAACTCCTCTTGCCCAATTTTAAAATGAGGATGACGATTAAAATAATATTTTTGCCTTATTAAGGTTTTATTCTAAACATTTTTATTGTATGTCAGGCATGAGTAATGCCTCGCTATTATTAAATTAAGCAGAGATTCTAATGAAAACTAAAACTTACCTATTTGAAAATCTTTTAAGGATGTCGATTACATTGTGAGGGTAGACTGGTAGCACATGAAAGTACAAGGGTGTAGTTATCTGGAAGTGGTGAACACTTACCGAGCTGCATCAGTGCATAGACGAGGCCCAGGAGGGAGACCATGAAGTAGAGCACAAACACAGTCTTAAGCTTCAGCTTCATCCTCGTTGCCATGGTACCCTGACCAGCTGAAAGCATGGCAATATAGAAAACATCACTGGTCAAACAGCATTACTCTTTGTGGGTTTTTATATATATATTTTGATTTTTATATTCACTTATTAGTTGTTAAATTTCCTTTCTTGGCTGTGAGGATTGGACCTGAGGACCTGAAGATGCTCAAATGTGCCCAAAGTCTCAACTAGCACTCAACATTTAGCTGGATAACTAGCTAACAGGGTTAGCATTCTCATTCAACAACGTTAACCTCAAATGATCTGAGGCTAACTGTAAAACACTGAAGCCAAGGACAGGTTTGTGTACGCTGTTCCCGAGAAGGTCGGCTAATATGAATAGGCGTTTAACTTGATGATACATCAGAGGAAGCTAAGCTATGTTAGCCTGGTTATTCGTTTTAAAGAGAAAACAGCTCGACCGTCGCGTCCGTTCGCTCACCAGAGGCGGTGGATCCGTGAAGAAAGGAGCGGCGGAGTTCAGTTATGAGCCCAAGGCTTCATGTCATCTTGGACAGATGTGAGCAAAGGCACCTCAGTGCATCACAACAGCCATTCATTCGGCTCAGCTAGGACATTTCTTTTGCAGCAGTGTACCAACAACTTCCGCCTTCGGTGCAACGCGTTAAGGAGTCCCCGCAGAGCGAGCACGAGCACCGATAGTTCCACATGAGTCCCGCACAACTCGTTTTAGAAAAACATTGGATAAAATTATGATATTCATCAAACAATTGATATGTTAACGTATAAGTAATAAGTCCATGTTAATCAAGAATATAAATTTCATGAAAAGATGAAAATTCAAACTAAAAATTATGTGATACTAAAAAATATATATATATACCAAGTCAGGATTTTAACTGCCCCCTCTCAAAATCTGTCTGACTCACCAGCTCATAATTTAAAATCTCCACAGCAGGAACTTTCCTCAGGGAACAAGACTCTTCAGAGAAACTTGATGCGTTTCCACCACAGGAACCAGGTACTAATGGTGCATTCATGTGGCGTCGGAGTGATGGGAAAAAATGATTTCCAGACTGGGAAAATTCACATGAACACCCGCTTAAGTCAGAAGTACAACTCAGAAAGTCGGAGAAAAAATTGTGACACAAGTTGCAGGACCGTCCCAGCATTTTGCAATTATGTGCATTTTTGAGCAATGTCCTACTACTTTTTAAATGACCTTACTGTGATATGGATCTATACTAGTTTTTGACAATTTTCTGAGTCACTAGTCACAAATTTCAACTGGAACATCCAGTGGAGTGAACAATCCATGGATTTCCAATATGGAAACTTCAGAGGTAAATGGAACGCACAATAAATGATGTAGAAATTATTTTAGCCCCCCCAAAAAAGTCCATGTTTGGGGACTATTAGTGGGAGTTTAGTCCTTGGGGAAGAAAAATTAAAGATGAACATAAATGACAAAATAAATAAATAAATAAAAGAGCATCGCTTGAAAAGTCAAACAACTTTCCTTTATTTGTAACATACAAATAAAACACTGACAAGGCATAATGACTTAGTTTTCCCTTTCATAGTCGTTTATGGACAGGACTGTAACACTCACTCTCAAACATGGAGTTTTTCTTTTAACATCATGTTTAAAAAAGTGTTTTACCTGTAAAAGGCCAAGAAATGAAAATGAAGATGGAACCACAACAGCTTATATATATTTATATATACACAGAGAAAAAGACCAAGAGAAGGATCTGTGATTTTTGTGAGGGTACGTAACCATTTTTCAAAATAAAAGTACTCAGTGAATTAAAATAAACTGGTTAAGTTTAGGCTCACTTTCAAACTGAAGATATTTTCACAAAAGCATTGTAACTTCCAGTGAGCCTTTTCTTTTTTAAAGACAGCCCACCTGTCTGGATTGAATTTGATAACCGAGCACTGATCTAGGGTCAGTTCGAACTCCGTGCCACTTATTTTCATGTAATTTCACATTTCGTAAAAACTAAAACCAGTGATGTCACTCTCCTAGCTGCGTCAAACGGAGGACTTTAGAGTTAGGCTCTTCAGCGCGACACGCAAACAAAAAAACGACTCTAGATCAGAGCTGCGGCCAATCCAATCCAGCGAACAGCTAACCGACAACATGGCTGTTAAATGAGACAGATGAGGTTTGATTATGTTTGATTAACCTGAGAGAGAGACTGTCAGTCGGTTGATATACTACCACTATGTACAACATCCTCTTTTTATTGTGACCTATGCAGTACAAAAATGTTTCACTGTACTTATCAGAAGGTAGTCTAGCACTAAAACAAGCAATATGTTGCTTAATTGTTTTTGTTGTTCATGATCAAACAAGCATGAGACACCAATATGTCGTCTCCAGGTGCTGAATTGTTTTTCTTTTTTCTTTTTTTTTTGTCTCTACCCAGTCTGGAAACAGCCAGAAACTTTCACCCCAGGATCTGGACTCGGCCATCCAAAAGGGTTGTGATGTTTTGTTCTTGAGTAACAGATTATTTCTGTCTTTAAGTGTTCCTAAGAACGCGTCTTCACATTTCTGTTTCACATACTTTGACAAGGCATTAATCTGTGTGAAAACTCAAGTTGAGCCTCGATATGACCTTCAGAAAAAACATACCAACGGACCCCCTCCTAAGTCCCGCCCTTTTTCGCTCTGTGCTCCAATCACGGTTGTGCAAAATTGGTACCTCAGTCAATTTCCTCCTGTTTATTTGTACTTCAATATGCTGTGTTGGAAAGAAAACCACATCTTATAGAAGGTTAAAAGATGCTGCTAAGGGCCTGTAAAAGAGACATATGCACAACTTAAATAAGCTAAAGTTGGCAAAACGGTACCTAACTAGCTAGCTCAAGGGTCTTCCAGCAATTTTCAGGGCATGGACCCCTCAGCTGATAAAGAAACAAAGCAGGGACCCCCTATGACATACATTGCACTGAATATTTTTGGGCCTTCTCTCATTCGCGTGTATGCGTAGCTGCTAGCGTAGCTGCTGGCATGGCTAATGTTAGCAGTGTTAGCCTCACTCTCTGCAATTTCTTTAGCAGTTTCTGAGGTGGACGGTATGTCAGAGTTGTGACAAATAAGTTGTGTAAATAAAATTTGTTTTTTTTTTTATGTTGGATTTATGCTAGTGCATTTTAAGATATTTAAAATTATTAGCAAGCTAGTTAGCTAGGATTTTGCTAACATCTGCTCACTTAAGATGTAACCCTATGTCACTTTTACAGTAAGAGAAGAAAGTTGACAGAGGTACCAAGTTTGTTCAACTGTTATTGGAGCACAGAGCAAAAAGGGGCGGGACTTTGAAGAGTCGATTGAAGCTCCTCACAGCCAGACTAGAAGAAGGAATCTTTACATCCACAGTAGTGTAAAGCAATGCGCTTTTACCCCTTCAGCACATATGTAAAATCTGTACAAACTGACTACAGTCCTGGAATTAAAGGGTTTTATGGTGGTTTCTAGATGGGGCTTCTGACCCAGCCGACTCGAAACTGTCCAAAAATACCCTGAAGGTTGTGTACAAAACAGATATGGAATCAACAAGGTCGAGGTGGTTACAGCAGCCTTTCTAGGTCAACTAGTAATGTGGTGTCTGAAACCCTAAAAAGTGGAACTCCCACAAGTATTTTGGCAGCAGACGTGCAGTACAGCTTCATCCAAATCTTACAGTACTGGACCGAGCCAAGATGGTTTGAGGAAAGGCATTAAAATTTCACGCAACTCCCCCTTTCACATACGTCTATAACATGCACTGATGTTCGTGGGAGATTTGTGTGAAAAAGCAATGCTCCTATGAGCCCACATGAGGATTTTAGATGTGTTCAAACAGTGATGCTGAAGTTCAGAGGCAGCACCGCTGCTGTGTAATCCTGATTAAGAAGACTACAAGGTTTTTTTTTTTTATTTTGTCATGCAAACTAATGACGGTGGGCTGAGGAAAAAAAAGTTGACAACTGAGCAGAAGACGGAAGGAAGGAATAACGACCATAAAAAACACCTCCAGTGCTCCGTATTTACGTCTTCTTATCATGTTTCTTCCTCCAAGTTAATAGCATTCAGCTTCAAACGGCCACGTAATGAAAACTTCTACCAATCCTCATCCATGTTAAATCAATATGATTTGCACATGCTAACAGATTACGTAAGACAGAGGATGGTTTTAGCATTTTTTTTTTTAAAAAACACAGCTAGTAGCGTCAACATCAACTTGTTTAACATTAGTACCTCTTGGAAACGAAGTGAACGAGGAGGCAAGCAGGAGTGATGCGATTGTACAAAGGCGACTTAAAATGAGAGAGCAATGGAAGCGGGTCCACAGTCATCGTTCATGGAGGGAAAAGGAGGATGTGATTTTCCGGAACCGAAGCCTGGGACAACACATTATGGGCAGGCGAATCTTCCATTTGTTTTCTAAAAAGATGGTGGGAAGAGAGCGTGAAAATGAGAGTGAATGATTTAATGGACCAAAGAGCTCCGTGTCTTCAGTGAAGCAGAAAACAGGGTTTCAGTTCATGACATGTACCTCTGATAAGGAAATATGGCTGACGGTTGAAGCAGGCTGAACATCCGAATGAGCAAGAAGGTCACAACTGACACTGTTTTCTGGGCTGGATTTGCAAATTTTAAGTTTTTTGGGGTTTTTTTAGCAAATTTCATTGGGAGAAAGGAGAAAGCAAGAAAAAGGCAATCTTATAAGTTAAAATAAAAGAGAGTTCGGATTATTTGATGCAGTGTTGAGTGAGGTACTAACAGACAGCCAGTGTATTAGCTACTGTAGATGGAGGTCGGCTCGTCCCGAGTTAGGAGAGGCAGGGAAACTAAATGATTTACTGCTGTGGACAGGGTCAGCAACAAAAAGTATTTTAGCCACTTAAAAAAGTGTACATGACATTTAGAATATTTTAAATGCTTATATTTTCTGACAGACAGCCTTTACTGATGGGAAACCACCGTTTATATAAGCCAAATGTTGCTCTCAGCAAACCAACCAAACTCCACAGGCGAAATCAGTCATTTTAACTCACAGAACATGGGGGTTGCTGGTCTACCGCTAGGTGTTGTTTTTATTGATGTTGTGTGACTTCAGTGAATGCAACCTTTTAAAACACTGCCATCACACAATGGCGCAAATAAACTAACAGGTCAAGGCAGCCATAGACCGACAAACTCACATGTTCGGCGAGGTAAAATTACTGCTTTTGCTCATGGAGTTTGGTTCGTTTGGAGAGGGAGATATTTGGCTTATATTAACAGCAGTTTCTAGTATTAAAAGTCTGTCTGAAAGCACAATAAAAAAGGTTAAAATATTCTAAATGTAGCATACACTTAACTAATGTTTTTTTTTTAGGCAGACCTTTTTAAAGTGGCTAAAACAATCATGATACTTAATACACCGACTACTGATAAGTACCTCATACAACCCCACTTCAATTTAGGTATCGCTTGAATACAAAAGATGGGTAGTACTGAGAGTGTACTGTATTTTTTTTTTTTTTTTAACAGTGGTATAATGGGCTGATATGGTACAAAACAGTGCAGTTGCTGCTAGCTGCGGTGCTTTTGTTACAAAATTAAACTCACAAGCCTTATGTGCGCATAACTTGCAACATAACAGATGATATTACAGTCCAGCAACGCTTCACAGACTATTTTTTCGTGGTCCAAAATGCGAGTAGCCTAATCCCGGGACATCGGTTCAGTGAAACAAGTGCAACAGTGCGAGGTCCCAAACACATCAGGGCTGTATGACAGAAACCGACTAACTCTTGAAAATCTGCTTGCGTGACGGAGGGCGTGATTCATCGATAATCACGAGAAAATCGATTCATGGACCTGAGGTAGTGAGTTTCTATAATACAGCCAAAGTTTAAGGAATGCCGCACAATGATTGGATACAGTATAGCACGTTAGGAGGTGAGAGCAGGATGGGATGAGGTTCACCGCAGTGGTAGAGAATCTCAGCGATGCTTTAGCTCGTTCATGACTGGTAACTACTAACTGTCATTAACTGGAATAAGAGGGTGAGAAAAGATGGCTTGGACACTGAACCAAGAAGTAGGAAAGAAACAAACAGGAGCTATGTGTGAAAGCTCACACTGCACACTGCTTTTGTAGCAGGAATACACAAAGAAAAAAAAAACAAAAACACATAAATCTCAATCCGTAATGCAACATCGAATATCTGTTGCCAGGTATTCCACCATTGGTTCATCTACAGCCGTTCAAACTCAAAATGCTTGCAGTGGTAGCAGGCAGCTCAAGCTTTCACACACAGCCATGAAAAGTTGCTGGCTTTTAACCAATGAATCGTAAAAGGTGGGAGCCGAAGCGGATCAGTGGCAGCAGCCCCCGCAGTGCCCGCCGCCGTGGGTGTGTCCCGCCGAGGCCTCGCCGTGTTTGGTCCGCCGGCTGAGGATCTCATAAGAGCAGTCGTCGCCACAGCAACCGGACATGCTCGGCGAAGTCTCGTCGATCTCAAACCTAAATACGTGGAGACAGAGAAAGAGAAGAGGGGTGAGTTAACAGAGATGACCTAATCCAGTAATTTGCAAGAAAACGTCAAATCAGTTGTGGCGCTTGTGGCCCGAACCACAGTGGTTTGGACCAATCAGCATCCTATGACAAACTGCTGGCAGGTGTGGGTGTGGTTTGGGTGTAACGACAGCGAGAAGCAACTGTCTGTTCAAAACAACAATGGTGGCTCCTAAAGAGGTTAGCGTAGATGCTGCTATAGCAATTATAACAGAGCAGTAAAATATTTCTCCACTGAAAAACGAGACGGCACTGAAGGCTCTTCTTGATGGAAATGATGTTTTGTTCAGCCGACTGTTAGCTTGTGCTATACAGCGAAAGATGAATAGTTCATCCAATCACCGGTGATGTGCCTATCCTTTTCCAAAAAGACTTGACTTAGAAACCGGAGTCCAGCACAGACCACAGTATGGAGGGTGCACTGGTGGTACAGAGAGGTGCCAGTGTGTGTGTGTGTGTGTGTCTGTATAATTAACAATGGAGTGAAAAACTGAATTTGCCCAAAGGGGGATTACTGAAGTGTATCGTCTTCTTCTTTTAACAAACAGGCCCTTTGTAGAGCCAGTATACTCACTGTAAAGCTTCTCTGAAGAACTGGTACGCCCCGTGGTTGTGTTTGAAAACTGTCAACATCACTTTCTTCATCTGTGTGCTGGACAGAAAGAGCAAGAGAGCGGAGAAGAAACAAACGTATTTACTTTAGAGTCACCCGACTGAAAGCTGTGACAGATGAAGTGCCCTGCGGAGTTTTCTTGAAAACAAACTAAAGCTGTATTTACATTCAGTGTTTCTCACCAAAACACACTGTGAGACCTGTCAAATGAATCTCCTTCTTTCAGTGTAGTTTAAATTATGCATTCTTTACATTCATGTTCACTTGCAGGCCTGCTCACTGTACATTATACCATTCATTACATGGTTACTTACCAAAAAAAAACTTTGACACAAAATATTTAATTTTCGTAACTATTAATATGGACTTAAAAAATATTTTATTGCTCTTCCAGAGTCTATGATCAGAATTGCATCCATAGCAACAGTCTGTTACCAATCAGAATCAAGTATTTAACAAATAAAATCAATAATACTGCCTGCTGTTCTACTACATAAATGAGTTCAAGGGTCAGTTTGAAGGCATTTTTTCAGATTCACGTCGTTATTCGGGCCTCTGAATTTTCTGAAGTATGAAAACTGTTCGTTTTACCTGTTAGCGATGAGCTGCAGTATCTGGATGAGGAACTTGCCGAGTCCTTTCCTCCGCACTCTGCTCTCTAACTGCACCTCATAGCTGCACGGTCAAGAACAGAGTGGACATATTGTTTAAAAAAAACATATACAGTAACAACTGAAATACATCTGGAGCTTAAATCCATGGATTGCGTGCCTTACCAATATAAAACCTCCTCCCCACACTCCACATCGAATCGGAAGTGAGAGAAGGCCACGGGGGCGGAGTCGCCATCGCGGGCCAGTAGGTACCACGCCCTCTCGTCGTTCATCTCCTCCCTCTTTTCCCTCTCCTTCCAGCCCCACTCGCTCTGCTCATACCTGCAGCAGGGCGAAAACAAGGAAATGGGTCGACTCCAATCTTGACCCGACACTCTAATTTCACCCTCGCATTTCTCCCCCAATCATCCGGCCACTCTGGCAGTGCACAATCTCTAAATGGAACAAATTTAGTTTTCGACTGACCGGATGCCATTTGTTAAATTGAACACTACTCAAATTCTGGCGAAGTGAGAGAAGATAAATTGTTGTAATTTCTCAGCCTCTATCAAATCTGCCTACATGCCCTCTGCTCTCCTCTCCACAGACTCTGATCCACATCTTACTCTGTAGCTTTTTAACTTTCACAAAGAAACTCTGACTGGTCTGCAATTCTTCTCAGCTTTCATCTACCATTCATTTCTGTGTGTCTATTCATCACCACAGTGTCTTACAGTGTCTGCATGTTGGCTCTGGTGAGTTCGAAGGCCCACTCCACAGACAGCGGGTTGAGGGAGGTCACTCTCTTGCACTCTATCTGCAGGTTCAGCCTAGACAAGAGGACAAGCAAACAGGGTGAATAACATCACGAATGTGTGTGTCTGGAGAAAAACTAAAAGAAGAACAGACATAAATACCATCAGCAGACCAGCTCTCCCCTCCAAGTTGAAAATTAAACAAAAATTTATTTCATGAGACACTGAATAAGGTCTTTGTAGGCGTACAAAGCAATCCGTACCCGTTCCTGTCGTACTTTTTGAAGGCTGGGAAGGCAGCCAGGGGGTCATCAAGCTGTGAGGAGAAGGGGCAAAATTAGCTTAAGATATTTTCAAAACAAAAGTGTCATGTCTTTTCCCCTTTAGGCCCTTCTAGTTTTATTACACCACATTAAAATGCGGCTATTTCAGTTTCTTAGAAATTTATTGTGCTCATAATTCAAAAGATAATGGGGCTGTGGCATCTATTGTGATTCACAAGTGTCTTAAAACTCTAAAAAGATCATTTCTGTAGAACTGAAGCAATTAATTGATAATTTGATTAGCTGATCAACATAAAATCTAAAACTCTCCTCGTAGCGACAGTTCTTTGTATTGTGATTATTATATTGTAATCTGGTCTCCCAGATAGTGTAGTTTTCAGAGACGTCCCCACTAATTTCAGCAAAACAATGCCAAAACACATACTGCAGGTGTTACAACAGCGTGGCTTCATCCTAAAAGAGTTCAGGTACAAGACTGACCTTCCTGCAGTCCAAATCTGTCTCCTATGTGGTGTATTATGAAGTGCAAAGTACAACAACAGAAAACCCGGACTGTTGAGCACCTTAAGTCATATATCAAGCAAGAATGGGGAAAAAAATTCACTTTCAAAAACTCAACAATTGGTGTCTTCAGTTCCCGAACATTTACTGAGTGTTGTTAAAAGAAAAGGTGATGTGACACAGTGGTAAACATGTTCCTGTCCCAACTTTTCTAGGGCATGTTGCAGGAATCACATTCAGAGGGAGTGTATATTCACAAAATAATAAAGTTTATCAGCTGGAACATTAAATATCTTGTTTTTGTACTCAACAGCTGGTTGGACAAAAAAAAAGTCACCGTGTACAGTGGAACTGTTTGACATTTTACAGACAAAACAATTTAATTGCTAATGAAAATGATCATTAGTTGCACCCCTACACTTCTGTATTTTCAAATCACACTAGTCTTCTACTTGTGAAAGCAGTAAACCTCCCCAAAATAGACAGTAAAGGATAAAGTGCTTCTAATCTAAGCATCCCTCAGGCTCAACTTCAGGCTCTAGATCCTAAACAGGCCAAATGGGGCCAATACAGGCAGGAAAATTACGGGGCTATTAGTGTTATAGCCCCATTAGTCTCCATAGTAATCACCCACAAAGGCAGCTTTTCCATAGCACTGAGTTTAATCCCATATTAAGAATATCCCTCTTCTTGCATGGAGATATTGATCCGATGTGAACGATGCTGCGGTGTAGTGTTGCTTTCGTCAACGAAATTTATGACGAAATATCGTCGTCAACGAACCTTTATCACGTGACGAAAACGAGACGAGACGAAACGTAAATGGTGGTTATGTGACGATAACTATAATAAAATATATAATGCAATATTGTTGACGAATAAAAACAAGACGAAATGTGGTTTACAAAATAAAAACCCTGCTAAAATGTCTCTTCATTTTCGTTGACCAAAACGAGACGAGACGAAATAACTTTTTAATGTTTACTCGCGTTTATTATTTTGCAGTGTTTCTGTTTCCTAGGCTGTGTGTCGCACTGCGCAGACGCAGGCGACGTCACTTCCAATCCCCACTCGCGGCATTATTTAGATGCAGCTGTGGTGGGATCATGGCCGGGCAGCCGCGGAGAAAACGAAAACCTGATATATGGACATACTTTGAGTACAAACAAGTGGAAAACAAAACGGAATGTGTCGTGGAAAAAGATGGGGAGAAATGCGGCCACAAAATAACGGGGAAAAACACGACAAGTTTATAAGGTAACAATATAAGAATAAGATAACCATGTTTGATTTGTGAAATGGGTTTGACTAAAAGAAAAATCTGGTTTTGTCTATACCAGGGGTCGCTAACAGGTGGACCGCGGTCCGAGTCTGGACCCAGACGCCGTCCTATACGGACCCGGACTTATAACCAATAAATTATTAAGAGATTTTAAAGACGCTTCTATTTTAACTGGCGCAACTTTTCTAGTCTTTCCGGCGCTGGTTTATCTGATCAGGAAACACACAGACCAACTGCAGAGAAGCTGCGTGTGGAGGAGACTGTTGTTAATGACAACAGAAACTAACGTGATGCTTAATGACATCGACACCAACCAGATGCACTTATAAAACGAAACAACTGTATAAGGAGGCCTAAACGTAAAACAGGAGAGTCTGTGTTTCTCTGTGAGAAACTTTCAGATCTTCTCACAGCAGAGTGAACAGGTGAGGGAGGAGAGGAGGACAGACTGATCACTAATCAATCACTGATACCGTCGTCCTCTCGGACTGATTAAAAAAATAAAAATGACAAAGTTGGTGACAAACCAAACCTGGATGTTCACACAAATAAAGTCTTTATGTAAAACACTGCAGAGTTTAACATCGTGCTGTTTAAAGACAGTCTGCTGTCTGTAGTTTGACAGAGAGGGTCGTGTCTGGAAGGGAACCCTAGACCCGCGAAAGATCGCGCGAGTTTGATTATTTTAGTAGAAATAACAAATCTTAACAAATCTCGCGAGAGTTATGCAAATAAAGAGTTACCTTCTAGATACGACTGAAAAAGGTGCGCAGCTCCAAAAATAGAAAATCATGTCGTGGTGTCGATGTTTTTAATGTGGCAGCCGCCATAAATAAAACACTATTCACTGATCACTGACCTGCTGTGATGGAAAAAATACTCACATTCTTTACTTAGGTATTTTTACATTGTGGTATTAGTGTTTTTACTTAGTTACTAAGTTAGACATTATGATGTTTTGGACCTTTGCTTTAGGAAATTTTCTCTAACTGGACCTCTTTGAATTTTAGTTGAATACCCCTGCTATACTGATTGGATTAAATAGAATTAGAATACTAAAAAGAGAGTAAAATACAATTTTCATTGACTAAAACTAGACTAAAATGTCATCAGTTTTCGTCGACTAAAACTAGACGAAAATAGTCATGTGTTATACTGACTAAAATAAGACTAAAATGCTCAGACTTTTAGTCGACTAAAACTTGACTAGACAAAAAAGAGTATGAAGGTGACTAAAACTAATAAAAACTAAAATGACAGTTTGACACAAAGACTAGACTAAAACTAAAATTAAAACAGGCTGCCAAAAACAACACTACTGCGGTGTTGGGCAGAATATGATGCCAATAAATATCATTCCAAACATGGTATCAGCAGATGTTTAAGGATCAGACTAAACACCCTTCTTTTGAACGAGCCATTTGACTTTTCCGATGACAAATGGGGCTCTTGTTTAGGGACCCCCCAGATCGCTTGGGCCCCTGGGCTTGTTCAAGAAAACAGCCATCCCTCTCCTGCTTTGTAAGGGAGAATCTACCAGATCAGTTTATAAAACGGGGGATTTTTTTAAAGCAGTGAATAAACTTGTTGTTCATATGAAACAACAGTCTGAGTCAAGATTCATTACTGCTGGCAGGAGCATAAAACAAAAATAAATGTCACTTTTGGAGAATTTCTTGCATTCCTTCTCTGTTGGCACATCAACAGCGGAGAGGAGGCGGGGGAGAGAACAGCATGCACACAGAGTGGCCCATTTTGGAACAAAGTGACACAGAAAAGTAATAAGAGCAGGCAGGCTTGTTCTAAGGTAGTTTGTAGCTCGACAGCTCGGCTGTCAAGTGTGCGCGAGCTTTGTTCTCTTCCAGGCTTCAACAAGGTTCACTGATGCTACTTTAGCCCACGTTCAAACTACAAGAGCTGTCTGCTGCGTGTTCTACTACATGGGTAGGATTTAATAGTGCTGATTAATTATGCATAAAGAAACATATGGCACTGGATTGGGCTTCTCCTGTCATGTGAATATCAATAAGAGTGCATTTGGAGCAAGGAGGGCATCCCCAGCTCCTGGCGTAGTTTAACAAATGAGAACAATCGCAGTTCTCAAGGAGAATCTAAAGGGTCGAACTCGAGGCAATCTGAATCCACAGGAAAGCCTGAAACAGCACATAAAAGGCCAAGCGGTAGATGCTTTTATGTGAAGCACTTAACAGTCTGAAAAGTGCATTTATTTTTAACATTAATGCAATGCCATTATCAACTATTAGAATTATACAAGAGCCAGTGTTGTTTTGTAGTGCGCAAGCAGCTGGCACCTCAACCTCTGTTCCAAGTTGATTCAAATTCAGCGTTTAAATATAGAAAACTCCAATTACAAAATAGTTGGGACACCATGTAAAACCTAAATAAAAACAGAATCCAGAGATTTGCAAATACTTTGACTTGCATTCAATTGAATACGTACTGTATTCAAAGACAAGATATATAATGTTCAAATGGATAAACTGTATTGTTTTTTGTAAATATCTGCTCATCCTGAGTGCAATGCCTGCAACGCATTCAATAAAAGTTGGGACAGGGGCATGTTTACCACTGTGTTAAATCACCTTTTCTTTTAATAACACTCAGTATGTGTTTAGGAACTGAGGACACTAATTATTGAAGTTTTAAAAGAGAAATATTTCTTATTTTTGATTGATATATGGCTTCCAGTGCTCAACAGTCTGGGGTTTCCGTAGTTATATTTGGGCTTCATGATGTACCACACATTTTCGACTGGAGGAAGGCCTGGATTTAAGGAAGGCCAGTCCAGAACCTGAACTCTTTTTTTACGAAGCCACACTGTTTTAACACATGCAGAATGTGTCTTGGCATTGAGTTAAACCACAGCGTCACTGGAATGGCAGCATATGTCACTCCAAAACTTGTATCCACCTTTCAGAATTAATGGTGCCTTCACAGACGTGCAAGTTACCCATGATGCCATCACAGACGCTGGTAACAGCCTAGATGGCCCTTCTGCCCTCTCTATCACCCAAAGGAGACAATGTCCATGTCTGCAATTCCCTACATAATTTCAGCTCCTTCTACCCAACACTCCCTCCATGTGGCCCACTGCTAAGGCTGACGCCAGCTACCTAACAGCGTAATCTGCAACCAAACTTACCTTATTGGCTGCGTCCACCTTGGCGCAGACGGCATCCATAGTTGCCCTCTCCTCGAGACGCCGGGCTTTCTTTTCCTTTCCTCTCTGGGACTTTCTCTGGACACAGGAAATAAGGACAAAGATAAGGATGAGGATGAATGAATAGAGGAGTGTGTAGTCGAAAGAACAGATGAGACGGACAGGAACAGATACAAAACCTGTTGCATAAATTATTCCCCGTTACACCATGTTCAACTAATTTCTGATCATTACAAACTGTAATTTAAAAACTAAAACTTAATCAGGTGGTCTGCACTCAGTTTTTATCCAGCAAGACACAAAGATGTGTCTAATCTACTCATTTAATTTACTGAGAGTCTTTTGCATTGTTTGTCACTTAATCAATCCCCCTCTCTTACTGCAGATGATCAGTTACACATGTAAACTGATCCTTTTCATCTAGATATCCACTGCAGGGCTGGAAATATAATGTAGTGTTTGCTGGCAGGTTAGATGTGCTGCCATTTTTCATTGTTTCTTCAAGTAAAATCGATCGAAGATGTGTGTAGACTTTTGTTACAAAGTGAAAAGGATATTGTAGTATTTTTGTACACAAGCATCAGAAGAGCTAGTTTCTCGTGATGGCGGGGATCAACGAGCCCAACCCAGGCAGGCAGGGTCACACTGGGCTTTTAGCCAACACACAAACACGCCAAATGCATTTATTAGCTATTCAGCTTCTGTTATTTAGTTTTAGTCAGTGTGATTAAACAGGAGGGAATGTTGCCCTTGTGTTAATACCATTATGTACTGTATGGTCCTTGTTAAAGCCATAACTTTAGGCTGAAATTAAGGCGGGAAATAAAAAGCATAGCTTCTCACAAAGGCTGTCTTCTTAAAGAAGAATTTGAATGATTGATGTATAATGACAGTTGGCAGGGCATAAAAACAATAATCTGTTGGGGTTTTTGTTTGTTTGTTTGTTTGTTTGTTTGTTTGTTTGTTTGTTTTACAAATTAAGACTTCCTGGTCTAACAATAACATAGTCGGTGCTAAAAAAAAAGAAATGTTTCAATTGAAAATCTAATCAAATTGGGATTTTTTTTTTTAATTATGACACCCCTAATTGATTCTGGAATAGCTTTACTCCCTAATATTGGTATTGGCATTGGCCCCAAAAGTCCAAGATCTGTAAGTCAGGCCCTTCAAATAAATTAATGTAGAGACAAACGTAGAAGTTAGCAGACCTGTGCAATAATAGTAGTAAAATGTAGTGGCAATAGAAACTATAGCAATAATTAAAACAGAAATGGCAATAAGAAAATTGTCCAATAAAATGTTCAATGGTTTCACTTAAATGCATTAAATGCAAAGCGTCATGGCTCATAAACAGTCTATTATATCCATTAATAATGCAGCATACTATGAGTGACACAAGTGTTCAGTTGCACCATCGATATGTGACAACAGAAACAGCAAAGAGTGGGAAAATAAAGTGCATATAGTGAGGAAATTGTTAACAAAAATAAAAGGTCAGGTGACCAGCATGTTTTTTTAAACATCTATTCACTCTATTAGCTGTTCACCTTAATAAATAAAGTGATTAAAGTCAACCTTTTGTTCCCCATTCCTCATTGTTAAAAATATGTCGTTATAAATTATCAATATCAACTGAAATTAAACATTTTATCTACATAATTTTTTCATTCCATGGCCAGCCCTAGTAGTTACACCTGTATGGTAAAACTATTTCATTATTATGACAAACATGATCATTGTGCCTATAGAAACAGGAAGCGCAAGTTGGAAAAAAAGAGCATTCATATCCATATCAATATCTTTTATGGCCAGTGGAGTGTTTATATCGCTGATGTTGCACATTGCCCTCTGTGTGGGATTATAGTATTGGAAAAATTCTCTGACACTGATACTGTAATTTAGCCTGCTCTCTGGCTTGATTTCCAAAGCTAGTATCAGCATTGGTGCAGCCATTATTCACATAAATTACTCTGACTGCATCTGCGCCTTGCAACACAGAGAACACACACACTTCAACAGCTGCTATAAGACAGCACACTGCCATAAACGGTGATTATTAGCTGTCTTTATCTATTGACACCTGTAGTTTATAGAGAAGATGAGCACACAGTCAGTCACAGCACCAGTGGCTTGACACCCTCAGGGTTTCTAGCAGCAGTATTTCCTGAGGTATGTCCTCAGTGGTACTAAAAGGATTTGTTGTTTTAACCCCAGAAAATATTCTGCCACTTCCGAAAACCTATTAACCCTTTTAAGTCATTAATAAAGAAAAAACAGTTCTCTTATTTCAGCATCTCAGATGTGAGGATTTGCTGCTCATCTCTGTTGTAAAGACCGACTGATGGAGGATTTTTGTGGCAGATGCCAATATTAGGGAGTAGAAAAATTACACTATCAATATATGGGCTGATATTCTTTATCAGAGCATTGAAACTGAAATTTTTCACTAGTGTTTTTTAAAATAATTATAAACAACTATAAATGGAACAAAATATTAGGACCTGACCGATATTATCAGCCTAGCATTGGCCTATCATAGCTATATCGGTCTATATTGGTATTGGCCTTTACATTATCTGATATATGGCTGTTTGTTTCTTTTGTGGTTGTTGTTGTGGCAAAACATAATGTTTTTATTTGTTAGCTTTATATGATTCCAGCTCATTAAATGTAAATATTTTCTGATTTCTTTTCTCCTCCTGTGATAACAAACTGAATATCTTTGAGATGTGGGCAAAACAAGACATTTGAGGACATCATCTTGAGTTTTAGGAAACAACCACCATTTTCTGACTTTTTGTAGACCAACTAACAATCGATTAATTGAAAAAAATAGACAACAGATTGATCACTGGTTGCAGACCTACATAAATACATATACATACATATGTAGCTCTATGTATTTACACCATGCAAATCTAGTTCTCAGTGTTAAGTTCACAGTGCAGAAACAGTGCATTGATGCTTCATAGACAAACAAGTAGGAATTAGCTAAAGCACTTCATAAGATCCAGTTATGAGGGGAAGAGGGAACAATTATAGAAAGGAATGCACTGAATTGCCAACTTTGGTTCAGAGCATTAACTCTGTACCAAGCACAGAGAGGCTGCAGACTGAGCTGGGACTGTGGTGGAAACACGTGGATTGGTTTATCTGGAGTGAAAGTGGAGGATAAACTCCAGTCTGCTGCTGCTGCTGCTGCTCTACAGACAGACTGGCTAAAGTTATGGCAACTAACTCAGCTTTCCAGCCTGTGAGTGCAAGCAGGCCTGTCTGGTGCTAAGAAGTACATTATTAATCACCAACATGCTAGATTTTATTACAACCATGTGAGCTAAGACGTTACACTCTGACTTGTTGGTAAAAAAAATGTAGCTACAAATAGCTAAGTGATTCTCGGGGAGAGCTAGCATAGCCAAACACTCGTCACTAATGTGGCATTCCTAAGTGGCTAACGCAGCTAGCAGGCTAACAATGGCACACAACACACATAAGGAGAAGTTAACTGAGCACAGCGGCAAGGACAATGCAGTAATAAGGCTGGGAATGCCATAAACAGCAGCCGGTATGCGAAAACGTGGGCTAACATTATAATGCTATCTATCCGGAGGGAGCTAACACAACGGCTAGCCTCGGTGCCAACCAACACCTTTGACTACCGTTACATCCATCCACCATGGTCTCTCTTCCTCCCCTCCCTCCCTTCTTTCTTTCTTTCTCTCCCTCCTCTCACCATCACGCATTTAGCAGCCCCAAACATCCACCTTCCATTGTATCACCTCGCGAAGCAAAACATAACACAACTCACCCCCATTTTCGCAGCTGTGTCTTGTCGGTCCCCCTGGAGAGAAACACACCTCTATTGTCCCCGTGCTGCTGCTGCTGCTGTACTGTTGCTGAGTTATTAGTATCGTGACTACAGACAGACAGACAGACAGAGAGAAGGGGGCCAGATTAATATGACAATGATAGATAGTGTGCTAACGAGGCTAGCTGGCTACAGCACCGACCGTTGGCTGTGAGGGATGAAGCGGCCGTTAGACGCAAATCTCATTAAGACGTCAATGAAAAATTAGCTGATTTTTTTTTCTCTTTAAATCGGATTGGCGCCAAGAGCGCGAGGCTGATTTTTTTACAGGTCCCTTCCCTTGCCCTTTTCTTTCCTCTCGTCTCTCCGTCGTCCAACTATGCTGCGTTCAAGTGCTCATCGCGAGCTCCGAGTTCTGAGACGCCAGTGAGTCTGAAATTCACTTTCTCCGAAACTTTATGGGAAAGTAAAACCTGCAGCTGCCTGCAACCTTTATGCGGTGGCGGAAAGAGTACTGAAAATACTGTACTCAAGTACAAGTACTGTTACATTACTAAAATATCACTCGAGTACTGGTGTTAGGAAAAAAACGCACAAAGTTATCTTTTTTTTCAGCTTCTCAAATGTGAGGATTTCCTGCTTATCTTTGTTTTAGGGGCTGGCTGATACTGGATTTTTGGGGTTGATGCCTATATTAGGGAGTAAACAAATTATAATATCAATATATTGACTGATATTTTTTTTATCAGGGCACTGAAATAGTAATTTTTCAGTGTTTTTATTTAATAATTATAAATAACTATATAAAAAAAAGTCAAATGGAATAAAATATTAGGGCCTGACTGATACTATCAGCCTGTCACAGCAATATATTGGTACGGGCCTATATATTATCTGATATGCGCCTGTTTGAGAACTTTTTTTGTGACAAAACATAATGCAGGTTCTTTTTATTTGTTTGCTTTATTGGCTGTAATTTCTAGACTATGAATTAAACATCCATGAATACCTTTTTGATTGGTTAAAGTCCCTATGGCGATTAACTGATTCATGATTAATCATTAACATCCTCACTCTAAACCTGTGCAGCTGCATGTTTAAGTTTTTTTGTCCATATGTCATTGTTTTGTTGGCCTGTTTGCAATCAGAAAAATATCCTGCCTTTATGTAAATATTTTGTGTATTATTTTGATGTGCTCACAGGAAAACAGCATTGCAAAGTCTCCCAAACAATGAAAGTGAACGGTGACCAGTTTTCAAACATCACAAAAACAAAAGCATGAAAACATAAAATGCCTGTTTTGTGGACTGAAAAACTAAACCAGACCTTCATCCGGCGTGAGGGTGAGTAGATATTGACTGAATTTTCATTTTTTAGGTGAACTATCTCTTTAAGGTCATAAAAGTAATAGTACTAGTTTTACAGAATGACTCATTTCACAGTGTTAGATCATTATAAAGTATCACATTATTCTGTTTTCATCACTGACAAATACACAGAAGAGTACTTTAAAGTCGAAACTAGCATGTATCAGCATCATTGCCACACTGATATCATCAGTCAGCCAACATGTCGACTACACTGCTGTATATTTGTTCAGGAAATCGCCACGTTGTTTTCTGTAGAAAAGGGTCTTGGCAGCGGTGGGATTCGAACCCACGCCCCCGAAGAGACTGGAGCCTTAATCCAGCGCCTTAGACCGCTCGGCCACGCTACCATGCGGTCCCCTAAAAATAAATGCCGAATCTCTGTCATTATTCCGACAGTCTTTGAAAGCAGCACTACTTTAGCGCGAATGTGGTTTCCTTGTTTGGAAAGTGACGACAGACCCTGAGAGGGCTGGACGGGGTCGAACAGCCTGACACCTCACATTACAGGAGGATAACCTTTGACCTGGACGACGTTTAAACATGTTATTATGAATCCATTATAATAACTAAACAGAAACGCAGGCAGTTACATATTATAGGTAACACAATTACAGTAATTTGATTACAGCAAACTCAGTGAGCATTTCAAACCCATTACACCGAGCCAGCAGTCAGATATGTATTACATTCCACTATAATCTCTGTAATTTTAATTTAATATAATTTCCCTCGGACATTATACTCTTTGTAAATGTCATGCACCAGTCAACGTCATTAAAACTGTAACAACTGGATTTGATCATTGCTGAATTTTTGTTGATTAATCTTGTATTTTGCAGGAAACTACAATATGCTCTTTTGCACAAGGTTTCAGCAAACCATTACTGTAACAAATTTCGGTAATTTTCACAGCATGATTACTGTAAAATGAATAAATCCTTACTGTATTATATGTATACAGCAATTTCTGTAGTTTTTACAGCATGATTACTGGAAAATGAAGACATGCTTACTGTACTTATACATATAATTGGTGGGAGAATTTTACAGTAAATATATTATTACTGTAAATTTCAATACAAGAATTTTTAGTGGGATTATTTTTATTATGATCATTTTCATTATGATTTTTATCTTTGTACCTATTAACTTTTTGCTTATTTTTTGAACTCATGTCACCATGAGTTGATGTGTTTTTGGCATCAAATTGCACTTATTTAAAGTTGGTCCACTTAAATCGAGTAATGCTACGTTCACACTGCAAACCTCTGTGCTCGATTCCAATTCATTGATCTGATCAGATTTCTTTATTTATGTTTATTTATGTTCCTGCTGTTTTCATAATGCGTCCTTGCCTGAACAACAGAGACTAAAGTTAATTGTCACATTTCATTAAGGGCTGCGACGTCTTTAAAATGTCAGAAAATAGTGAAAATTTTGCATCCCAGTTTTTGCAAGTCCAAGGTGATGTCTTTAAACGTCTTACTTTGTCGGTCTAAAACCAAAAGATATTCAGTTTAATATGATAATAAACAAAGACACGCAGGAAAAACACAATCTCCACACTGAAGAGGCTGAAAACAGCCTTTTCTGTCATTTTGCATTAAAAAATTACTTCAAAAGTTAACTGATTATAAAAATTGTAAATAGGTAAATTCTTTTATTTTTTACCACTTGCCTAGTTGGGCAAGTGAATTGCCAGATTTACTTGCCCAACATGGCAGGTTATTTGCCACAGGCAAGTGGACAAGCCTTATTGTTGAACCCTGCATTACACTGTGACAATATTACAGGGAAAACCATTGGTACTTTAACAAAACATCAACAAACTGAGATTTATGATAAATAATCATCAGTAAAGTGGATATAATGACTAAATGGGTGAAAGCAAATAATAGAGCAGCTAGAACAGTCCTGTAACTTTAGAAAATAACATAATTTCATTCTGTAGAACCAGGAAAAGACAACATTTGTGCCATATAGTCTCACACCACAGTAGTGATATAATATTGATATATTATCCAGCCTTAGAAGAAGGCACATAAAACGTTCCCAGACATCCACGGCAGCAGATTTCAGTCTCTTTTCAGTTATCATCCTGAGGTTTTTCAGTAACAAAAACATCACATGTGAAACATTTAACTCAGTTTTGTCAGATGAACAAACAAAGACTCACCTCCCGTTCATTTGTATCACAAAGTGTTAAAAAACAAACAAACAAACAGAAGAATGAAATCAGGTCCTGGTAGATTCTTATCATCTGAGTAGCAGTTTATGACAGTGACCACTAGGCGGAGACTTAGAGTAAGAAATCACTCATTCATAGTCCCTTTATTTCTTCCAAACCTGGAATTAAGCTGCAGACAGGATAAAAGAAGAGTAGCTATAGAAAATATGAGCTTTTATTCCATCTTTCACTGCCTCTGCTTCCATTCCGGTCTCTCTTTTACCCTTGAAACCGGCTCTTACAAACAAACTGTGATTGGCTGCTGAAGCATTAAAACACATCTCTCTTCACCCTGCAGCGTAAGAGACACTGCTGCATTAGGTGAGACAGCAACCACAAAAATGTAGAGGAAAGTCACGCTATAGGCCTCTGAGAGGACATTATAGGACCACAGAGAGATTCCCAAAGAGACAAAAAGCTCACTAACAGCCTACAGAAACACACTCTTACCTATAAGAACATTAAGGCAATGTTGTGATGTTTCTGTGTGGAAGTTATATCACGATTGTGACATCTTTAATTTAAGCACTGAATAAAGTTTGGTATGTTGCTGACCAAAATACGTATAGGCCTTTATTGTTTACCTGTAAAAAGTTAGCGTGTTTAAGTTGACTGAACTTTAAAAGACAAGTTTAGGTGATTTTGTAATGATTCGAAACAAATAATACGTTGATTAAGTTGATTGAATTCTGTGCAGTACATTAATTCAACTCATCGTTTCAGGTCAAAAGTTTAAGTTTAATTAACTTGAATAAATAAAAAACAGTGTATTTGCATTAAGTTAATGAGAAAAGTTCAGTTGATTCCACTAAATTCCTGATTTTTGTTTTACAGTGTACAACTCTCATTTCACTGTGCAACCCCCGCGTCGTGTAATGATAATAAACGACCTCGATTCCTTGGTACCTTGAATGTCCCGCTCCCCTTCCAAGGTTGCGTCTCTTCGAGGACACGACTGTGTTGGGTAAATTTGCATTCAGAGCATTATATTACAGCTGGCTTAACAACTTGTGCTCGGATGATTCTGAGACGTTGGAGAGAGACTCAGACTCCTGCGCTGAAAACACAGAAAGAACAAATTATGGAAATGGCTGCGTGAAGAAAATGATGTACTTGAAGAACAATGGGACAGTTTTAGTGGATAAATGTTCAGAGAGTTCTAACCTTGACAATAATCTGATGGTTTAGTACAGTATTATGTCATAGTTGCACTACCCACAACACTGTTATAACCAGATAAGTGCCTCTCCTACAGCTATGTCTGTTTGGCTACCTGCCTGTTTTTTTGTTTTATTTTCCCTTTTTTGTTTTGTTTGTGGATTTTCTTTCCATGAAACTTAATTTTCATTTTCTCTGTTTGTGTGGTTGGTGTTGATAGTTGACAGTTCCCTCTTCCAAACCAGGTCTATTTGGATTTCTGTTATTGCTCATAATCCACCTCAGTGGGGTCTAAATGACTTTACCCTCATCTTACCAACAGAATAAGAAGAATAAGCTGCTGTAAGAAACAACCACAATATCAAAACATTATTAGTTATGTAATTAATGTCATTAGGAAAAAAAAAGATTATTATTATGAAAAGAAATTTAGCATATTTTGTAAAACAAATTTCAACAAAGTACATGAGGAAAGCTGTGTCCGTCCCTTTGAAAATGACTGATAATGTGCCTCTACCCACTGATAATGTGTGATACTTTAAATTAGAACCCACGGAGAACAACTCGGTAAATAGTTCCATCTGTTAAAACTGCATAGTCGCAGTTTGGTGCTTTTGATTGCGATCCCCCCAGGACTTCAACACACTGGGATTTAAAAAAAAAAAAAAAAAACGGAAAGTAAAACAGAAAACACTGATATGAAGTCTTTAGAAACAAATCGAATGACAAAGTTGTGAAAAATTGCAACCATGGAATAAAGTAACTGTGAGATAAGATAAAGACTTACCTCTGGGGTCAGGCACTCCGGGATTATAAATAACTTGACTGTGAAGGCTAACAGACATAAGGAATGCATGTTTCTCCATGCATAACCCACAGAACTCATAAAACATGAAATATTATATATTGTTTGGTGTGATAACAAGGCTTGGTCATGTCTTTATGTCAGCTTTTATCACATTTTACTGCAATTAGATCAAAAGAAAGAAAAAGAAGAGGGAAAAAAGTTGATTTTGTAGTTATTAGTATAATTTTACATATACAGCAATTTACCTCAGACTTCTTATTTTGTCTGGCCCACTGTCTGCAAAATATATTACAGAGTAAAGCAACAAAATCTCAGGTTTTAGAAGTTGGAAGAAGTCTATTTTGAAAGGGAAAAAAATCCAAATAGTGTCTGGTCGTTTTCAGATCCAACACTACATGTCATACCTTTTATGTCCAGATCCTCTTTAACAAAACCTAACTTTCTTTTTTACCAGTTTGATACCTCACAACATTCCCTAATTTTATGCAAATTGTTTTTAAACCTGATTTTGAGCTCATGTTTAAAGGTACTATCGATGTAATTTGTCCGAGTGGTTCCTAAACGCATCAGAAGGATAGCTGACTGTTGAGTCTCACTCACAGGATGTCAAATACTGATGTTTCGGTTTAGTAAATCATCTTGAGCACAGCAAAATAATAAGAAAATAAGGACACACAGGCACCACACACTTCTTATGGGTCATAAGTGATGACTGAGTATGTTTCCTAGTCTATATATTCTGTTTTTTTTGGAGAAAGTTGCATATTATGGCTTATAGAAGTCTGCTACAGACAATGACCCAAAATAATTTATATAAAGTGAAAATTCATTTGTTTTGATTGGTGCTGACAGTTAACAGGAGCCTTATTGACCATCTCAAATCCCCAAAACGTTTTATTTGGACTTCTGTTAATAGAGCAACGCTGCTAAATGGAGTTTGATCTCTCTTTGACCTGAATGTTTTTTGGTAAACAAAAATAATAAAGTAGCCCAAATAACTCATTAAACATAAAATATTTCCTTTTTCAGCTTTATGGTCATGTCTGTATTGAGTCACCTTTTATTTTTACTGTTATAAGGTCAGAAGAAATGAAAAGGGAAAGAAAAAAACATTTTTTTTTTAGTATCAGCATTAATTTTACCTCTGCAGCAATGGAGTCTATGGGGCTCGAGAACAAAAGGGTTAAATATAACTCTGTAGATGACTGAGTTCCTGGTGTGGTGGGGTATGAGATGGCCACCTTCTCAAGCACTTTTTCATAATGCAAATAAAGGCCTTGTATAGGGGGCTCTCTCTCTCTCTCTCTCACACACACACACACACACACACACACACACACACACACACACACACACACACACACACACACTCAGCAGCCCTCCCCAGCTCGCAGATGGCCCAGTCTCCAAAACCCCGCCTACAGTCTTTTGTCTTGAGGGAATCTGTCTCTCGGCTGTCGGCAGAAAAAACTATTTATTTCATGTGTCAGTAGGGGGCGCGACAAGGCTCTGAGAGTCTGTACATACAGAGGCCTCCCTCTGTCTGCATACAGCTGAGACATCCTGACTAACATCAACATATCAACTCATCTGGCAGGACTCTTTGTCCCACTATCTACATGTTTCACGCTGACTCCTATAAGTATTTAAGACTTTCTGTGTATTCTCTCTGCTGTGTGTTTGCTCCAAGAGTGGATAATGAAATTCAAGCTGCCCCCACCTCCACCCACACATATCCTGGTATACACACACATGCATGTTCTCGTGTAGACCAAAGATAGGTACATAGACAGATAGATCGAGGAGGAGGTGAAGAGGAAAGAACGATGGGGGCAGATGATAATGGAGAGAGTGGGGAGAATGAGGAAGAGGAGGACAGAGGAGAGAAAGATCAGAGAGGAAGGAGACAGGGAGGGAGGGCGGTGAGCGAGGAGAGAAGGAGAAGGGAGGAGGAGGAGGAGGAGGAGGAGGAGAGAGGGAATCAACAGATGCAGTGTGGAAAGGAGCAGAGGAGAATGGTGGATGAGGACGAGGCCTCTCTCAGCACAGCGAGCCCTGCAGCACAGAATCACAGCACATAGACTGGACACCCGCCCTACAAGGCTACAGCATGTCTGGTATCTGTCTCCTGCAGTGGGACTGTGGGACTGGGATCTGGCCAGTAATAGGAAGTAATTAATGCATGATTGTGTCTAAAGTATGTGGAAGGCCTTGCAGCTTTTAGCCTCATTCGATCATTTAGCAAACATGCATCACAGGCTTTTTTTTTTTCTCTAATAATGCAATTCTTGCAAACATTTTGATATGGAGGATGTTTTTCATTCCAGCAGGGGGAGGATCTTAAGGTGGTGATGTCAGTCCAGAGCTGATGTAGAAAAATTAAAATGTCTCAACAAGTACTTGCCAGATTGCCAGGGGTGGATTTAGTCATTTTGGGGCCCTAATAATGCATCATAAAATAAACTTTAATTCATGGTGGATTGCTGTGGATAAATTGAGGAGTCTCACAACCTCAGGAAAGAAGCTGCTCTTCAGTCGGGTGGTACAGCAGTGGATACTTCTGTATCTCTTGCCAGAGGAGTGGACAGGCTGCAGTTAGGCTGGGTATTGCTGCTCGTTCCTTTTTTTCAGCATGACTGGGGTAGCTTAGCTTCATTTTTCAACAGTCTGTACACCACGCCGAGCCATTTGTTTACACAAGTTGGCTTCTGTCTTCACTGAATGCGCAGTAAGATCATGGAGTTTCTGAGAATTGGTGAGGAGCCAAGAGACACTCATGAATTAAGCATTAAGCAAGCAGCCAGTTTAGTGTCTGTATTTCTTGAAAGACATTATAAATTAGCAAAAAGTAACAAAACAAAACAAAAAAACCCAACCCTTTCTTAACCATAAGTTCACAGGGCATTTTATATGGCCTTTAGTAGCTTGGCGAATTAGGCAACTGACCCTTCGCTAAGGGGGTTAAAGAGGAAGATGTGGCCTAGTGTAGAATCAAAGTGGGCCAAGAACAATACTTTTCTGGCTCGATCTTTTAGGTCTAAGCCGGGTTGGCTCTCTTGGCTATCCTGGCTCTCTTCCTGAGTCGATCGAGGTCCCGGCTGGTCGGGCTGGGTGACTGTCTCAAGGTACACACTGCACTTAAACTGATCCCTGAGCTTCCTTTCCCACAATAATGTCTGTATTTCTGTCATCTATCATATACACATTTATGCCATATTTCACCATCCAACTAATGTTTGCTTGGATGGAAGCTAGCTTTACTCTCAGTCTTTTAGCATTAATGTTATATCATATATGCAGCCATTCAGAACCCTGTGAGAGTGTATTAAAAATGTGAAGTTACTTGTTTTAAAATGTGTTAGATGGAAAAAAATAAAACTGCACACAGCATTAGCTTACATTAGCCAGCTATGCTTATGAAATTTGCTAGCAAGAGTCGTCATTTTACCCAACAAAATCCACGGTCGTCAGCTAGAAAATGAGAAGCTGCTTTTGTTTACTTCTCTGTGAAATCAAAGTGTTTCAACAATTACTACCAATTCCAATGATGAATACTTCTGTATCTCTTGCCAGATAGCAGTTCTGGCCTACACGTCATCCACTGACTCCTGATAATGGACACCTCATCAGGCATTATCCCTTATGTATCCTTTGGGCTAGAGTTCTCCTGTCTTAGTTCACTGTTTTTCCACAAGGGACAGGACTTAGGAAGGGTCAGGTTAACTTCCCAAATGGGGAGCAAAATATTTTTCCACATTTTTTTTTCTCTTGTTTGTCTTCTGGTCACTGCTTTACCACATCCACATTTTGTTAAGCACACTCATAAAACAAGGATTTTTTTTCCTTTTTTAGTATGCATACGTGGTAATACTATCAGACTGAATACTTGTTTAGAAATAGTGTGTAGTATGGATTTAGGATACTACTCTACAGTACTGGAGAGAGCAGCTACAACTGATACCTCCAAATATCAGCATACCACAACTGAATGCAGCTAAATAGAGCATCTGGGAACAAAAAAAAAAAAACATTTTGATTTTAAGTAATTTTTTTCTTCAAGGATTATTTTTAGGCCTCCTGTTATGTATGAGTTTCTAATCTTTCTTGTGACATGACAAATACACAGGGGGTTAAGTTGTAACTTCCAGCGAGTGAACATGAACAGACATACAATATTATCTGTAACTTTGTTATACAGTTTAAATTTGAATTGGCACACTATGATGTGCGTGCGTCATAAATGCTCGTGTGAGGCCATGGTGAGTCATAGTGTGTCATGCAGTGCGACTTCGGTGGCGATGTGTCGGCATGAGTGCATAAAAATCATATAATAATGAGTTAGCATCCTTTAACTGTAGCTCAAGGTGAGTAATACAATACACAACATGTAGACATACATCCTATATGCTGTGAGGAGGAGCTCATTCTAGCACATCTGATTCTAGACCCTGCATCTCCTGAGATAACAGAGAAAGTCAGAGGATTCATGGGAGGGAGGGATGGGAGACAGGGTGAGGTGTAAGGGAAGGAGGGAGGGAGACAGACAAAAGTGAGAAGAGCAGACAGACAGGCAAGAAGGAGGAGGAATGAGACAGGTGGAAAGAGGAAGGAGGGAGGAGAGAGGAGGGGGGGGGGTGAGGAAAGAAGTGGAGACAAGAGTGAGCTAAAAGGGAGAGTGGGAGGGACGCTCAGTTCTGAGAGATCGAAGAGAAACCGAGCGAGAAGAGGAGGGAAGGGGACGGGGGAGAGACGGAGTGACGGAGGGAGAAGAGGACAGAGGAGGAGGACAGAGAGAGGAAGAGGAGGAGGAGGATGAAAGGAGAGCTGAGAGGTGGAGGGAGGGAGGATGTAGCAGTTGTTCATTAGTGAGGATGTGTTAGGGACTGGAGGAGTGAGGAGGAGGAGGAGTGGGGGGGGGGAGTGGAATGGTGAGTTTCATGGACACTGACTAATGAGAGGAGAGGAGGGAAGGAGGCGAAGGGAGAGAAGGAGGAGAGGAGGGGAGGGGGTGGCAGGGGTGAAAATGAGTCTGGAGAGGAAGGAGGAAGAGGAAGGGGGGAGGAAGAGGAGGTGAGGCGAAGCGAAACTGCTATACTGTGTCACCGTAGGGGGAGGGTGGGGGGAGGGGACGGAGAGAATTTGCACGTACGCACACGCGCGCGCACACACACACACACACACACACACTGTTGAAATGGAAAGCGACGTGAGAGGGAGACAACAGGAGGAGGGTGAGACAGATGAGTAGACAGAGAGGAGAGACAGGAAGGAGGAGGGGTGAGGAAGGAGATGATGAGAGGGAGAGTAAATGAAAGACATGAGGAGAGAGAAGGTGAGGGGAGGGAAGGGGAGAGGAAAACAGAGGAGGAGGCAAAAGGAAATGGATGGGGTGAAAAGAGGGAGGCAGGGGGAGAAAAAGAAAGAGGAAGAAGGAGGGGAGGGAAATCAGGCAGGGGGCGCAGACAGTGAGAAGAGAGAGGAAAGAGGGGGAGGAGGAGAACTGGGGCAGATATCCAGGAGGTGGAAGGATGAGGGAGGAAAAGAAAGAGGAGCAGAGAAAGAAGAAGTGTAGGGAGAGGAGGGAGACAAATAGAGGAGGTGCAGAGAAGAGCAGGAGGGGAAAGGAGATGAAGAAGAGCAGGAAGGAGGGGAGGGAGGCAGGAAAGACACAGGAGAGGAATCATCACTGGAAAGAGAAAGTGAGGAGGAGGAGGAGCAGAGGAGGGAGGGGAGAGGAGGAAAGTGGAGGAGGCTACAGGAACGGATGGGGTGAAAGGAGGGAGGCAGGAAGAGAAAAACTAAGAGGAGAAAGGAGGAGATAAAACGGGGAACACAGTGAGAAGAGAGAGGAAAGAGGGGGAGGAGGGGGAGGAGAATCAGGGCAGATATGAAGGAGGTGGAAGGAAGAGGGCGAGGGGAGGAGGAGAAGGGAGAAAGTATTGGAGAAGGAAAAGAAACAGGAACGATCGGGAGGAGATTATAAAAAGAAGTATACACTCTTAGAAAAAGGGTTCTACCTGAAGGGCTGAGGTTCTACCCAGAACCCTTCCCTTCAGAAGAGAACCCTTTTTCAAAGGAAGGGTTTGTCAAGGGTTCTTGTGGGTACCATTAAGAACCCCTTTTACTAAAAGAACCATTTTTGGAAGAAAGAGTTCTTCAAATATTGTTGAAATATTTGAGGAACTCTTTCACCAAGGGTTTTTGTGCCATGAAAGGGTTCTCGGTAGAACCCCTGGGTGGGTTCTTGATGAAACCCTTGGAACGTAACAAGTGTTGCAGTAGAAACCTGTAGATGAGTTCTAGATAAAATCCTGGAAAAGGGGTTCTGGGTGGAACCCCTGGGTGCGTTCTAGATAGATAAAAGGGTTGGGGTTGGGGTCTAGATAAAAAGCCCTGGAATATAAAAAGGTTCTCAGTAGAACCCCTTACGTGGGTTCTAGATAAAACCCTTGAAAAAGTTCTGGCTAGAACCCCCAGAATGGGTTACATATAAAAGGATTTGTGGTAGAACACCCTGGGTTAGTTCTGGGTAAAACCCTTGGAATATAAGAGGGTTATCAATAGAACCACATGGATGGGTTCTAGATAAATCCCTTGCAATATAAAATGGTTCTCAGTAGAAACCTATTAGTGGGTCCTAGATAAAACCCTTGGAATGTAAAAACATTTGCTGTAGAACAATCTGAGTGGGATCTAGATAGAATGCCTGAAATATAAAAGGATTCTGGGTAGAACGCCAAGGTGGGTTCTAGATAAAACCTTGAAATAAAAGAGTTCTGGGTAAAACCCCTAGGTGGGTTTTAGATAAAAACCTTTCGAGCAGGAAAGAATTCATGGTAGAACTTCCTGTTAATACTCATAAAAGTAGGAAAGAGTCTGGATAGAACCATAAGAGAGGGCTCTAGATGGAACCATTGCACCATAGATGGGTTCTCTTGTAGACCCTCTCCCATCTCATTGTTGTAGGTTTAACTCTTTATGTTAGGCTCTAGGTAGAACTCTCTTAAATGGTTCTGAATGAACCTTTATACAGAGGGTTCTCCTGCAGGGACAAGCCGAAGAACCCTTTATGGTTCTAGTTAACAGCTTCATTTCTAAGAGTGTGGGGAGAGGAAGCAGAGTAATAGAGGGGGAGCAGTAAAGAGACTGAAGCAGGACCGTGGAGAGAAAAAGGAGGAGGTGAGGTGGGGATGATGAAGAGGAGGAGGTGGTGATGCCAAACAGAGAGAGAAGAGGAGCTGGAGGAGTGTGTAACAGGCTGTTACATGTCAGCAGCAGGTTCTGTGTGAGTGTGTGTGTCATGTTTATTGTCAGCATCAGGTGTGAGAAATCCTGCTATCACTGAAACATCCCATATTCTACTCACACACACCACCTGTGCACTCACACATATGCACACATGCGCGAAGCTACGAGGCAGAACTCTTTGAATTGTTCGACATATTAAAAAAAAAAAAAAAAAATGAACCAAGTACACTGGGACTATTTATCTGAGTCATTGTCAAAGTCACGCACGCGCTTGACGTCTCACGCACATACTCACGCACTATACCCACACACACACACACACTGGGTTCAATTGTGCCCCACTCTCCTGCCCTTTTCTCCACCATGCATACATCAGTGCAAGTCTGGACAGCCTGCCTCAGCACAGAGATGCACGGTTGACGAATCCCTCCGCCGACACACTGGCAAGTAGTCCCCTAATTTATGGGATTTTGATAGATGGCAGATTAAGAGTCTACAACGGCTACTGTTTCTACTTAATATAACAGAAGCTTGTTTCTCTTTCTATTTAATCGAGATTAACTGAATGATAATCATGCTGTGAGTTAGCAGGAAGGCAGTTTTTATTTATTTATTTATTTTTGTCAAAGCCTTTCAGCACGACATGCTGGTGAATTAAACATTCCTAAGTGTCTGATTACGTGTCTGGCAACACAATTTTAAAATTAAGAGTAGCTGCACTTAATAGTTTTACTGGACTACTTTTTGTCAATCCAAACGGCTGGTTGGTTGGGAGAGGCGAACGCATCGGGGCGGATGTCCACCTCACTTTTCCCCGGGTGTTGTCCGTCTCCCGGCACACTACACTCACGGCTGCTACCATCTATCCATGCAGTTCACTTCATTGTACTGACTGTGCTCATCAATTAGGCAAGAATTAAGCCGTTTTCCATGCAATAATTGTCTTTTAGCGCTTCGAAGAGGATTGTAAACCGCGGACAGAGGCACAGAGAAGTTTTGAGCGCGGGGAAAGCGGAGAGGAACGATACACAGGTACAGTGTGACTGTTATCTCGACTTCCAACTAGTAACGTTACTAATGTAACGCGAGGGTACTACTAGCCCCGCAAGCTAACTGGCTAACGTTAGCATCCCAACGACCCAACTAGGTTTGACTTCAGATTGCACTTTGGCGAGGAGGGGGGGTGGAAATGTCGCCTGATTTTTATTGTTCAGCCTCTAGAAATCACTTGGTCCGTTCAAACTCACGCCGTTTGCAGCTAAACGACCCGAAAGAGACCGCCAACTTGAGTTTTAATAACCCAGAGAGCGAGTTTTTTTTTTTTTTTTACTCCATGCCAGCAGTAGCAGCAGCAGCAGACAGTAGCGTTAGTAGTAGTAACAGCAAGGCAAGCGTGGGGAAAACAAAAGGACTTCAAAGTCTGACACACAACACAGATGATTGCTAAGGAAAGCTGTGGAAATATTGATATAGCCAGCAAATATGGCACAGATAAAGCAGATTTAATAATTAATTAACAGATTTACACAAAAACAAGGCTTAACAGATTATAAAAGCATACTTAAAAAGGAGTCCCCATACTAATATTATATTGTTACTTATACCAAATACTAAATAAAACTCTAAAACTAAACTAAAATTGGGTGTGAAAAAACATTTTAATTAACTGAAATAGACAAAAAGTAGACTTAAAGTGATATTATGTACTTAAAAAATAATTAAAATAAAGTTAAAAATGGACAGGAAATGTCAAGTCCTTGTCAGTTTGGTCAAATTGGTCAACAGCATGCATTAGGATGCACTGGTGCATGTTATGTTAACTGAGATATCAACTGCTAGTGTTGTGTTTGTATTGTCGTACCTATTCTGAACTTCTTAAATCGTGCCCCCCCATTAGCCCACATATCATAATTGTATTATATTAAGTTATATTGAATTAACTGAACTAAACTGAATTGAAAAGAACATTAAAAATAATAATAATAATAAAAAAAACAATAATAACTGTAGTCTAAACTTTGTCCTGAGGTCTGTGATCACATTATTAGTCACATCAGGAACACTATTGTCAACGTGATCTGTCAGTATGAGTCAAAACTGATGCATCAGTGTGGAGAGTTGAAGCATCATTTATGGTATAGAACAAATTAGATACATTTAACATACTTTAAAGTTAATCAGCCATGTTTAGTAGTGTATTGTATGAATTACTGATACATAATAAAAAAAAATAGATTTTCAAAAGTTAAGGAGGAAAAATAAAGAGTTCCTGGTGGTGGTAGTGAGGGGTTGTGAAAATGAATCACCAGCATGAGCCATTAACGAATACGTACTACTACGAATAGACTCTGCCAAGTCGATTTAGCACTTATGTACTAATTTGGTTGTAGCTCTCGTATTATTGCTCATGATGAATCTGCTAGAGGTCGAGGCTACCATAGCTGTGTCCGAGGCTACCACCACAACCCCCTAAAACTCTCTGAAAGTGCAGCAGGGCGGGATTATTCATCATCGACTTATTTGTAGCGGTAGCTTTAGCGATTCCCCTAACATAAATACACGTATAGTTAAGTAAATAGACGGATGTATGTCTTGGGTCGGATCATATGTGGTTTCAGTGAAGTTAGAGGGGACAGCTGTTCTAGTTTTGGGGGGCCAACGGGAGCTGCGATAGACAAAGACCCCCAGAGAGCCTCAGACACTTGTATTGTCTTCCGGAGTTTGGTGGATGTGATATAATCTCTTGCCCCCCCACCCTCCCACCCTCTGTAGGGGCATAACTGGGCGATATTTAATCTGCAGAATGGGGGAAATAAGTTAATGCCTGTCATATAGGCTGAACTCCGCGTCCCCGCTTTGTTCTGATCGCGAGTTCAAGTCAGGACACTGGAGATGAAGTTGCTGATGTGATTGTGAAAGAGTGTGAGCGTTCACGAGTCGTCGGTTATGATCCAATAAGGGTGTTTACACTCTGATCTGTGGATGATACGGGCCTTTGTTTGTGGTCACCTGTCGTGTGTTAAGCGCTCGGTGTGTGTTTGTGTGTACGAGGATTGAGTTTTGATGGGGCACTTTCTGCCGTGTCCTGAGCTGACCGTCTAGTCTTTTGTGCTGCTGCCGTGAGACTCACTGGCCCGGAGAAACACAGAGAGAGAGAGAGAGAGAGAGAGAGAGGAGGGAAAACGAGGCTTGGCCACGTAATGATATAGCACTGACTGTCGATGACACTTAAAATGAGAGCCCCCCTCCATGCAGGAAGGCCCTCTTGTTATCCATGTTGGCAGGAATTTTTTCCCTCCACGTTGTTTTTCGGATGCTGCCACTTGTTAGTTGTGTTGTTGTGATGGACTTTTTGCCTGAGTTTATGCTGGTGCCAGAGACCGTGACTTGATTTATGTGATGCATAGATTTTCATACTGCTGACTGCTGGAAATTATGTCAGCCTAAATATAGGACATCGCATTGTGGACATCTGGATAGTGACATTGAATATGCATAGACAGATAGAAAGTATGAGGTCAGGCCAGGACAAAGCAACATCACTTTGTATTTGTGATATATACTAAAGTATTAAGGGGGCGACAAAACAAATTTCCACATTTTGGAGACTGGAGTTAAAGGACGTGTGGGTAGGATTTAGTGGCTCTAGTAGCGAGCTTGTAAATTGCAAACACCTCATCTCACTCTCCCCTTTTAAGACTGTAGGAGAACTACAGTGAGAGGTGAAACTCACGAAAAAGAGTAGGACTACTGTAGAAACATGGCGTTCTCCATGGAAGAGGACCTGCACCCTCTGTATATGTAAATGTCTCATTATAAGATAACAAATGCATAATGATTCTTTTTTTTTTCCTGGTGATCAACGCTAATTAAAGTGTGCTAAGATACATTATATTACATTTATTATATTCTGCCAATAAATCCCCTGAAATCCTACACAGGACCATTAACATGATGAATCTATTATCAAAATTGTTGCAAATTTTCTGTCAGTTACCTAATCCATTAATGATTTCAGTGCTAAAAATCATCAAGTGTCAGGAGATGAAGAATGTCAAACCCAGTTTTTGAGAGCCTAAGGTGACGCCTTCATGAAATCTCCACAACCTAAAGCTATGGAGTTTACTATTGCATAAGACAAAGAAACTTGGCAAATCTTTATAATAATATTTCATATTTTATGTTTTCCTTTAACTGACTTAAATGACTAATCAGTTGCAGTGATGCACCTTGCCATTCTGCCAAATCGATATAACTGATAGTGCCTTGCAGCCATTTTACTGACCTTGTGGATCGGATATTGGCCATAACTTGACTTATCTGCATTAAATAAAGTTTAATCATCGGTGTCACCATAAAATACATTGTTTCTGCTGTCAGATAGACTCATTCAGCCATGGTGGGCTGCCAGCTCATTTAAGTGCCACAGCAATCCCTGGTGATGTGTTACCTTAGCTACATAAGATGTCGTGCAGAATTTAAATTCGAAAAACAGAACACTGGTATGGGATTGATACACACACTGTATCAGCATACCCTGAATTGAGGTAGCGGAATTGGTATTTGGAAAAAAAAAAGAAAATCATTTATCAGAAGTTGTCTGACCAGCTATAGCCCTCTGGTGTGTTTACGGGTGGTGCCTCTGTGACAGGAGCATGTTCTTAATTAGCTGTAGTGACAGAGGAAGAGTTGAGTTAAACAGATCTGGGTCCTGTGATGAACAAGACGAAGAACTGTATGTGGATCGTCTGTGGAGGTGCTCCCAGTAATTAGTAATGTACGAGGCCGTGTTATGGCATGTTCATCGCGTTGCATCCAACTGAAATGATAACAGTGAAAAGTTATTTTAATTAGAGAGATACAAAGTTATAAGGTGACGCTGAGAGCTACTGGGTGATAACGAGGGTCATGGAGAGATAACTGAGTTGTTGAGTGTGAGGGAGTTCTCGTGCATGAAACCAGCATTTGGAAAACAAACTCAGTCTCAAATAAAACAATGGGAGTGCTTCCAAGGTAGCTACATAAGGCGGAGTTCTGCTTTACAAGAGTGAATAAGGTTTTACAGGGTTTCAAGTGGAAACAAATAGCAGTTTAACTCGCCAGTGGGGGGGAAACAAAGATAGTTTTATGGGAGAATGAATCATAGTTAAGACAGAACCTGTGTGTTGTTGATGATGAACGATGGTGTGCAGGTGGTGAAACATTATTTTTAGGGTCTGTGTGTTTGTTGCAGCCATGCCCTCAGTGATGGAGCGCTCGGGGGCCGGGGTCCTGTCCAGGAGCAGAGCCAAGACCGTAACCAACGGCAACAGCCAGCCGCACTCCGAAGAGGAGAGCAGCGATGAAGAGCATGCCCATGGTAGACACACACTCACACATACGCACGCGCACACACACATTAAACTGAAATATAATCTACTGACTTCATCCGATTTCAATTCTGCGGCTAAGTTACAGGTTGATTTAGCTACTTGCAGTCTGGGTTTGCTGTTCTGACATGAAGCATGTGTAAAGTGCACTTGCAGTTGCAGTAGACACATCTCATTGTACAGATACATCGTGCCAGCTGTTCCGGTTGCATTCATTGCATTGCCGCAGTGCTTCTTCAGTCCCATGCACACTGCTCTCTCCTCTGCCGTCTCCTCCTTCCCTCCTCCACCCCCTTCCCACACTCTTCCATCCTTGTTATCCTCTGCCCACATACATTTTTTTTTCCTTCCTCCATTCTCTCCTTCACCCACTGACTTGCTGTTGATCTTTCATTTTCTAACTGTTATCTCACACGGCACATGGACTTAAGATATATTACGAGATCAAACACAGCAGTTTAACTTAGCGCTCTTAAGGAACTTCATTACCCAGATCTACCCAGTAGATTTAGGTCTGAGACTTTGCATCACAAGCCGCCATTCCTAACATTTCATCCTCCCCTCCAACTCCTCCGTCCCTTCTCAGTCTTGCAGTCACATCTCCCATCTTTTATTTTTCCCTCCTTCCTTCTTTCCTTCCATCCAATTTTCTTTCTTCTTTATCCCCTTCCTGCCTCCCTCCACCCTTCTATTCCAGTTTCTATCATCCCAGTCTCCTCCCTTCCTGTCCTCTGTCCCTGAGGAAACAGTAATATGTCTCTTCCTCCTCTCTGTCCGCTTCCCTGCCTCTCTCAATGTCTCTCTCTTCACTCTTTGCCTTCCACGCTCTTTACCACAGCACTAATTACTTAATGTCTGCCATCCGCTGTTGCACTTCCCTTTCTCTTCCCACCCCCATCATCTGCGTCTGTCTTTATACCTGTCAGTCAAGTGATGAGCAATATGCAGAAAATTACAAAAATATTATGCATAAAGATACTTATCATGTTAAATGCTATTTAAATTTCATGCTGTGAGTAAAACCAGCCCTTTATCCCGGTTAGAAAACCAAATATTTAGAACAATTAAGTAAATACAACAAATGAACAAACAGTCAGCAGTTCCTTGTTGGTTAAAAGTATTAGACCACTTTAATCTAAATAGTTGATTAAAAATGGTCTCCCCATGTCTGCTAAAGAAATTGTCCCATTTTTGTAAAATATAATATTGTGCTTCCTAAAGCATAGGCTACAAATGTGATTGGTTGTCTAAACTATCATCTAGGAACTGCATTGATAGGGAGACAATATGTGTCAGGATCTGCCTGATTCATTGATTGATCATATCATGTGTTTGGTTAGCAACAATTAATCAGAGCAGCACATGTTTCAGATGTATAAGAAGAAACTCATTTTGGTGTAGGGAAGTAATGAGAACTGATACTTCAGTACCAAGTTAATACCAAAATTTTGAAAAGGTGAAGGTACTCGTACTTGTTTTGAGCACCAGGCAAAAAAAATTACACTATAGACCTGCAGGTGTGTACTACTATTCTGTTAAAATTAATTCTTAAAATTCGAAGGGTAGAAGATAGAGATAATGAGAGAGAAAAAGCAGTAGACTTAATGTCTGAGCAGAAATCACTTTTGCATTACTTTCCAGACATGGCAGCAGCCTCCCCTGACAGTGATTTGTGGCAGGCCCAGTAAATCTCCCTCTCAGTCTTTTGTCCTCAAAGCTGAGAGGAGTTTTTATTTCAGGTGGCAGAGAAAAACAACACATTTTTTTTTGTCTTTTATCGTGGTATCGAATTAATTATCGAGAATCATGGAATTTCGCTGTTATTGGTATCGACTACTAAGTTTCTGGTATCGTTACATCCCTACTTTAGTGGGCAATGCTTATCAACTTCAATAACCCCAGTCCCACAGTATATACATTTGAATGGAAAACAGTAAGCATGTTGTTTAAGGGTTAATTTGGCACCTTTTTTATGCCAATTAATACATTCCTCTGCTGTGAGAAAGCCGTGTTCTCCTTCTGCAAAAATTGTTGTTTTTCCTGCACCAGTGATGTCACAGTGATGTCACTGCTGGCTCTATGTTTTGGCAAAAAGGTAATAGCTGTAGGCTAAAGTGATGACACATGGCGACACGGACGTGAGCATCAAAAGTTCATGTGCAATGCGTCCTGGTACATGTAATTATTAAGCAGGAGAACTCAGCTTTCTTGGTCAACATAGCAGCAGCAGTGAGGAATTTATTGCTTAAGGTCTTTAAATTTACCTTCAGCACTGATTGGACATCCACATAAAAGGTGTTGAATTTTCCTTATAGCATTAATTATATGAGAACCTCGTCTATTGGTGTGTTAAAGCGCTGTCTGCATACCAGTTTGTTCTCAGCCAAAGATTGAGGAAGCTCCACTCTGTAAAAACACTGTAGAACCAGAAGTAGACTGAGTGTTTTTGTATGTCCAACAGCTCAACAGAGTGATACCTCTTCTTTCTGTTGGATCACTTCACATCAATATAAGAAGTCGTTTAAGTCCATTCATAATGTATCAATAATTTAAGCTTATTAAAGGTATCAATATTGAACCAGGACCTGCAGTATATGGTTCAAGTGGATTTATCAGAAGTATCACATTGGAGCCGGCATTAATATTGCCACAGTACTCTGGTGCCAAAAAAATTGAGAATGACATCCTTACAGGAAGTTGATTAACCTGATACAGAATTTTCTGTTGAAAGATAAAAAGGACCAGCTAGGTCTTCAGCTAGCTCTTGATAGGATAAATAAAGAATGAAAGCTGGTTAGAGGGCAAAAACATGTATGAAATAGAAGATGATTATTATTCTCAGCTATTTACTTCTGTCGTCCTTCTGTCTGTCATGTTATCTGTCTTGTTAGGATCCAGTCCATCCAGCTCTGCAACTTCTTGAGAAATTTATGAACATACTTTCCCCCCATCCTCTTTATCTTTACAGCTTTACACATCCTCCTGGGAAATAAAAAAAACTCATGTTCGTCTCATATGTGTCCCCCTCTCTCTGTCTTTGTCTCCACAGACAGTATGATCAGAGTGGGAGGAGACTACCAGGCTCAGATCCCAGAGTTCAAACCAGGTAAGCTGGGACAGGGAAGCATAAGAGAAAGAGAGAAGAATACAGAGGAGGAGGGAGGGAATCAGGGCTGAGAGGGAGACAGAGAGATAAGGAGAGATGTGGAGGACATTGAAATGGAGGAAGGAGGGGAATGCAGATGATGAGAAATGAAGGTCAAATGACCACTGTCACTGTGGAAATTCAGAAAACTCCCACAGCGGCTGCAAAACTGTAGATATAGAGCCAGTGTTTAGTTTGTCTGTTCTGTGTTACTGTAGAAACATGATGGTGCTACTAGAACTATGAATGTTGTATTCCATTTCTGCCATATTCTGCCAATAGACCCCAATAAATCTAACACACTGGACCTTTTTAAAGTTTAAAAATGTGTTACTAGGGACACCAAGCGGTGAAAGGCTTCTTTGAGGTTAGGGTTAAGTCTTTGTTCAGTATATAAAAGGATTAGCGGTGCAATATTCAAAACCTTTTTTAATTTATCATATCTTCTTCGGGAAACACAAATGGACCTCAAAACCTTTTGTCTGATGTGTCAGAGCAGGCTGTAGCTATTTTGATTCAGATTAAATCTAGTTTGTCAGACTTTTTTTAGTGTCTTATTAATGTGATAATGTTCTGATATCATCTGTGGACGGTGTAATAGTTACTGCTTTGTCTTGTTTGCTGCCACAGAAAAGAAATAAAAACTCCCCGTTTCGTGTAAAGTTACTACAGTGTTTGCGTTTGTTTCTCTTCCAGAGTCAGTCTATAGAAATGCTTCAAATTATACAAAATTATCATATTTTTGCACTATTTGAGAATTCACAGTATGCTATTATTGAGAAAATGTTATATCATGTTACGTACCTCATATCACAGAATAGCGTGAAAATATTGAGAGACTGTTTAGAAACCATATCACACAGCCCCAGTTTGAATACAGTTTCATGAGGACTGAAAAAGGTTTGATGATTGTGAAATTTGGCCGAGTGAAAGAAGCCTGATACCTTGCATGAGTAGTACGAAGTGTCTGAACACTGGAAAAACAATCGCTATAGATGAAATTGTCCTACAACCATCAGATGGGACAAGAGGAGGGGTGGAAGCAGGCGCACGAGCCTCTTTTAACGTCAGTGCGCAGGTGTTGAATTCCCAAGAGAGTCCAGCGGCTGACATGCCACCGTCTCCTCCTCGTTTTTCTTGCTAATGAAGCGGACGCTAAAGATGGAGTCTGGACAGGAGGAAACATGCAAAGGCGAGGGAGGAAGACAGTAAAAGTTAAGATGAGGTTTGATAAATAGACAGTCGGAGGGAGGGAGATGTGGGGGAGGGGGAGACAGATGGAGGAGGAGACGAGGCACGCAGAGATGATGTGACGAAGCAAAAGAGGGATTCAAATGTACATATAAACTCAAATAATATCTGGATTTTAACGCTGAAGTGTTAATAGTCAAAAAATGTTCCTGTTTGTTTCCATTACCAGACAGTCCAACCCGCTACAATGAGAAGGACCAGAGGAGCATGTTGGTCTGGTGTCCCAACACTCTGCTTTCTGATGCTATGTGTAAGCTCTATACACACACACTTACACACACCTTACCTTACAATCACTGGTACAAGCTTAATAACATGACCTTCAGTTTAATGGCTATATGCCGAGTGGAGAATACCAATTAAACCTTTGATTCTTTCCTTATCCTGTGCACTCATTTCTCTCACTCTCCTGCTCTCTTTGTCCTCATCTCTGTCCCTCATTTCTTTATATTCATTTTTTCTCGTCTCTCCTTTGGTCCTTTCTTCGTCTCTTTTCTCTACCTCGCCGTTCTTGTTTATGTTCTCTATCTGGTTTCCCCTCCACCAAACTATTGTGGTTGTGGTGTTTCTCCCCTGCAACTGCCTCTTTCTTTTTCCTGTCCTTTGAACTCTTCTTATCCCAGTGGACGAGTACATCCTGATGGCTAAAGAGAAACATGGATACAACATGGAGCAGGTACGCCAGACAGACCGAGACAAAACGTCTCTCTCTTTTCACTACCTGTTTGTGTCTCTCTCTGCTCACTTGTCGCCGTCCCTGGTTGCCTGACCACCGTCTTCTGTTCCTTTAGGCTCTCGGCATGTTATTATGGCACAAACACGACGTGGAGCGCTCGCTCGCCGACCTGGCCAACTTCACCCCCTTCCCAGACGAGTGGACTGTGGAGGACAAAGTGCTGTTCGAGCAGGCCTTCAGCTTCCACGGCAAGAGCTTTCACCGCATCCAGCAGATGGTGAGAGACCAAAAAAAACACACACATTTTACGCTCTATACATTTCTTTAGCTCCTGTCAGTAAGGGCTAACAGAGGGGCAACCCAAAACAACATGAAAGTGATTGTCTTTATTTGCTGTACATTGTCTCTAAAACATTGTACCTTTGTATTTTTTTGTCTTATAAAAATGTTCTATCCATATAGAATATGTTTCCATCCGTATTGTCAGAATATAGAGTAATTTTCAAAAACATTTAAATTTTTAATAGTGAATTTATTGATTTCGCCGTTTCTCCTTAGCTTCCAGACAAACTGATCTCCAGCCTGGTGAAGTATTACTACAGCTGGAAGAAGACCAGGACCAGGACCTCCGTCATGGACCGACAGGCCCGGAGGCTGGTCAACAAGAGGGAAAAAGACGACAGGTACGGGATGCCATGAAACTTTAATGTCACCCCCGGGTAAACCGGGCACGAGTGGAGGGAGAGGATGAATATCGGAGGAAGGACCGAGCAGGAAGGAAACATTAATTTCTCACAAACGGATCATTTGAGATCTGACATTTACAAAACTCTTTTGTTAAATGACACTCGATAAGCATCCCGGGGAACAAGAGTCTCATGAATATGAATGAGATACATTTGATATTATTTCTTGTCGTTCTCGGTTGACATTCTCGAGCATTTTAGAAATGGACAGTTGGCTGGGGACACAGCTTAATCATGGGCGGCTTTTCTTTGTCCTCTTGTAGTAATGATGACATGGAGGAAGGTGACCCCGGCAGTGACAGTGACTTCGAGATTGACGCCAAGAAAGAGGTGAGAAACGTAAAAAATTAAAGGCTTCAGGTTAATTGATGTATTTGAAGGTCTGCCTAAAAAAAACAGCAATATATCAGTTTAAATGTGAGCTTTATTTAGAATATTTTCACTGCTTTACCTTGCTGTATATTTGGCTGATATAACAGCCTTTGTTAAATAAGATGTAGTTCTCTTTTTCTCAGCCAGATTCCTTTGGCAAAATCAGTCATTTTACCTCAGAGAACGTGGGAGTTGGTGGTCTACCGCTGCCTCGATCCGTTAGTTTGTTTGCATTATTGTGTGACTTCAGTGTTTTAAAAGGTTAGTTCGGCATAATCAAAGTGACACAAACTCCCAGATTGAAGCAACTCCTGACCTCAGCAAGGTAAAATGACTGATTTCTCGTATGGAGTTTGGTTGTTTTTTTCTTGGGAGAGTGATATTTGGCTCATATAATGGTGGTTTTTCATCAGAAAAGGCTGTCTGGCAGCAAGGTAAAGTGGTGATATATTCTTAAAGTAGTGTGCATTTAATTGAACGTGATACCTCAGCACCTCCTACAACCCCACTTCAAAAAAAATCCAAACTATCCCTTTAGTAGTGTTTGTTTGACCAACATAGTGTGTATGCATGTTTATATAAACACATTTTTGTGTTTAATTAGTCATGACTTGCCTGAGGAGATCAGCCTGGCCAAATCGATGCCGTCTGTATCCTTCAATTTCAGCTTCATCTATTATACATAAATGTAATGCTGCCTCCTTCAGTCGCCGTTCTTGTATCAGTCTGATAGAACCTGATGTCTGATATTTGCGTTCGTCATTTCTCTTCCACACAGGCGCTGAAACAGAACCCCAGCAGCACCAGCTCCGACAAGGCCACCCCCAGCCGCTCGGGGCCGGTGAAGAAGGAAAACATCGGGGCTCAGTACCGCCACCACCCGCTCAGAGCCCGCCGCAGGCCTCCCAAAGGCATGCACCTGGAGCAGAGCGACATCACAACCCTGTCTGCCTCACACGACGCCGGGGTGCTGACTGTACGGCAGCTGGACACACAGTTGGTGTCACTCAAGAGACAGGCATGTACCTTATGTTTGAGTAACTGCACTAGTGTACTTCTATAGGTATCTAGAACAACAAGACAACATGGTAGTTGTGTCTGTACTTATTTTTGGTTAGCAGCATCATTGCAACTAGCCAAAAAATAATCTTACTGTATGTATGTTTTGAAATGCGTGCTGCGCTCATAGAAGACTCCTGTGCATATCAAATCACGCGCTTCCTGCAAGAAACAGCCAGCCACCCTGCAGCAGTAGTCTCTGCAGAATTTCCTGGATGCTGCAGTCCAGAGTAGAAGAAGAAGAATAACATACAACAGAAATCAGACAGGCAAAATGAAAATCAAATGTCTGAAGCAGAGGGCAAAAAGAGCTAGTCCCTCGAAACAGATGTTCATCCGTTGTTTAGAAGTATTTCAGATTTAGGGGAAGTGATGTTAAGCAAGAAGAAATGCTGTGCGAAGACTGCATTAGACTTGTGTCTGCTGAGTTGTTCAGCCACCTGAAAAAACACCACGTTATATCACTTTACCTCACTGAATCCCCGTCTTTGTCCAACGTCAACTTTGACATCCACAGCAGCAACACTGTTAATAATCAAAATATGATTCTTTTGAGCCATATTCAAACAGCCCTACTTACTGTTTTTCCTCTTTCTCCTCCCACTATACTTTCTACACTTTCCCTCTCAGGTTCAGTCCATTAAACAGAACAACAGTATTTTGAAACAGAGCCTAAATGAAGGTGTTGACACTTTGAGACCTGCTGAGGTAAGTCTGCTTTGCATCGCTTACTCCCTCCCCCACACTCCTTTCTCTACATTTGCCCTCCTTTACATCCTTCATCTGTCCTCTTTGATTTTTGTTTCCTGTCTTCATCTCTGATCTTTCCTCGGTTTGTCCCCCTCCTCTTTCATTTATTCATTCCACCCTTCCCCCAACTCCCTTCAGATTATTATTTCACCTCCTTATAGGACTGAGATTAGCCTTAATCTGTTCTTTGCTCTCATGCTGCCATCTTCACCCCTCTCTCCTCTTCTTTTTTTTTTTAACCACCTACCTCTCTCCGTCTCTCTCTCTCTCAGCCTGCCCCTAAGATGAACTCTCGTTGGACCACCGAGGAGCAGCTCCTGGCTGTGCAGGGTGAGTCAAAGCTGCAGCGTCTCACCTCGAGCTGCCGGCTCTCCTCTTCTGACCTCACATTCACAGGCAGAAGTCAGGCTCTTAGGCTCATTCATATTCATATTTTTCAAACACAGAAACTGCCTCTGTCAGTACTGTGGAAACACACAGCACTGACACATGCAGAGAAATATTACCACACAGGCCTTTGTTGAATGTTAAGTTCATTTTTCTTTGAGGTGGCTAGAAAAAGATTCCCCTTCTGCTTAGGTTGAACTGCGTTGCTCGAGTGTAGTCGTGCCTTGTGAATTGTTAATTATTCACTATATAGTGTAATTGCAATTTGTTGGATTGTCAGAATTATTATAGCCGTTGTAGTGGACTCAGATTATCCCGCAGTGCAACATAGATGTCCACTTACTAAAATAACTGCCAGGATTTTTTTTTACCACCTGACACTCCATTTACAGCCATGATATGTTTATTCCTGTAAAAACAAATCTTGCCATTGTACTGCCTTTTACAATAAATCTGAGCTGCAGAGATTCAGATTCCAGCTGTGATCGAAATGAATTGAAGTTCTTGGACAAGCAAAGCAGCTACTGTCCACAGCACTCTGTTGAATAAAGAGACACAGTTGTGTTAAAGAGGCATTCACTGAGGGTTATTCAGTCACTGGAGGTCATTTATTATGTGCTGTTACGGACCCGGAGCTGTGCATGCCGTGGTACTCAACTGCATTAATAGACATAAAGTTCTGATTGACTTTACTGATGAATTTTGTTGTTATAAAGAAGGTTTGTTAGAGCTGCAACAATTGAATTGTTTTCAACTATCAAATTATTAGCAAATATTTTTAAAATCAGATGTTTTGAGTCATTCCTCAAAAAAAAAGTCCAAATTATCTGATTTCAGCTTCTCAAGTTTGAATATTTTCTGATTCTTTACTCCTCTATGACAGTACACTGAATATCTTTAGGTTATGAACAAAACAAGACATTTTAGGACGTCACTTTTGGCTTTAGGAAACATTTTAACTTTTTTTTTTTTTTACCATTTTCTGACATACTAATTGCAGAAGCGCCAAAAATACACACGTTCTTTACTCAATTAAAGACTTCGGTAAAAGTAGAAGTACGGATTCAACTTCTTTACTCAAGTAAAAGTGAAAACGTTCAGCACTGAAGTGTAATTAAAGTATAAAAGTAAAAAGTAGCCCTCTGAAGGACATTTCTTCCAGCTGCTTCTGTGTAAACCCTGTAACTCTGCCTCCCTGACCTCCCTGATGCTTTCCTTTACTCCCCATTCAATGCTCTGTATATTGGGCATGATTGTTTGTTTCATAAAGTTACAAAAATTGTCTGACAAACCTCCACAAAGGAGGCATTTCAGGCCCTGTTAGATTTTTCAACAAAAACATTATTTGAATTTTATTAAGGCCTTCATTTTTAATCAGAATAAAAGCTGTGAGGAACTAAGGAGTTGCGGTCGTGGAGATTTCAGTTTCTGTAGTTTAAAATCAGCAGCCAATGTCAGAGAGACAGCTTCCCTCTTCCCTCGGCAGCTGCAGTCAGTCAGTGTGTCTCTGAGCAAAGCCGCCATCAGCTGCAGCTGTGTGCTGCAAACAGGAGAAGAGAAAGCAGAGGCTGAAAGACATGAATGTGCGCAGCAGTAAAACGAGTGCGAAGCGGGACGGGCCTGGAAAAGAGCAGGTGCACCGAGGCGGCCGACCTCAGATGAAGGTTAACTGAAAACGCACGCGTCAACGAGCCCGCTCACACAACATTCACTCAACCTGTCTCTCCTCTCTTTCTCTCACACACACACACACACACACACACACACACACACACACACACACACACACACACACACACACACACACACACACTCTGCCACATTTCTCTGACAGAGTGAGAGTAAGCAGACTGTTTTTGTAGCCTTTCGATGGCACCAAATTGGTTGTGAGTGATGTATACAGACACAACGTTAACCTGATGTGCTTCTGTCTCTTTTCCAGCTATCCGACGCTACGGTAAAGACTTCGCAGCCATCGCCGAGGTGATCGGGACCAAGACGCCAGCTCAGGTGAGAATCCTCGTTCTGGAGGGTTAAACGTGGTGAAGAATCTTGTGAAGGACAGCTCTCATCTTTTATTCTGACCTCAGTCTGACCCTCCACTCATGCAGACGTTTACTTTCTGTGAGCTGCCTATCAGCTTTTCATCTCCTCTCCAATTTCTTCCTCATCCCTCTGTCTGAATGAGCATTTTTTTCTTTATAGGGTAACTATAATCTCCATTATCCCTCCGTTCATTCGTCTCCCGACCTCCAGTCTCCGCCTCTGTGTCCTTGAACGCGCTGCAACTTTCCGTCCTCCTGCATTTCTGTCTGTCTTGACTCTTGTCTGCCTCTGCCCGTCCAAACAGGTGAGTTCGTTCTTCGTGAGCTACCGGCGCAGATTCAACCTGGACGAGGTGCTGAGGGAGTGGGCGGCCGAGCAGGTGGCCACCAGCCGAGACCAGAGAGACCCCAGGAGGGCCGGCGAGGAGATGGCAGCAGCGACAGACGGAGCCGCTGAGGAGGACGAGGTGAGCGGAGACAGAGGATACATGATATTAACGAACACCATTTGTTAGTCATAGTGTCTTATTTAAGATAAATCAAGGAAGTCCAAGATTAAACAATATATTATATTAATTTGTACAAAATATTTACCCTAAGTGGATAAAACAGGCTCACAAGAAAAATATAAATGACCATAACTGCAAGATTACGCAAAACTTTTCAGTGTATTTTCCAAAACTTCCATTTCAAAACACTTCCTGATACCTCTAAATGCGTTCTGATATCGAAGGAATAATTGAACATTTTGGAAAATAAATTTATTAGCATTTTTCCAGACTGTTGTGAGGAGGCTTAGTAAAAACTATGGCCTGTTATATTGGAAGAGTTGAGCAAAATGAATGCCAGAATTACAAAAAAAAGGCTTTATGTCATTATGTAAAAACACTTGACAAAGCTTGAACACAATATGTTAGAAATTTCTAAACAGTTTGTTACAATTATATATCGCAGTTGCTATTTCAGAATGTGTGAGTTGCACTTTTTTTGTGATAAAAATGTAATAATATTGTGCATTAAGTAATGACAACCTCTGTGATCTGTGGCGTTATCATTGAATCAGCCACATAAAAACAATAACAAGATCAGCTTTTTATCATCTTATCAGTGTAGCCAAACTTCTGGGCTTCATGTCAGAAGTCAAGCTAGAAAAACTCGCGTGTGTGTTTATTTCTAGCAGAGTTGACAGCTGTAACGGTCTTATGACAGGGCTCCACAAAAACACCGCCAAAAAGCTTCAGCTTATTCAAAAATGTATCTGCTGGAGTTCTTACTACACCGTCCTCCTGTCTGTGGATCAGTGAATGAAACGGGACCAAACTACATTTCAGACATGTTTAAGGTGTTCACTACCAGCTAGGGGTGGACATTTCGAGCCAAAATGCTATTTGATATTCACTGGGCACTATTCAACAGTTATTCGAAGATCGGACCCGTCCCCTCCCCCCGCCACGCACACACAACCACAGAGAGACCCTTTTACACACACGCATTAAGCACATGCCGGAGCTGAAGGCTACGCCGACCACCGTACATAAACAAACCTAAACAGCTCGCGCTGAACAGTTAGAGCATCTGATCACTTACTCTAATTATACAGTGGCTTCAAACGAGGCTTAATGTTCACAGTGTCTCTTAACTGTCGCTCAATATTACACAGTTTAGTCCAGCGCCGCCCAAACCTCTGGGAATAGCCGTTTTAGCAACATAGTAGCACCAATTAAGCTACATGAAAAAACTTTTGAAGTTCAGTCACAACAGCTGGTATTTAACCATCACTGAGCCTGAACTGATACCAGCAGGCGCTTGTTAAGAAAGACGGAGTAAAATCAACAAATGTTCTCATCAACTGGTTCTGTAACAACGCGAGATCTGGTAGTTTCATGTTATTTCCAGGCGCCAGTAAAATAAGGGAAACAAACGAGAGAAAATCGATTACAAAAGACAAAACGATTGTCACACGATCTATTCGATTTTTCTAGAATTTAATGGACATTCAAATATTAAAAAATCGCGACCCATCCCTGCTCCCACCAGGCCTGTCAGGTCAAGTGGGAGTGGTCAGTTTTAAAAGTAGCCTGGCCACGCCCTTTAAACTTTTGAATCAGGACTCAAACCTGCACTGATCATGGATGATCCTGATTGTTATTACAGTGTTTTAACGATTTTATTAATGAAAACATCCTTTTTGTTGGTTATTACATAATTCACCTCTTCATCATGTCACTCATCACTTTTTCTCCTCCTCCTCCTCCCTCCTCTTTGTTGTTCTCCATCTGACTTTTTATCTAACTTCATGTTCTTTTGTTGTCCTCAGGTCAAAATGGAGGACTCCCCCTCGGACGCCGCCGGCGGCTCCTCTCCCCCCTCCTCCGCCCAGATGCCCTCCTCCCTCTCCCAGCCCCCACCGCTGCTGCGCCCGGCGCCTCCCTCGGCTCCCCCCAGCCTCCTCCGCCAGCCTCCGCCCCTGCAGACGCGCCCGCTCCAGAACCGAGCGCCCCACAACCACCCGCCGCCCCCGCTCATCCGGCCGGCGGTGTCCACCTCGTCCTCCGCCACCGGGAGCTCCAGCCTCAGGGCTTCACCCCCCAGCTCCTCCGCTGCAGGGCAGATGCCTCCGTCACTGGTCGGGCTTAAAGTGGAGCAGCCCAACTCGCACTGATACACACACACACACACACAGTAGGAATAGAAACACACACACACACCTACACACACACATTAGCATGCAGACTTCACCTGTAACTCCATCACACTCAGGTCCCTCTGGTGACATCACAGCTCTTAACATGCAGCAGGAGGAGTGTGAGGCCCTTTACTGTAACAAACACCTACCTCCAGACCAACGTAAACACACACACACACACACACACACTACAACCAAGCTAGGCACTCAAAACAAACACTACCTTCCACACACACACACACACACGCCTCCTCAAAGAAGACAGAAAGAGACACTGGATCGTCAAGATGTTGAAGAGAGCCATGACCACAAAGAGCAAGCTAAACCCACCTGCCTGTTGCCATGGTAACTGCTGAACATCTGGATTGTGGAGGAGTGTGGTTGAACTCACTCACACACACACACACACACACACACACACTCTATATATATCTATACTGTAGGTTCCACTGGGCAGGTATCAAGTGATCCAAACAACCTTCAGGAAAATGAAACGAGGGAGAGAAAAGAGGCGAAAGAGCCGAACCCGAGCGGCCGCAGATTAGGGAAACGACGCGGAGAGCTCTGCTTTAAGACTTCCCTCACAGAGAAGTTTAAAACAAAACAAATAAAAAGGTACTTTTTCAAAGAAACCGCGCTATGAGTTTATCGTCACCGGCGTTCAAAAATGGAGAAAAAGAAGAGCCAGAGATCCCGCCTCTCCCTCTTCTCTCATAGCCATGTATTACTAGTATTAACTGGAGTGATGTTTTCCTTTTTTTTTTTTTTTTTTGACTAGACTTTTAAAGTGAGCCCTAGGTAGGCAGTTAGTTATTGTAAGTAGTTTAGATAGTGCATACTTTATTATTATGATAATGATGATGATTACTGACTGAGCACTAAGGAGAAAAAGAGCCTTTAAACACACACACACACACACACACACACACGCACACACGTGACTGGACTTTGTCTCACATTTCAAGAAGCCACAGTTTGTCTTTCACTGGCTCAGTGTTGAAGTCCCACTGCTTTACTGTCCTGTGCTTCAGAGGAATTTACAGGTTTACAGCCCCGACCTCCTACACACACACTGAAGAATCAAAATGTTCTGCCAAAGTCTGTTACCGCTTTAAAAGCTCGAGAATTCCCACGTGTCCCGTTGCCTCGTTGAGCTCCGAGAAAAGTCTTTTTTTTTTGACATTTTACAATCGCTGGCTCACATCCTACATATTGGACAGGAGAAGCAGGGTTAAAGGTCCAGTGTGTGAGATTTACAGGGACCAACTGGCAGAAATGGAATATACTATTTATATGTTTATAATCACCTGAAAATGAGAATCGTTGTGTTTTCGTTGCCTCAGAATGAATTATTTACAGAGGACGCGGGTCCTCATCTGTAGAGGCCACCATGCTGCACCTCCATGTAGCTAGAAAAGCCCAGAATGGTCAAACACTGGCTCTGAGCTTTGCGGCCAGATTCTCCTACACACTTGGAAGGGGAGGGTGAGACAAGTTGTTCATAAGCTCACTGCTAGATGCTACTAAATCCTACACACTGATCCTTTAAAGGAATAACTCTGTTTTTTGTTTGTTTTTTTGCAGAGAAAGATTGATAACACTCATGTTTGTGTGGTAAAATGTGAAGCTGCAGCTAGCAGCCGGCTAAGTTAGCCAGTTGCTGGGAATAGTTAACTAGCTTTACATTGACCGTACAGAAGTTCTTTCTCTGCAAAAATGTAAATAAGTATTTACTAGGGATGCACCGATTAATTGGCAGAACATCGATGTGTGACAATATTCACCATGTTGACATTGATTGGTGGTAACGTGTTGTGTCGCAACAATTTAGCTCTCAGACAACGGTAGCTAGCGTACCGACCTGCAACAGGTGCCATGTTCTCTGTGATGAAGACTTTGTTTTTCTGGCACATAATGGGGTTATAAATAACAACAAAAACAAAATAGTGTCCAGGCGCAGGAGGAGGAGGAGGAGTGAGAGGGGCGTTAATGTAGCCATAGAAGTGTCAGGAAATGCTGTCTCTCGCCTCCCCGGGCAGTTTTCTGCTTCCGAAATGTTACTTTAGCTTCAAGGATTTCAGGCAACCTCATGAACAAAACGTATGACTGAACGATGTTCTCCTCTGGTCACTTGCTTGTGATTTTTCTTTTCAGTCTCTCCCCTCCTCCTCTTTAGTCTCGTCGGCCCGTGAATCACTGCCTTTTCAAGCAGATCTAGGATCGCACACCGTGTGTAAACTTGTTTTTTTATTTTCATTTCGTCGTCAGCAGAGGCCTTCAGCAGCACTGAGCAGGAATCAAAGCGGCCCCTCAACTACGTTTGGCTTTAAAGCGGCTCGCCTTTTCACTTCGCTTGGACTCGTTTCCTTACGTTTGTTCTTCCTCCAAAAATCTGCTTGTGTGTTCTGTATGTGAGAAGTTGTTTACATTGTGAAAACTGAACTGTTTGTGTTTGAGAAATGTTTTTTTTAGAATAAAGAAATGACCAAATCGGGCAGTATTTGTCTATTTATCCACACGAACGCCATGTTAATGTTACCTGTGAGTTCAGGGTCTGGATTCAAACACAAATTTGCATTTTTATGACTAAACAGTCAGTAATATTAACCTAATTTACACCTGTGTGTGTGTGTGTGTGTGTGTGTGTGTGTGTGTGTGTGTGTGTAAAACCGTGATTTGTGAGCCTCATCCCAAAAGCCAAGTCTTAATCAAAACACCATCTGTTGACTCCCAACAGGTTCGGCTACCTGCGGCTCCCACATTCCTGAGCAGGGCACGTTGTCAGGCTTTTACCTGTGCGAGAACATGCCTGTGTAGAAACGTAGAGAGACATGGCAGAGTTTAAAATTTGAAGGTGTCAAAAGACCCGTTCCAACCCAATCAGCATGACAAACTGTTAAAAAAAAAAAACATTAAAAACAAACTATGCCAGGAAATAGACCGAACCAACAGAGCTTGGTTCCACAGACAGGATCCTTTCTGCAGTTTTTACACCTTATCGTGAAGATTTGGCTGAAATACCAACAAAATATGAGGGGCCCCAAAACATCCCACAAGTCAAAAATCCAATAATCTGAATTTTAGGACTTTAACTGTCTTAAATGCAATTTTGACTGTTCAAAAAATGGTTGAATTAAGACGTTAATATTACTTTTATGACATTGCATTACCTTCAGTCTTGTTTTCAAATGTGTTCTTGTCTCGATCATGCTTTAAAAACTACAGAACAAAACTAATAACCACTGATTTTGATTTATGGACATGAAATAGGTGTTAATTTAACTTGTTGAAACCTGCAGACAAGCTGATGTCATTCCAAGTAAATTAGATTTGCAAATTTGTTTGGGAATTTGGATCCCTAAAATCAAGGTGGGTGTGCCAAAAAAAGACCTGAATTATTTTAGTTTATATTTGTGCACATTCCTCAAAGTTCAGCACAAACTGACAGAACACCTGAGGACAGGAGTCGTGTCTTTCCAGCAAACAAGTACTGGTGAGTTTAGAGATCTCTGTTGAGAGAATAATGAAGTTCTCATGTTTGGTCTGAACTCAGAGGTGACAGGTTAACAAGAGTACAAGTTTTCAACAGTTTGCAGTATTTTTGGTTCTTTAACTGAGTATTTCTAATCTTAGAGATCCTACACAGGACCTGGTGTCAAAGTTGTGAGATTACAAGTCTGAAAATATTAAAAACACCTGCAAACATGTAGAAATTCACCTACTTCAACAACTTTTGATCCTGAAGACTCCTCCATGCACAGCTGAAAGTGACCCAGTTATCATTTTCAAACAGACACACACACCTGCACAGGAAGCTGTCAGTTAAACCATTCTCTCTCACAGCGCCCCCTTCTGCTAATGTGGAGCACCAACATTTGAGTCTCACAAGCACCACAGACCCAGCTGTCATTTTTTTTGGGGGGGGGGGGGGGGGGTTTTCTTCTTCCTCGTTCTCCAAACCAGGGGCAGAAAAATACATCATACAACCCCACTTCAAAAAATCTGAACCATGCCTTTAGGACAAAAAGGCTGATGACAACTGACAGCTGAACATCAACATTACATGACAACTGCGCAAACTCCAACTGAGGAGGATCATGTGATACGACAGAGAGCTTCAGAGACGGCGACTAAAGGGACGCTGTGGAGAGATTTTGTCCACTGTAGGGCTGCTGGGAGCTTCCAGGAAGATAACAGATTTCAGTCAGACAATCATTATATCATTGTTTTTATTACTATCATTGTAATTTTTCATCATTTTGTCTTTGCACAAAAAAAACAAACAAATAATACATTTTTCAGGAGTTGATCACCCCTCCCAACCCCAAACCCACCACTACAGTTACAGTTTGCTCAAAACACATTTAAAATCAATGTAAATTACAGCAATGTAAAACGAAATAATGTAAAATAAAATCAACCCTGAAAGAGATAATATAACAGCAACAGCCAGAATAATAATTAGAATCCAATAACCCAGCACCTTAATACAATGATCAACTTTTTAAAGAAAAAAAAAAAAATCTGACGTATTAAAAACTGAAAGAAATAATAAAACGACAGTGTGTCATCGTGATAGAAAGAAAGAAAAGTGTTAAGTTAGGTACAACCAGCTGACGGGACCCTTTTCTCTAACCCCCGACTGTCTGTCTGTCTGTGTGTTTTTGTCTGCTTCGACAAACTGGAGCATCAACGCAAAGAGAGACAGGAAGTGACTTCTTCTGGTTTGTGGTTTTGAACGCGAACTCCGATATGAGAAGACGAAGAGGAGGAAGAAGAAGTCGTTCCTGCTGTCTCTCGTCGCTTCAAGCCATTCTGGACCAGTAAGGCCTTTAAAAAAAAAAAAAAAGAAAAAAAGAAAAAAACACGAAATAAAAACAAACAAGATGGCCGAAAAGATGAGCGAGCAGTAGTCGTCACCACCATCGTTAAATACATCGATAACATCTCCTGTTTGGGGTTCTTTTTTGTGGTTTTCGTCTGATACGATATGAGCTGTGTGTTAATGTGTGTGTGTGTGTTAAAGGTGCACTACACCGAAAAGGCAGCAATGATATGATCCGACGTGACCCTTCACACGCCCGTCCACCCCTCCCCCTCCCGCAAAAAAATCCAAATCTGTACAAACCCAAAAAAAAAAATTTCCAACGACACAAAAATATATTATCAAATCAAAAGTAGAAGAAGAAAATAATTCACCATTCGTCGTCGTCCTTGTCGATTCTTCTCGTTTTGTTTTTTTTGTTTTTTTTTGTTTTTTAAATCTTCCAGTGATCTTTAATAATACACTCACACACACACATACTGTTTGTTACAGACTCCAAAGACACCTTTTCTTGTGTGTTTTGCTCTTTGGGAAGCAGAGAGGGGATGAAGGGGGGGGGGGCAAAAAAAAAAATTAAAATAAAAAAAGAAGAAGAAGAAGTCGTCGGTTCAGGGTTGACATTCTGGATATGAAGGCGTGATGCCAACCGAAGCAACATGAACAAAATAAAATTTAAAATAAAAAGTACAAATAAATCATTTTTGAGCATTTATGTGCTGACAACAAAAACAAACCCCAAATTTTAATTCTATAAAGAAAGGCAACATAAAATCCGTCAACGACCCCGTCCACGAGCCGTCCTTCCCGCCCCAGTTTCCCCATTATGCCCCTCTTTTTTTTTCCAGTGCACAACTCTTTTTAAAAGCCATAAAAGAAGAAGAAGAAGAAGGAGGAGAAGAAGAAGAAGAGAGTCCGACGGCATCAAGTTTTAACTGGCCTCCTTGGACTTCATGGCGAGAGAGAGAGAGAGAGAAAAAAAAGGAAAAAAGGGAGTGAAGAGGTGAAAAAGGTGGATGTGTTTGTGCTGAAATTAGAGGGAGAGTTTGTGTGTGTGTGTGTGAGAGAGAGAGAGAGTGTGTGTGTTCAGGTGTGTGTGAAGGGAGGAGGGAGGGAGGGAGGTGGTGGAAGAAGGATGAATCAAGTGGATTTTTTTTTTTTTGTTAAAGTTCATTTTTGGGGGCAGGAGGGGAGGTTTGTGCGGGCAGGTAGGTGGAGGAGGGGTGGAGAGGGTCCTTTAACCAACAGCAGAAGAGTTCGTCCATCCAAAAGTTCATCTGTGTGTGTGTGTGTGTGTGTGTGTGTGTGTGTGTAGGTGTGTGTGTGTGTGCGTGTCCAAAGTCCTGGCTCAGTTGGAGTCCGTTCAGTTTTGGAGGAGAATCGGAACAAATTCAAACCTAAACTCCATAGAGTTTTCCAGCGAGATAAGGCTCCGAACTTTCCGTCAATCACCACCGTTTGTTAGAGAGAAAGTAGATCTTTTTTTTTTTTCAGCGATTCCTCTGCTCTCTTTGTCCTCCATCCGTCCATCCAACCCTCCCCCGACCCCACTTTCTACCCACGTTCCCCCCTAACCCGAAAAGACCTGGCAGCAGAACCGTGCAGAGAAACTGAATAAATAGCAGGAGGAAGAAGAAGAAGAAGAAGAAGAAGAAGAAGAAGAAGAAGAAGAAGAAGTGACAGGAGTGGTCAAAGAAGTGATCAAAGTGTGACTTCTAAAAAACAGAGAGAGCAGATCGGACATGCAGAAGAAGAGTGGAACGTCTAAGTAGAACGTGACAAAAAAAATAAAAAGAACCCAGCAGGGAAGAAGAGAGAAGACGTCGGTCTATAAGTACTTCACAACTCAGAGGAAATCGACTCAGAGTTTCTAGTCGCAGGGCCTCGCCAACTTAACGAACAAAACTTCTAGAAAAGGAAGGTTTTCTAGTCTCAGAGAGCCCCGCGTCAGACCTTTGTCCACATGACAATCGTGTTATTTTTAAAGTGATCCCACCCTTTAGCTTACCTCCTATCACCCTCCTCCACCCTCCCGCCTCCACCTCTAATCTCATCTCTCCTCGCTGCTCCTCACAGTTTGAGCTCGTTGGCAATCTTTGAGGCAATGTTCTTGAAGGCGATGGACGTGCCCGAGATCCGCTTGAAGCGCACGCCGTTGAGGGAGAGCCGCGGCAGCTTGCACACCTCCATCTCCCACTGGACGAAGTCGTCGCGGGCCGGGTTGCCCGACACGCACAGCAGCATGTAGCGCTCGCGCAGCTCGTACTCGCAGCTGTTGGAGTCGAGCACCTTGCGGATCTCGCGCATCATCTCCATGGGCTCCATAGACGACGTGGTCTTCATGGACCAGGTGAAGCGCAGCGAGCGCGGCTTGGCCGAGTCCTTCTGGCTGGCGATGGCCGGAGGGGTGCCGGTGCCGCCTGCAGGGTGGGAGGAGAAGAGCGGTGAGGGAAAATGGATGGTTGCAAGGCAAATGACGAGGAACAGCACAGAAATAAGAGATTAAACAGATCAAAGAGGTTAAGTGAACAAATGGAGGAGCCAAGAGTGACTTGACATGTGACGGAGGACAGGAAAAGAAAATAAAGTGAGGAGGGAAAAGATCCAGGTGGACAAGAAAGCAGAAAAGGAAGGATTAATAAGTGTGAGACGAGAGCAGAGAAACGATCGTAGAATGAAAAACGAGGATTGATGCATAATGACTGCAATATTCTCCAATATAAAACCCCATTAAGACAATTATCTGAATAAAAACTGATTAACGTAACCTGAGCGGCGTTCTAGCTGGATGAAGTATAACTGACTCGGGATACGAAGCTTTAAAAATCCCTTCAGTGACAATCAGTTTTCAGGACATCTGATGCCAAATGCTGCTGCAGTGGAGCTGAATAAAGATCCGACATCATCAGGTCTGTTCAGCAGCGGCTACCTCACCGTGAGGACACATTTTACTCATACTTTTAAAAAAAGTACATTAGTCTAGGATCTAAGGACCCTACAACAGTGTAGTAAACTTTTCACCGCTCATATCAAGCTGCATATGAAGAATTTAGGTGACATCTTTGATTCCTTTCTGTTCAAGAAATATAAATAAAAGCTAATTATGAAATTATCCCTTCATCTTAAAGCAAAATAAGCCACGATAGCAACATGACAGGATTAGTTTTGAGGTGGAAAAGTGAGGAAAAGATGTTTAAATGTGAGGTGGACAGTGACAGTTTTATCAAAATATGACCAGTGACTTTTTATAAAAGGAGGAAATGGTACTGAAAGTCAACGTACCGGTGTTACCGGATCCTGGTGAGGAGTTGTTCTCATCGTTGTTGGAAGAGGAGGAGAGAACACCGCCAGACGTCTTCTCCGACTTGTCCACCGTGCTGCTCAGCATAGACCTGGGTGAGGGATGGGAGGGTGGAGGAGAGGGGGAGAGAGGCGGAGGAAGACAAAGAGGAGAAGGAGGAGAGGACAGATAACGAGACGAGAGGACAGGGCGGGAGGAGATAAAGCGGGGGACAGGAGAGGCAGGGAGAAGGAGGACGAGATAAGCAAAGAGAGGAAAAAAAAAAGAAGAAGAAAAGTGTGAGAATTGAGGGAAATATTTAAAAAGTAGAGACAAAGGAGGAGGGAGAAATGGAGGAGTGATTGAGAGGAAGAGGGAGATGATGAGGTCGTGGAAATGGATGAAGACAAAAAGCAAAATTTCTTTAAGTACCCCTGTGTGTGTTTGTGTGTGTGCACGTCTCTCAGGTTCTGATGTGTGTGTTATATCTGTGTGTGTGTGTGTGTGTTCAAGATAATTTTCAAGTTTGTTGGCACACAAACACACATTTGGGTACTTTGATTCGGATTTCCCATCACACACGCACACACCCCCCACCATGCAGGTCAGCCTCCACACCGGCACGCTCACTCCCGGGGATGCTACCATTCACTGCTAATCTCCCGTCCCCCGATTGGTTAAGCCGTTATCACCATCACCAACCAATTACATCCGAGCTCACCCACCCCTCTCCCAGCCATTCACAACAAGCTCAGAGATCATCTACTGATTGGCTCCAGTCTACTGATTGGCAGGCGGGGTTTTTTTTTTTTGGTAGAGTCTGGGGTCTACTGTGGGTTTTTTTTTTTTTTTCGGTTTTTCGGGCTGTTCTGTATCTCACCTGCTCCCCTCATCCCGACCCTCTCCCTCATACGGACTCCTCGAGAAAAATCAACACAAGTTTAGTCTTTTTGAGGGCCAGGGGCAACAACTGGACTCTTGAACAGATAGTTAATCAGCTGGCTGAACACAGTCGCGCTACTCGCCATGCCTGAATGTTCCAATCCAAACACATCGAGCGTCGATGCCAAAATGTCTCATTTCCGCTCCGGCTGCTCAAATTTAAGTCCAGGACCACATGAGGACTACATATCCCACAATGCAGGTTCCAATGCCAGTCCACTCTGTGCTACCACTGTATGACAGCTGAGGTGTCAGGAGTGACGTGAGATGAAAAAAACAGGAGCGAAGAAAAGGACTGAGTTGCACCAGCAGATCAGAATTAATTACTAAGTTTATAAGGGATGTAAAGTTATGACCTGGAAACTCAAAGTACGATAAGACGATATAAAGTCCATAGTAAAATATTTATCGATATATTAAAATTTAAAAAGTTATGCTTGAACAAATGTCCTTCAATGCATCTGGTGTGTGCAGCACTTCTGCTGGTATAAAATAGTTTTTTTCCCTTTGAACTTTAAGTGTTTCTGCTTTTCTTCTTTAATAAAACAGTCAACCATGATCTTAGCATGTGCAAAAAAAAAAAAAAAAGGCACCAGCTGTCTTTTGCAATTAATGGTTGAATTGTGCACGACTGCAAAACAAATGCAAAGCATCAGTGAGTAGCGTGGTTGCTGGGAGACACCTGTCAGCGAAGTCAAATTAAAAGCAATCAGCTGCGTGAACACTGCAGTATCATGACTTCTAACATAACTTCCAAAGACAGCGGTTTAAGATGTAAACAGTGTTTTCAAAATAATAACCAAATGCTGCCAAACATGTTCCACATTTAGTTCTATTCGTGTGGTTTACGATGAGAGGAACATCTGATTCTGTGTAACAATTTTAGCAAAACATTTTATAATTTTGGGAAAAGTGATTTGAAATATTACATAAACAAGTCAGACAAGCAAACAAACATTAAATATTCAGAGGTGTGAATATTTTGTAACAACTAATCTGGTTATTTGGGTGCAACCTGTTTTAATTTGGTGATTCACTCGGCGTCACTCAGTAAACACTCGGATAATCAGGCTTAAGTTGGACTTTACAAAAAGCTGGTGCAACCAGCTGATGAGGAAAATGTGACGGATGGAAAAAAAAAGAACAGCTGGTTCAAATTAAAAGAAAGTTGTGAAAAAAAGTAGACGGCTCAAAATGTCACGGTCCATTTTAGATCTGAGTATCTGACAAAGCACAACGAAATGGAACTGATCATAATGGATTGGATCCCAACAAAATGGAATGTTGGGAATGAGAAGGTTAATCGGAACAATGTGGAACAGAATGGATTGTTTTGGAACGGAATGGAATGTGGGAAATAAAACATAAAATGGACTTTTTTGGAACAGAATGAAATGGTTGGAAACGGAATCAAAAGGTTTGGAATGGAACGGGTTCCAACAAAACGGAATGTTAGGAACAAAAATGTGAAATGGAACAGGATGGAACGGTTTGGAACAGAACAGTTGGCATGATGAGGGCGAGTGGTGTGGCTAAAGGAGGTTAGGAGCATTAATGATCCCAGCACTGCATCGAACCTTTATTAGTAACATTTGACCTACACACAGGGTGTTTGAAAACACAGACACACACATACGTACTCCCTAAAAACAACGCCGTCTCTACAGTCTATATAACACATATGTAACACACACACACACACACACTTTCTCTCTCATTCGAGCGGACAAGACGAAACACACAAAACAAACTCAGTGGAGAAAAGCAGACGAAAACACAGAAACACACAGACGGACAACAGCAGGACACATGCAGACAATGGAAGGAAAAGTGACACACATGACAAATTCAACAGTTTATGGTCTTAAATCGATTCTGTTGTGGGAGAGGACAGCATTTCTGTTTTGCCCCATTACAAATAATAGCCAAAAGAAAAAAAAAAACATCACGCAAAATACCTCCTGCAACAGAAACATGATTAAAAATAGAGCACATGGGAAATGACAAGTGGGAACAGTGTTTAAAAAAAAAAATTACGAGGATTTCTTAAATAATAAAAGTAAGTAATTGGTCGACGTGCCATTTTGCATGCCCTGTATGGTTTAACTAAATGTGAAGGGATGCAAAATGGCTCCTAGAGGAGGAGTACTGTGACATCAAGGGAAAACAAAAGACTGGTACGATGATTACTGGAACCAAAATATATCTCACTTGTCTGGTTATTAAGCAATTTCACTGTAAATACATGTAACTAGAATCTGTCTAACAGTAACCACATACTTCTACAGAAGTTTTTAAGGCACATTCTTAGTTTCTCCCTCTCATATTTCAAATTTTATTTATGAGAATCCTTAAATATCCCAAAGGCATTGCTACTTGTGTAGAAATACTGAAGGTAGATCATCACAACACTGTGACAACAAAATATTATTACAACTTCTAACCACCAGGTGGAGCAATGGTCCACATTAAAGGAAAATTGCTCTACCTGCTGGTAAAAAGCAGCCAACACACTCAAAAGCAAGTGTGCGTGAGACAAATGTGGAGTGTGAAATGAGTGTTCAGCATTTACATATAATGAAAGACGTGTCAGTGTGTGTTCAGCATCTGCATAATGTGCAAATATCTACATAAATGTGGAGAGAATGTGTGTTTTTATGTTAATGTATGGGTGTGTCAGCATTAATGTACATGTATGTGTGCATGAAGTGTCATCTGTGTGTGTTTGAGTGTGAGTGTGTGTGTGTGTCCACAGCATAAAGGTCTTTTCCAGCCAGAGAAGGTCAAAGCCATCCAGTTCTGTTGCTGCTGCTGTTAGAGAGCCAGTGCCAGAGTGAGAACAGAGCGATGGAAAGAAAGGAAAGGAGTGCAGCCTCCAGAAAAAGAGTGCAGCCTGAGAAAAACACTGCAGCCCCGTCCCTCCTGGGTCCTCTCCTCCTCTCCTACCTCCGTCCACAACTACCAACTTCAGACAAGGACTTGAGAATAAAAATGTACTTCCCCTGTGGGATCATCAGAAACTTCCACCAAATGCTAAAAATATAACTCCGGCCTCGGCGGCTGATAAAAACTTGATTTTTGTGGTCAAACTGATGAAAGCAGAAAGGTGAGATGAGTGATGGTTTGGAGGGTTTGGTAAGTGGCGTTAGCTTCGATAATGGTTAGCAACATTAAATGATCCTGGGCAATGTGACACATCAAAACTCAAGTAAAAAAAAAACCTGCTCATAACATCTTAAAGGGATAGTTTGGATTATTTGAAGTGGGCTTGTATGATTTACTAATCAAAAGTCAGTTTATTATCTGCAGTGGGAGGAACTCGACACACCCGTAGTTTGATGCAGAGAGGAGTACCAGCATGGACGCAAATCAGTGTACTGCTGTGGACGAAACGGATTTTAGCCACTTAAAAAACGAGTTTCAGCATGCGCGTTATTAGATTTAGAATATTTTCAGGACTTTGCCATCAGACAACCTTTCAGACAGGAAACTAGTGTTATATAAGCGAGACCTGTAACAACACCAGAATTTAAAAAAAAAAAAAATTAGTCACTCCTCTTTCAATACCACAGCAAAAAGAGAAAAAAGTCATAGGGACATCAAATAGGATTATTTTTGTTCTGTTTTTTTTAAATTAACACCCTGCACACAGTAATATTACAGTAATATCACTCTCTTTCACTCAACCGGGCAAAAATCAAGTCCTTTTATCTCACAGAGCACAAGAGTTTCTGGTCTTCTGCTGCCTCAATCAGTAAATTAGTTTGTGTTATTGTGTGACTTTGGTGAAGCCGAACTAATCTTTTAAAGCGGTGAAGTCACACGAACAAACTAACAGGTCAAGGCAGCGGTATAATAGCAGGTCCCGCGTCCTACGAGGTAAAATTAATGATTTCGCCAGTGCAGTTTGGTTTGGGGAAAATTATTTGGCTCAAATAACAGCGGCTTCCTGTCGGAAGAGGGTGTCTGACAGCAAAGCAGTGTTGAAAACATTGTAAATATAGCGTACACTTGATGGCTAAAATATATTTTGCTGCGGCCCACAGCAGTACATTGCTTAGCTTCCTCGAACACTGATACTCCTCTCTGCTTCTCCAAACTACAGGCATCTCAACGCTAATCTTCTGTATGTAATACGCTGACTGTAAATAAGTACGTCATAAAACACCACTTAAAATAATCATAACTATTCCTTTAAAAACAGACATCATTCTGTCCATCTCTGTGCTTCTTTTCTCTCTCATGGAAATGAGGAAATTAGTGACTTTTTGTACCATGACCACAGCAGTTTTCAATATTTGGAGAGGAAGATCTCTGTTAAGCTCAAAAGAACAACAACATCACCTGCATCTGAAGCTCAGAAAGGGTTAAGCAGCAAAGGAAGGGAGTAGTTTGATCTATCGCACCATTAAGACTCGACCTAAATCTGGGACGCTACAGGGCAATACGAGCTCACATACACTCTACCTGGTAAATAAATGGAAAAAAGGGGGGGTGGGGGTGAGGATGAGGGAGAGGTGGATGGGAGGGGACGATGGAGGGACGAAGAGGAAGTGGGGTGAGGTGTTATTGTGCCGCATGATGATGGAGTGAGTGAGTTAAGTGAGTGGGTGGCTGGGTGAGGGGGAGGAGTTAGTAAAAAAAATTAAAAAAACATAAATACAAATGGGCCAAAACACGGCACTCAAAACCAGAAGGCTCAAAAAAGGGGGCCAACCACAGAAAAAAAAAAAAAGAGGAGAAAAGATAAGGCTCAAGGCACAAAAGGAAGATTTCAACAAAAAGCTGCACGAAACACCAAAAGGGGAAGGAAATATATATATATGTAAAATATATATGAAGAAGAGAATATACGGATATATATCAAGGGGTTATATATTTAACGTTGGGGGTGTTGCCTACCTTCTCGGAAACCTGAACGAGAGATTTCTACAAAAACAAAAAGAGGGATAAAGAAAGAAAGAAAGAGAAACAAACGTATGTATAAAAACGTATAGATTCATGACTTTCCTGTAAAAGACAAGCTGCCCTCTGAGTAGCAAACTTTAAGGAGACAGTCCAGATTATTTGAAGTGGGGTTGTATGAGGTGAGTGTAGATAGTCGGTGTATTAGCTGCAGTAGATGGCGGTCAACAAGCATGGAAGCTAATGTATTACTATGGACAGGGTCAGCCAAAATATTTAAAGAGTATTTTCACAGCTTTACCTTGTTGTCAGATAGGCCTTTCTGATGGGGAAATACTGTTATATTAGCCAGATGTTGCAGTTTTCACACCAACCAAACTCCATAAGCAAAATCATTAATTTTACCTCACAGAACACAGGAGTTGTCGATCAACTGCTGCCTCAGTTCTTTTAGTTTTTTTGTGTTAATGTGGGTCTTTGTTGAATCCAAACTCTTCTTTTAAAACACCAAAGTCACACAGTAACACAAACAAACTGACAGAACAAGGCAGCGATAATCCGGCAACTCCCATGTTTTGCAAGGTAAAATTACTGATTTGCCTATGGAGTTTGGTTGGTTTGGTGAGTGACATTTGGCTTATATAACAGTGGTTCCAGTCCTTTTCTGATAAAGTGGTGTAAATACTCTTGGCAGTATTTTTTTTAGGTGGACCTCTTTTAAGTGGCTAAAATGCATTTTGTTGCTGACTCTGTCCAGAGAAGTAAACTGCTTAGCTTCCATACTGGTGTCGCTCTCTGCTTCTCCTAACTGGTGGCGTCATCTACCGCAGCTAACACACCGATTATCAAAAAGTACCTCACACAACCCCACTTCACTTAATCCAAACTACCTCTTTAAAGCAACATGAACCAGGCTCACTTGGGATTGAAGCAGCAAAGCACAACCAACATTAAACAACCAAAAGAATAAACAACAAAAAAAAAAAAGAAAAATCAGTGTCGACTTTCAATCTGAATGTGATTAAATGTGGGAATTACTGGTGTGAGTGTGTGGACAGACATTATTAAATGAGCACCTCGGAGGGATTTAATGAGCTCAGTGGGAAAATTCCATTAAAAAGACCCTGTTTGAACACAGTCAATCCCCCCCGTCCCCTCCTCCCCGACCCCTCCCACATGAAATGAAGCGCTCCTCCACATACAGAGCAGTCCTGGCTGGGTGATCCTGAAAAGAAGCGTTTGTGAGGTGAAAAGTTCAAACGTGATAAAATACACACACACAAAGACACATTTCAAATGAAAAAGCACAGGTTAAGCAACAACTTAATCTCTAACACACATTGAGAAACTTAATCTGCTTTACACACACGCACACACACACACACACACACACACACACACACACACACACACACACACACACACACACACACACACACACACACACACACCGATGTGTTTGAAGGACAGAGGAATATCACTCTCCAGACCGAGCGGGAAAGTGCAGAGGTGAGGTTATATGATATGTTAATAAAACACACGGCTTCAGCGTATATGAGTGTGTGTGTGTTTGGTCAAAGTGTACAAATGCAACACAATCTCGCTGTCTCCACCACCTTTACTTCCTACCAGCACGCCAAGTTGCGTGTGTGTGTGTGTGTGTGAGCGTCTGTGCATGCGTGTGTGTCAAGGTGTCCCCACTAGCGGTATTTATAGTTGAGGGAAAAGTGATATCTCCGGTGTAACCATGGATACTGTCGCCACGGAGCTACAGTATCTCTGAGTGGGAGGCCTGGAGTGTGGCTGTACCTCCGCCTCTCTTACACACACATACACACACGCACACACACACACCTCAACTCTACACCAACACCCACACATGCGGGCGAGACACTTGATCATTCTCAGTTTCTTCTTGTCTTTTTTTAAGCTAACAAAGTCACCACAAATACAACCGTACGCTCGATTCTTCCTTTCTTTTCCTTCTCTCCTCGCGCACAATCCGACACCTGCGTTTGCGATGACCCTCCTGCCCTGGTCGGCGACACCGCAGCCATGACGAAAATCTCAACCTCACCTGCCCTCTCAGCTGCTCCTCCTTCCATTGCTCAACCCTGGACCTTTTTTTCTTCTCGGTCCTTTCCACCTTTAAACCCCCCTCACCTCCTGTCACCTCCTCTCCTCCACATCCTCCATTACGACGGCGGCCTCCGATTATAATATTCCGGTCAGCCTCACTGCTCCTCTTTTATTTTTCTCTTTCTGACTCAGCTGCGTACAGACTTCACTGCCCTTCATGCATAATTTAGAGCAAACACTGACAATTTTGTGAATGATATCTTCAGTATCTGGCTAAAAAAAATATTTTTCTTGTTTTGTTATGTGACATAATTCATCACTTTCCTTAAGAATTTCCCCACAACCGGTCTATCTGTAATAAGTTATATTTTACTAATGTCATTTAAAGGATGCATATAATTTTTCCCACTGCCATTAAGTCCCATGAAAAGTTCAAAACCAACAATAAAATTATCATCTGTGTAGCCAAAGCCTGAGGTATCTTGTGCCACAGAGCACAACTGTTGTCCAAATACTATCAACAAACATATCAATGACCCACATGGTTGCCGTGGGTAACATACTCCTTCATTTTGATTATCATGGGTACTGTAGTTTATTTTGATTCAATCCCAAATATGCAGTATAAACATATTAGTCCATCAGAGTAATGTTAGCTAAAAAAAACTACAGCATCCAGCTGTTTATGGAAATAAATAGTGCTGACACTGGTGATTAGTCAATACGCCCTTGTCTTCTCATTGGTTGAACAAATGCTGGCGTTACTTTCATAAGAATAAAAGTGTTTAATTAGACGGTAATTATAACACCGACCCCCGGGGCGATGATGGACTAATGTTGTAACATTGAGGGACGGTCAGGAGAAACCGTGTGAACGTTAAGCCTCATTCGAAGCACCTAAATAAAGAGAGCAGTAGGTCAGATGACGCAGACTTTTTTTCATGTTGCTTTTTGTGGAACTTCATAACATTACAGCAGCACTGGCTCAGATAGGGTTAGAGTTGCTGTTATATCGTTTTTCTCTCTGATTCTATATAGTCCTGTGTAAAAAAGAAATAGTCAAACTGCAGGAATTAATATGCTTGGCGACATAGTCTAACTTTGATTAGCACCCATTTACGTCACCTGGTACAGTGCCGTCAGTGCACTGTGGCTGATTTCGTTAACACAGAGATAATTTGCAGATTTTTTCTCTTCATCAACCAACAGACTGGTTAAAAAGTAGGTCAAATAGATTTCCTACATCCTCAGAAATGACGCACCCTTTCTTCTGTGAAACGACGAATGAAATTAAATGATTTATTATACATAGATTTGGCAGAAACCAGTGTGCTTGCAACTTGAGTGTCACAGACAGGACAGATAAGTCAAAAAGCAGTGAGGGATGGACTTGCACATTGTTGGTTTTGGTCTTTTTAAGGAATTTAGAATAAGATTAGTCTTAATTAGGCATAAAGTCTCATCAAATTCTTGTTTTTTTTTGGTCAAATGCCAAAATCAGCAAGTCTAGTTGCCACAACACACTGTACTGAAAGAGTTGGTAGAAACTACAGTTTTTTACTCTGCAGGCTTTTCCCTCCAATCCTTTCCTTCCACTCATGACCACAAAGTGCTGTCTTCACCTCACTGTATTTACACAGCAGAGCTGGATCAAAGCTAGCTTCCACTTCCAGAGAAAATTAAAAAAAAATATATATATATAAATAAAACAAGTTTAGCTTTCATTACGACCAGGTACCCGCGAGAGCAGTTTTTTTAGTGCTGCAACCTGCACCGGAGGACTGAGATGAAAACTGGGCCAGACGTGGAACCAAAACCAAAATTACTCCTCAGTCACCACCGCTCCGAACGAAATTATAGAGAAGACACAGCTGTTCCCTTTCTACTCTCAGCGGAGTTACAGATCAGCGCAAGTCTAGTGATAGGGATGAGATGAGACCAGCCCCTTTAAAGAAATATTCGCTGATGACATGGACGTACAGTGTGTCGCCCCTGAGAGGAAACGAGCACATGAAATGACTTGTAACGAAAAACCTAGTCATTTTCTGTTTCAGGCTCAAACCTCAATACTAAACTGTACTCTTTTTCTGCAAAGTAGATGGATAATAAGCAGAACAGCTGCTACCACAAGCTACAAAGTTTCTTCTTCCTGTCATATCAGTCTCGCTGCTTCCCGCCCTTTCCATTTTCCCATGCTCCTGCCTCTCGTTTTACTCACCTGCGTACAAACTTGGATGTGAACTTGCTGAAAATCCCGGTGGCACCGTGTGTCCTCCGGGCCTGGCTGTTGCCATGTGACAGCGACGGGGACGCGGGCCCGCCGGGGTAGGCGGAGCCCTGCTGGTCCCGGGCACCCCGCTGCTGGCCTGCGTGGAATGTGCTGCGGATGCCCACCCCTCGGGAGAAGTTGGGACGGTCTGACACAGCAGCGCTGCTGATGTTGTGGGCAGACGGGGAGGCACCGGGCGCCCGCTGAGGTGGGGCGCTACAGGAGGAGAAGGAGAGATGGGAGGAAGAGAGGAAGGAGGGATGGTAAAGAAAATGTGATACAGAGGAGGGGAGGGTGTAGAAAGAAGAGGTGCGAAAAAGATTGGAGAAGGATGAGAGGTTGGAAGGTGTGATGAGAGAAGAGGCAGAGAAGAGGAGGTGAAAATGAAGAAGTATTCAGGGTGACGGAGATTGGACAGGAGAAGAGAAAGCAAGAAAGTATGAAAGAGGAAAGGAGAGACGATGTAGATGAACACAGCGAGGTGTAGGAGGTGATGCGAGAAGAGAGAAGAGGAAAGAAAAGTATAAAAGGAGGGGATGGGAGTGAAGAGGAGAGAAACACTCAGTTAGACAAACACTAATGGCAGAAAATCACGTCCTTCTGATGTGCTACTTACCTCGGCGTTAAGGTCATACAAGTATCTATGTCTGATCAACGTCTGCTCGCCCTGATGTTTCACATAATCCCACAAGTCAGCCAAGTCAATATTTAAGGCCACATCAGGTCAGTGACACAAACACACACACTTAATCCGCTTTGCCTTGTCCGTAGGGCAAAGCATCACAAACCTCCAGCTCTCTCTCTCTCTCACACACACACACACACACACACAGACAAAGACACACCAACACTTGCACACTGTGTCTATTCACTGAGCTAAAAGCCTGCATTTGCTTTGTACGCGTGTGCATCTTCCATGCCAGTGTGTGGCATCAGTACACCTGCAGCAGACTGTAAACACAACAAACAGAAACGGCAAAAGCAAAAAACACAAAACACATACTGAGAGACAAATACAGAGTGTACGAAATACAGATAACAGAGTAAATAGAGAACTTAATACTAATGGACAATCCAATGTAGAGGCCTGACATGGGACTGGGATTTCACACAACACAAATGTTGTCATCATATGAAAATGTTAAAGGCTGTATTTACTAGTCTTACGGGCGTCGAGTTTTATCATTCATCAGCGTCGATGCTCACATTGTTGAAGTTACAGTTACTGTTATAGTTCTTGGTGTTGACTGACCTTGAAGCTTTACCCACCAGTAACCAAAAACAGCTCGGTTTGTTTTCTATCCCGCACTCAACAAATTCAGTGTCTCTCTTCATTTGTTTTTTGTTTGCTTGTTTGTTTTTTTTCAACTGAGCTGTAAAGAAACATGCTATCACTTCCAACGCGTAGCCTACAGCACCTGGTTTGTATTAGTCGCTATGGAAAATTACCTATCAACAAAGAGAGAACTTATCTGTAATCTTGTAGTTTATAGAAACAGACGAGTAGCTGAATAACTGTAGATGTCATTTTAGTTACTTAAAGTGGAAACACACCACTTTGGAACTCCCCCCCATAGTGTTTCTGAGTGGGTTTAGTGTTTGAGCTGCAGTCACAAAGACAAAACCTGCACACAAACACGGGATATGTATTTCCACTTTAAGGACCACGTGTGTTGTTGAGGGATTGGAAGAAAAACCCCATGTCCCATGTAGAGCCTCTAGTGGACTAAACACTCAAAAATAAAGAGGCTTTTCAGTCAAGTTCACAGTCTAGCTCTGTGATGAACAGCTTCAACACATCCTTTAATTTGATTCGGATGTGTTGAAGCTGTGCACCGGGGATGAAATATACCAAAAAAAAAAACAAAAAAAACACACATCTCTCCTATGGATACAGATGCAAGGAAAGAAAGGCTGGATCAGGCAGATTAGTGGGGACCAGTGTGACGTTATTATAATCATGAAGATGACTGTGGATTAAGAGTGACTTTATATCTTTATTTTTTTCCAATTTGTTTCAACGTACGAAAGCATTTCCGTTGTCATTTACAGATTTAAGGAAAAAAGCAGTGACGGCCTGTAAATATCTAAAGAAGGCGCGTTACACAGAGGTGGATGCAGGTGGATGTGTCGTCATGGTGCAGCTCGATGATTTTCATGCGAGGCATGCCTGATTTGCATGTAGTAGACTGCACCTCTACTTTATACAAATGTGTAGTCGCTTGTGTGCTGCATCGTTTGCTTCATTACTTTATGTGAATACTCATGGCAGTAAAATATGCTGTTAGAAGTGCTGTAAATTCATGAGAATGGAGTTTTTCAGAGGGGTGTTTGGGGACAGCTGGATAAAAACAGGAATGGATGGGACTTCGGGGCACAGAATATGCTCTGATTAAAAAAAAAAAAAAAAAAAAAGGAGCCTAATTCCTCACTTAGGGTACACAGTCTATGTGTTGGAGCGGTACCTTCTCTCCAGCGTTCCCAACCAGGTTCTGAACAGCCCAAGCTCACTGCTGAACGACGCATGCAACAGAACGAGACTTCAACATAGAGCAGACAAAAGCACATACAGCCAGAGGGCCACCTTGACATTTGCTCTGCTGGAATTTTAGCCTGACATTTGCAGGGGGGGGGGGCTTTCTTCACTAGACAACTGTCACGAAGAGGGTGGGGGTCTCCGTCTGTGCGAATGGCATCATCAGCTCAGACTCGGACTGTTTTTAAGGTAGCATATTCACAGACCTTCCACCCTGTACTGTGACTGTCAGGAGGGGGAAAAAAACCTCAAAATATCAAAGTAGCCCTCGAAACAGACGCTGTCAAGCAGGCAAGCTGGACAACAAAGCAACACACACAAAGTGAGCACAAAGACGACAAACACACACACACACAGTCCACACAAATGACCATCAAGTCACAGTCGGCTCATAGTTTTTCATTCGGCGTCACACTGTAGTTAACGCTTTATAGATTAAGACGGGGTTTTCCCAGGCAACTTCATAACTCAGGTGGGTTTACACAGCAGACTGAGGCTGTGCGAGAGACAGAGAGAGCACTTAACCACCTTTGAGAATAAGAGGCTGTGGGAAACTTGAAAGGACAAGCCAGGGAAAATCCTTTTGTCCACAAACACAACATGCCAGAAAACCAAATGCGGGACGACATCACAGTTAATACAGTGTTTTCACAGAAACATGCATAAACACAACTGCATTTTGTCTGGTTCTCCCCAGAACACCTTTTTAATTACATATTTTTTAATGAAGCAAACTGCTTCTTTTAACCACCTACCTGCAAAGTCTACCAGCACAGGAGGACTTTATGCAGGTGAGTGAGGCTCAGAGAGGCAGGTGCATCAGTAGTTATTAAAGGACAATTTGCCCTGAAAATCTGATGACGAAAACTGTAATTTTGTTGATTCGAGGTACTTTATGAAACTGTACATGTGTATGTGTATGTATGTACCCAAACAAAACCCATATTCAACATTTAATGTCTTCATCTGTCATTTAGGGTGTTGAATAATGTGGTTCTTTTCCTTCAATACTTCTGTTTTGGCAAGACTTTAAGAATATTTTTACAACTGTGATTTATGATTATGATGAGAATAACTTATTATTTTTATTTTTTAGTTTTATGGGCAGCATTTTAAGTATAGTTGACCCTTTTTCTTCTTGTCTGTATTTGTATTTTTAGTCATATTTATTTATACTTATTCAAAAAAACAGAAAGCTTATTGCTCAGCTGTCATCCTGCCTGCATTGCTGTTTGCTTCATCGATGTAGAGGGAGGACATCTTTGCATGCAGTCATTGAAACATTTAATTTCAAGCTCTAATTTGCATAAAATAATAAGTTTAACGTCTGGACAGCAACATTTGGCACAGACTCTCATTGATGCCAATTTTTAGGCCAGAAAACTAGCTAAAGGGGAATTTCCAGATATATCTGCTAAGACATTTTTCTTTCTTTTCTTACTTTTAAATATAATATAATATAAACAGTATCACTGGAGACATTCGTTTATACTTTTAAGGTTTTGATCTTACCATAATCTTTGGATTACTCTTTAAATGTACTAAAATGCATGAGACACCAGTATAAATATAATATAAACAAGTATAAGACTTGACCTGTAATGTCAACACAACGTTTCTCTGAAATACCATGTCATTCAACGTGTTTTACTTGTTCTGACCTAGAAGGCAGATGTACAGCACACCTCATTATCAAGTCAGCCAACATCAAGGCTTACACTACACAACATAAAGGGCTGATCTGCACACGGTTTATTAGCTGTTGAGACCTCTGTGTGTGGAAACATAATCCCTGCTGGTCCATAAACATCTCTTCTCTTATTTATTTTTTGGTTTTTGCTGCCAGGAAACAAAACAAGTTAAAAAAAAAAACAAAAAACATCTCTGGCGTGGCCGGTGGAGGTAAAGTACAGCGAAAAACCTGCTCATCCAGTTCTCAAAGCCTTGACTATTCAGTTATGGTCCACTGGGTACATGTGAGGTTTGAAGAGTGAGTGATCGGCCAGAGACAAGATATGTCAACGTCTCCGCTCTGAGTTTAGCTTGAGTGCAGCTTTCTGGGCTCCACAGTCTACTTCCTGACTGTTGCTAAGTAACTGGTGAGTCTATAATAACTGGTGTTAGAAGTGCTGGACATCTCACTATGGGGATGTTATAGTGGTAAATATACAGTGTATATAGGTGGATATTCAGAACAGCACCCACAATAGTAAGTCAAACTATTTCTCATGTTTAGATGAGACTGTGTCTTTGTGGTTATATTATTGGTAACTTTACTTCCTGTTGTGGCTGAGGAAAACAATTTGTAAAGCACCTTTGAACTGCATGTCTCTCTGAAACGGTACACATGCCACCCATCATTAAAAAAAAACAAAACACTTTTACTGTCAGTGCATTTCATCTTTCTTCAGATTTATATTAAAGGGACAATTTGGATTATTTGAAGTAGGGTTGTGTTAGGTTTTTATTATTAGTCAGTGCACTACAAACAGTAGAGGGTGATCGATACGCCCTCAGTTTGGGGAAACAGCAGGAGTCCTGGTGTAGGAAGCTAGACTAAGAATATTTTCACCACTTTACTTTGTCATCAGACAGCCTTTTCTGATGGGATATTGCTGTTTTATAAGCCAAATATCACTCTCTCCAAACCAACCAGACCCCACTGGAAACGTCTGTGATTTTACCTCGCAGACCACGGGAGTTGCCGTTCTACCGCTGCCTTGATCAGTTCCATTTTTTTCTTACTGTGCCACTTCGGTGTTTTAAAAAGGCCAGTTTGGTTTCCCCAGGGTTTCCCCCTGAGTTTTTAAAAACACCAAAGTTACATGATTACACAGGCAAACGAACCGACTGAGGAAGCGGTAGTCCGGCAACTCCTGTGTCCTGCGAGGTAAAATGACACAGTGTCCCAATTGAGACTGGTTGAGTGAGAGAGGGGGATATTTGGCCTATATAACAGCAGTTTCCCATCAGAAAACGCTGTCTGACCGCAAGGTAAAGTGGTGAAAATATTCTAAATACAGTGTTTATTTTTTACGTGGATGCAATATGTTTTGTTGCAGACCCTGTCCACAGCAGTACACTGATTATCGTCCTTGCTGGTGACCCTCTCCTCTTCTCCAAACTGAAAGCGTGTCAACCGCCTTCTACTGTAGATAATACACTGACAAGGGATAAGAACCTCATACAACCACAGTTCATCTAGGAACCGTGTCTTTAAGTACAGTTGGTGGTACAGCAGGATAATTTTAAACCAGGAAGATATAAAATATTTGAGAATTCATGAGATACAGCAACAGTTCAAGTTTGGGATACGTTATGTTTGCGAATGTTAATGTGTATGTGAAAAGGCTGTTGGCAGCCACAGCAGTTTGTGTTGAATAAAACACCATCTCTCTGGGGAGGAAAATCCACTCTTTGATTGATTTCATGATTTTTAAGGGGAAAATATTGGCAATCGGGTCACTGCTGCGCGCCAGGATTTGTTGCTGTGTGAATAAAAGCTCATCAAAAAGTTGTTTTTATCCAGAAAAAAAAAAAAGTTGCTGCTGTCCCTCTGATCTAGCGGCAGTGGAAGGTTTCAGAGCCAACAAATCACTTCATCTCTCCTTTTTCCTTCTAGTCCATCGAGTTCTTGTGGGAAGGATGATTTGTGGTACGTGCTGAAAGGGGCTGAGGGAGCTTTGAGAGTGTGTGTGTGTGTGTGTGTGTGTGTGTGTGCGTGTGTGAGTGAGACAGAGACTTGCCTGGGCCGTGGTGCGTGCAGGTCAGAGGGGCATGGATGATTGGAGGAGGACAGGGACTTGTGGTGGCGGGGACGCGAGGAGGAGGAGGAGGAGAGGACGGCAGCGGCCGAGGCAGTGGAGGCGCGGGAGCCCGGAGTGTTTAGGCTGGGAGGAGGAGGTGGGGGGGGAACAGGAGGAGTGCCCCGCCCAATGCACACACACAATCAAGCATACACACATACGAGCATGACACATACGCACAGTCAAACACACCGGGCGGGGTTTGTGTGTGGGTGGGCGGGGAGGTGAGGTGGAGCATGGTTAGAAGCAGCACTTATCAAACACAGTAAGGAGGGGGGGAGGGTGGGGGGAGGAAGGAGGAGGAGAAGAGCAAAGAGAAGAGAAACACAAGCGGAAGAACAGAGGAAGTAGAGACATGAAGAGACACAGACACACACAAGCAAAAGGACTCGAACAAAGAAGAAAAGTTGGTCTTTTCTGCTGCTAACGTTGCTTCACGGTGGTTTTACAGAAAGAAATCACAAACCACAATCAAAGACCGGCGTGTGTTTGTGTGCCTTCATCTTTTCATGTAAAATCCTCCCAACGCTAAAGCCAGAGCACAAAAGACCAACTTTAACACACATTTTTCTGTTGGCTATGGTAAGAAGACTGAAAACGCACTCAAGACAAATCATGTGGACAAAGTCAGGCTACCAATATTACAGGAAGGTGAAAAACAGCAAACATAATAAGTGAAGACACCTCAGTGTTTGACTGGTCGGCTCATTTGCCTCTCCAGCAGGTCTAAATAATAGAAAAAAATATCATCATCACAGTTTGAGGTACTTGGGTACAAATTAAAATGAACTCCAACTGCATTCTTATCAGTGGTTCTCTCTCAGTTTGTTAATATCTCTGTTTTCTACCTCAATAAAATATTTGCTGCTTTATTTTGTCTAATTTTCATCTTTTCTAAAGCTCCTTGCATTGTTTTCCAAGTAGAGGTACATTAATTAGTCAACTGAAAATCTGTTGCCAGCTATTTTGATAATCGATTAATCGTTATTTTTCAAGCAAAAATGTCAAGCAACTGCTGGTTCCGGCTTCTTAAATGTGAGGATTTGCTGCTTCTATCCACTGTTTCCACTGACTTAAATGTGAATATATACATACACATACATACATATACAACATAAGACATAAGAAATTTAGCCTCTGCGAAAAACTGACTGGAATATTTTGCTATTTCAGGCATTTTAGAGACTAAATGTTACTCACAATCCTACCAGACAACAAGTTTATATCTATATTAAAACCAATTAGCAGGAGTTAATAGGCAACACACATTATTTTTGGTGACAGATTTGACTGTTCTTTCTCTGCAATCTATTTGGGCAATACTGCAGCTAATTTATTGGCAGAAGACAGATATCTATTAACAATATTATTAGCAGCCAGCAGGAAAGCACGAAAACAGTTACGGACTGAACCTCCAACAAAGACTGACTTGATAGATACTGTGACTGATGTTCAAAATATGGAGAGACTGACTTTTTCACTGAATCAACGTGGTGATAAATTTGTGCAAAGCTGGGAAAAAGGGATCGTGTTTGGAAGTTGGTCTTTGCTGTATAAACTGACATCTATTTCCATCATTATAAGGTCTGCACAGGTGAAACAACATCCAATATGTTTTGTTGTATTTTTATGTTTCTAGGTATGGTGCTAACTTTTTTTTCTTACATGTACACGAGTCAATGTTTGGCAGGAAATAAAGCTGTTTCACTCCTGTTATGATCACTCTGACCTCTGAGTGTGCAGTTTTCTGCCAGTCAAGTTCCTTCCTTTCCATTACTACCGAAACAAACAAAACTGTCTCTATAACACAGAGTAACCTATTGAATTACTTAAAAAAAAACAACAGCGGTTACTTCCTGAACCCTCTCTTAATCAGCGAGGTTGCTACGGGCTACAAAGCTGTGCACATTACAGACAGCTCTGACTTGACTTTATCCACACACACACACACAGAGAAACAAACACAGTAAGAGACAGGGCAGAGTGGTACCAGAGGGAGACTGAGAGATGGCCGAAGACAGAGCAGAGGAACGAGAGACAGACATTTATAGAGGTCGACCAAACAGCTGCTAATTACACAGAAAACAAACACACACACATACTCTTTTTTTGACAGGGATTAGTATGGCTAGTGATGGAAAAATAACTGCATTCACCGGACAACCCAGTGTGTGGCAAGAGTTTGAGCATGTATGTTTAAGCTTCTGTGTGTGTAGATATTTTTGTTCCATGTGTAAGCCTATTAAGAGGCAAGTACAGGGACCATATAGTGCCACTAAGAGTTAATATTCCATCACAAGTCTTCCTAATCTCCTTAGAGAGCGAGGGGGGAGAAAAAGACGCAGAAGAAAGATTAATATAAAAGACAAGAAGGAAAAAAAAAAAAAGGAAGCTGGAAAATAGGAAAGAAAGGAGGTGCCAAGAAAATGTGAGTGACTTAAAGATCCAGAGGGACAAGAGCTCAGACGCAGATAAAAGAACAGCAAACGAAAGAAATTAGTAAAGGACAGAAAAAGGGAAAAAGGGGACTCGGGGAAAGGGGGGAGGGTAACAAGTATAAAAGCCCAAACTTCAAAGCATTAATGATGATCAAATAAAGTAACTTTAAAATCAAAGCAGATGACAACCACTAAGTTAGCAGAGCCTACCATGGCTAACAGACCCACAGTGCTATAAAACAAAAACAGTGCTGCCTCAAATGACCACATCGTCACCGTGCAGCGTGACGACAGAAAGAACAAATGAAAGAAATTTATATCAGACTTTAGAGCCTGAATATGGATTCCATTTAATCATTTTTATTATGTTACGTGCAGGACACTATGTAGGTAACGAGGGGGTCATTTGAGACTGATGTACAAGTAATAAAGCAGTAATGACAATGAACAGTGCATCATAGTAGGGATTATGGTTTGGCTTAATGTTTAATGCTCATGAAAAAGCACACAAAGCGCATGGCTGGTTAAGCATGAGTGATGTGTGTGTAGTTGTAGGTGTGGACGCGGATGAGGTGCATTCAGCACCAACGGGGTGACAAATCCGAAATAATAATGTTTTAATGGGACAGTTTGCCCTGAAATCATTCCCTCTTACCTCAAGTGCTGTTTATCCAAGTGTGAGCTGCCAAGTTTTGGAGATATCAGAACTAGACATCACTCAGCTTGTGCTGCTCAAGGCTCCAAAACAAACACATTTGAAAAATTCAATACCAGTGTCTCTCTCCAGAAATCATTACGCAGTTAGTCAAGATAATCTACACACCTTGTTGTGGGCAGTTTCATATCTGAACTTTTTTCTTTCAGCAAAACTACATCACACTAGCTACCACGTGGCGCTAACAATACAGCTAAATCAAGGAGGACGCCGTTAATGTTTACATCCTCACACTGACATGACATGAGCCTCTCATCTCTGAGCACAGGGCTCGAAATTTTTTCCTCAGTGTCTCGCAACTGCACCAAATTCTGCTTTCAACTGTCCCAGACATCATAACCTTTTCATATTTTATCATAAATGCTCCCAGCAAGAAAGTGAAAACCAGCATGATCTCTACTATAAATTTTATGTGGGAGAAACTGAAATTGATAGTGATTTTGTGCGTGAGCTAACACAGAGCTCACATTTATCAAAGTTTAACAGTCAAATAATCCCATTTGTTTCTCCGCTGTCGCAGAATTGGCCCAGACACTGCATCTCTCTGTCCCAAGACAACAGGACATCCTTAATTTCGAGCACTGCATGAGCAGATGGACGACTGCTTCTGCAGTTGGCGGCAGTAGTTCGGTAGAAAGAAAATAGGTCTTAGATGAAACTTGCTTGACACAAGGTCTGTGGATTATCTTGAGAAACCGGGTCATGATTTCTAGAAGGAGACACTGCTGTTGAGTTTTTCTAAATGTTTTTTTTTTTGGCGCTTTCAGCATCTACAGACAGACACCTGTATGGATATCTCCAAAACACTGCAACTCAGCAAAACAATTTAGATGAATAAATAGCACTTTAGGTAAGAGAAAAAAACATGTATTTTGATTTTGAGGTGAACTGACCCTTTAAAGTGGTTGAGGAGGAAGGGGGAGCTGGAGGGATGAATCACGCTCAGGAAGGATGAAATGAGAGAGGGGAAAAGGGAGGGAATATCACACTCCAATCCAATGAAGGAATAATGGAAAAAACGGGAGCTTGACTTATGGCTAAACCCAATGGTAGACTGTCATTTATTTTATTTTTTCTCCAAAATCCCTGGAAATCTTGCTTTTTTTCTTTTTATTACCGTCTCGATCAGTCTGTCCCTGGTTTGACTTTGGGCAAAAACTTGTTTGATTCAACTTCAATTTTGGGGAAGTCAAAGTTCTTTGAAAAGGATCATTTTATTAAAGGAAAAGAACAGAGAAAAGGATCACAAATGTGTGCGTCGGCACATTTGAACGTGCATGTGTGTGAATTTGTGTCTGTCGAAAACCCTGCCTCTGCTGCGACTGGCAGGCCTCAATCAGACCATCACGGGTAATCTGTAATCTACTGGAGGTTTGGCCTAAATTCCCAAGGGAGCCTGATTTCCTTGTCCAGGAGGGCTCACCCCGCCCTGGGGGAAAGCTGTGGGCCTCCCTGAGCCAGCTGGCAGAGCTCTGGAGAGTACCAGCCAAGGTCTGGGATTCAGTCACTGAGACAGCTGTGGGACTGCTTCATTCACAAACCATGGTGAGTGTGTTTGGATTATGTGTGTGTGTTAGTGAGGAAGCAGAGCTGCCTCTACTTGAGTTGCCAGGGACGAGGGGAAAAAGAGTGTGTGTGAGAACGACTGTATGTGACCGTACTTAACCTTTTGAAATCTTTGAATATCTCTAAGACTCTGTGTGTGTGTGTGTGTGTGTGTGTGTGTGTGTGTGTGTGTGTGTGTGTGTGTGTGTGTGTGTGTGTGTGTGTGTATTTGTGTACCTGTCCTTTCCGTTCTGGATGCCCTGGCCCAGCGTGGCTCTCTCAGTCAGAGGAGAGTTCCGACTGCGACCAGTACCGGTGGACAGGATGCTATTCTGAAGGGACGGAGGAAGAAAAGAGGAAGAGCGTTACAAATGTTTAAGACTGAGGACAGAGTAAAAGACGATGGAGAAATTGCATTAGAGGTAAAAAATTAACAAGTGTTTCTTTTACAATTACAAAACAATTTCATTTTCCCTTCAGTGTTGTCGAATCATCATTTAAAGGCCCTGCACTCCCACACAGCTGTTTTTCATTACGCTGACAGATTAGCTATCTGCTCACGTTGATGCTGGGCGGAGCTACACTGGGAATTACGTGATGTCACCCAAGTCCACGGGGTAATAAAAATGATTAACATCTAAGGTGTCCCGCCCTGACAGGGTGCGACAAACTAAAGGAGCGTGAGAGAATATGTCAGTCACAAACGGTCTCTCCACACCCATATAGCCCTGAGAAGGGGTCTTATCAGGTAATTTAAATGATAACGGCAGTGCAGGTGTAGGATCTTCACTAGAGACTTCCTGTTTGTTACATTATTTTGATGGCTGACACTGCTGACACTTGTTGATTAAGTTATAATACAGCCTTAAGCTTCTTTATTGCTGCCAAGTGAGTGGATGACAGAGTTTGGTGATGCTGAGAAAATTAAAAAGGCATTTTCATAAAACATGTTGACATATCAGAGTAGGAAAAGCAAGAATGAAACGAATGAAGGCTGAATTCCATTTAGTTGCTTCAGTGTCGGGGTCCTGGTATTGTTCATGCTGGCTCAATAGCAACGTTTACAAGCACAAAATATTCCTGTATTTACCCTTATTACAAAAAAGACAATAGTCCTACTAAGCTGTTTATATGGCTGATGAAAATATATTCCACTTCCAGCTTTTTAGCTTCTTCTTCTTTGCATCAAAATATTTTCTCAAAGTTTTTCACTTTGTGCGACCGTGTGGACACATCCTCCCTTTGTCATTCATTCAACCACCTTCTTGAAAAGGTCTTTCAGAGTGTTAAAAAGTAGGTGTGCTTCTCTTTCCAGCCAGAAGTGTGGGCTTTTGTTTTGTTCATGGATTTCTACAACTGAGACACGTTCTGAATGTACTGTACACATGTCCAAGGAATTCTCCTAAATCCTTAATAATATCAGCGTATCCCACGTCTTATTTGGAATACACAAATGTAATATCGATTATAAGACTGTATTATATGATGTCTCCTTTTTATTCTTTTTAAGGCAACAATATGTGATGTCTATATCTATTTATTTTGACACATTGTTTTATTGTTCTTATTCCTTTTAGCATTCTGTCTTTTTCTACTATGCTTTGTGTCTTTTGCTTTATATTTAATTTTACCTCAGTTTTAGCATAACCTTGTCTGGCTTTTGTTTGGCCTCACTGTTTGGCTTTCTGTTGTTACATTGCTTCCTGGGTATCCTGCTTTTCTCTGTCTGTCAAAGCGCTTTTTTTTTATTATGCCATTTACATCACCTGTATCAAATTCAGAATATTGCCATATTGTGAATAATAGTGGAAAATAAATGTGCATATAAATGTAGTCACTGTCATGGCATACTGGGGCATTTAAACAGAACAAAGCTATCATTAATGTTATTTTGTAACGTGCTTTTCTTGCTATGACAAGTCAAAGTGGTGTTACAAATGTCATGTAAGCAGTGTGGGTGTTTTGTCTCACGGTTGAGGGCGTGGCGCTCTTCTTGCGGTCAGAGGAGACCAGAGGGCTGGCCGGCACCTTGGTAGTGGAGCTGCCTGATGAACCTTTCCTCCCAGAATCCTCCGCTGCAGTCCGGTTGTCTGCTTGACCCCCCCTCTTAGAGTAGGAGGAGCCTGGAGAAAGGAAGAGAGTGCATCAGAAGTGCCGTCGCTTGCTGCGACATCCCCCTTTCTTGCCATCTGCATCATCTTCTGTTCTGCCACTCACTTGTCATTTTTAGGGATGAATCATGAAATGTCTCAATACCTACTCAATACCAGACTGCGTGATATTGCGTGGTTAATCATTTTATTATTTTCATTTTATAAAAAGACTGCTACTGACTGCTGCATTGGCTTTGTTTTGCAATTGTACAAGAATAATTCAGTCTTTCATTGCCAAAGACAATTCATTCCACTTTTTGCACATGCTTAGGTCATGGCTGCCCACACTCATTTTATTAAAGAAGGAAAACAGAAGCACTTTAAGTTAAAAGAACATAAAACATGCAGTACAGATCAGATTTATTATTTTAAAAGGTCCACCTGTTGAATTAATACGGGGCAGCCTATTACTGCTGCTAACTATAGCTGCTGTTAGCTAGTTAGCTCAGTTAGCTGTGCAGCTGATGGTTTGGAGTGTTGTAGCGTTTTTCCATTGTCACTTTGGCTGACTGGATGCTACAGGGATTGACTATTGCCACTTGAGGCATGAAATTGTACAATGAGACAGGATGGACCTACGTTAGCTGGTTAGCATGCTAACTTTAGCAGATATCTCTGCAACACAATATAAAGAAGACTTTTACACAAAATCTGTGATTTCATCATATTTTGTTGTAGTTTTTTAGTACTGCGATAAATATATTGTGGACTTTTTTATCGTGGTATTATCGTTATATTGTTACATTTTCACCATCTTTTGGTGCTTTCTTTCATTCAGCCTGCTCTAACAACCCTCCACACATATTATTCTTCTCTCTCCACTTCACCCTTTCTTATTATGCATCTAAATCACCCAGCCCCATCTCTTATTCAAAAAACCTTTATTTATCCAGCCAATCCTGCTCCATCCATTACCACTTCAGCATTTTGTCTTCCTTTTCTGTCCACTCTCTTTTTATAGCTGGCTACAGGTGTCTACAAAATTAATGTGATGCTTATTTTCAAAAACTGCAATATGTTCAAAAACTATTCTGGTACTCAAACAGAACTTTTTACCCTATTCAAAGTCCTCAAGGCCTCAAAACTTTTGTTCAATTTTTTTTTTCCACCTGTCCCCGCATGCACCAAAACTGATTCAATTTTAAGCATATAAGAAGACTTTTGTATGTATGACGCTGGCACTGTTTCCATCCCTCAGCCACTGACAAATAACCATCTTAATCTGATCCCCATCTGTGTCCACGTTTTCCCTCTCCAACAGACACCAGCCTCGCCCCAATCCCCTCCGACACACCAGTCTCACCCTGGTCGGTGGCTCTGCGGTTCTGAGGCTTCTGGTTGGACGACACACTGCGCTGTACCTTAAAGAGGAAGATGGACACACAGGTCAGGGTGGCGTTCTTTGTGTCACAGAGCGTTTACACACACACACTGGGATCTAAGTATGTTAAATGAAGAGCTGCATTTACAGCCATTCACACATGAAACCTACAACACTGGTGAATTCAAGCATCCGGTGAAGGCACTGGTTGATGTAGCGCTCATGTATGTAAGCCTGCAATCTAGAACCTAAAGATTACCTAGATCAGAGCAGATTCCCAGAGTGTTTTTGGTAAAAATGTGAGGTCCAGTCAGTGTACTGTACTGGGGTCACTGGCTGGAGTTGGGAGACAAGACAATATGTGTTCTCATTGTACCTTGTGAGGCGGGGAAGGGGCGTTTATGTTGCTTACATCACTTCCTGGCCGGGGCTTGATGCAACCTTCATCCAGCTGTGGGGGGAGAGAAAAAAAAAAAGATCTGAATACGTGTGTATCAGGAGGAGCAGCAGCAGACAGGCTGTGGTGTGGCTACAACAAAAACAAAGGGCTAAAAATATTTTTTTTTTTTACATGATACTCTTATGAGCATACTGAAGTGTTTTGAGCATAAATATATGTGCTCAAATACAGAGATGACAGCAAATTGTATGTTCTGATGACTTGAAGGCAAAAAAAAAGCGAAGCCCTACATTTTCTTGTACACGATGAACTCACGAGAGCTGGTTAGTTTGACGGTTGACTGTATAACAGCGCATCTACGGCTAAAGCAGCTCTGACAAAACAATAACAACTTGCAGGGTGTCTATATGTACGAGCGAGTTAAATGTAAGACTTTTTAGAGCTAACTAAACATCAAATGTGACAATACAGGCGCACTCTTCTGAGTAAATACATATATTGTCAGTTCAAAATTATACGAGGTGCAAAATAACTGGCGATAACTGGTTGATATGAAGATTTGTCCAAATGTCCTTTATGATATTTTTCTTACAGTCAGAGTCATCTAAACCCTTGTATTAGTATTGTGGTTTGCTGTTTTATAGTTTATACATGGCTTTTAAATAAAATGGTAAATACCTACACACAGGTCTGTTATCATAAAGAATGTAGTGCACCATTTTTATGACTCATCTTTTGCCCAAATGTTGGTGAGGACCCAGCAATGCTTCCTACACATTATTAACCAGTATCTTTCCTCATATTTTACTAGAAATATGTTTCTCCCAAGACTCGTGATTCCTGAATCGATTGTTTTAAAATTTGTGTATGGGTTTTATATTTACAAATATAAATAGTCCTAGTCCGTTAGCTCAGTGCTAACACATAATGAGATTTACCATTAAAGTGCTAACAAAAATTAGCATGGCGATCGCAATACTTGTAGAATTGCAATAAAATATTTAATCTGCACCCAAGTATCGTGATAGTATCAAATTGTGAGATAATTGAAACAGAATTTCCCCAAACAGAATTTAAGACTATTTAATACTTTTTAAAGCTTTTTATTAGTAAATGAAAATTTAATAACTTTTAAGAATATTTAAGGATCTGTAGCCACCCTGACACTGAACTGTGTAAAATGAAGGCATGTAGGTGTGAGAAAGTAATTGTGTACCTCGGAGTTCCTATAGTCCAGTAGCAGATATGCAGCCATCACATCATTGTACTTCTGGTTCACCAGCGAGTCCTGGATCTCCTCCTGAGAGAATCCCATCTGCAGCATGATGTCTGCACACAAAAAAACAGTTTATAATTAGACTGGTGAGCATTCTGCAGGTCCATAACTCTCCTTAAGATAAATTATCCATGTGTGAGTGGAGGAAAAGAACATCTGTAGTCAAGATCGTCTGCATGTGGCTAAAGAAAGGAATACATTTATCATTTCTGAGTGTGTTTCTGTGCCTACCTGTCCTCCTGGGGTCCTTATAATCTGGCTGGGGTTCGATGTAGGGTTTGAGTTCTTCCTCCTCGTAGCCCACATTCATCCACCTGTCCCTCATTATCTGCTGCTGAGAGCAAGCCACACAGACAGATACAGGGAGACACGAGACGTCAAAGACAATAAAAGGAGGGGGGGCAGAGGAGGGACAAGAGGTTAAGAGAGAGGAGAGGAGAAAGAAGAGAGGGTAAAAAGATGAGTACAAAATAGTCTCCTCAAAAGGATGTAAAATACAGCTGGATATAATGAATTTTTTCTACATTATTAACCTGTTTATTCAACTAATCTTAACAAATAATTTGTTTTTCCTCATGGTTATAGCCAGGTGTGTTTTATCTTAAATATGCAGATGAATATTCAAGAAATAAATGAGCGAAATGGCCTTCAGACACAGTCACAATCAAAACTCACCCTTATCAATCTAGTGCTGCACACAGACTTTGAGATAAGTGTAAATCCAACAGTCACATGACTGAATTAAACACAGTCAACACTAAAAGAGTGAACACTAAAGCTTGAACCTTCTTTCTGTATTTTTACAGAGCTGCCATAACATTTAGTAGGTCAAACAAAGACATTCAGGAGTGTTTTTGATCCAGAATGTTACTGAGAATCTGGTAAAGTGGTAAGTGACATCTGTTACTCACCGACAGACTTATATATCTTATCTATTATCTAAAACTTCTGAATGTCCATTCACATTTAGTACAACCAAATTTATTAACTCATCAATCCCAAACTAACAAGTCTTTACTATGCCTTTAAAAAGCACTTCACACTTGAGCAACAATCTCACACGTAGCTGGCGAAGCGAGTCCAGGTGCACAGTACAGTATGTGTATGTTAGATACAGTGGTGGAGGGAGCATGCAGACCTATTTATCAAGTCCTGCATTTAAAATCTTATTGAAGTACAAAAGTATTAGCATTTAATATTTACTAAATGTAAATGTACTCATTATGCAGGATGTCCCTTTATATAATAATATATACTGGCTTATAATTAGTGATGCATTAATGAGTAAGCATGACTAATGTTGCAGTTGATAAAGGCTTGTCAACTATCTATATACTGCCTGGTATCTTAATCAGTGACAACATATCATAATTTATTAGTTGTGAGGTTTTATTAGTTGTTATAGTTAATTCATTCAACTGTTACTGGCCCATCATATTATATCAGTCGATGTTGGTATCTGCATGTATGCTGTCTGATATGCACCTATATAAGGACTTTTGGAGCAGAACATAATGCAGATTGTTCTTATTTGCTGACAGGCAGCATTGAATGGGGTATAATGAGATATTTTTATAACTTCAGGTTGAATATAGGCATGTATTCTGCTGTTTGTACTGATTAAAATACTGGTAAAAGCTTACTGTGAATAATAAAGTTTATTGTTTAACCATCTTTGTCAGTTTTGTCTTTTTTCAACTTTTTTTTCCCCACTTTTGAGGGATCATTGAGAAAAATGTATGAATGATGTATTCTGTATAATGAATATTGGCCAATACATCATTATCATTTTTTTTACTCCCCAAATCAGTTTAAAACCAAAGAGTCCAGTACAGGTCAATAATCTAAATTTTCAAAGTAACTAGTGACTAATGTTAAATAAATCGACTGCAGCAAAAATGTACAATATTGGCTTAAACCTTGTAGTGGAGTAGAAGTATAAAGTAGGATGGGAAAGCATAAATACCTCAAAATTGTGCTTCAACACCTACCAACAAGTTCAGTACTTAAGAAGCGTACTTAGTTACATTCTACCACTGGTTACAGCTTCTATCAAGCTAAATATCACAGATTCTCAGTCTGGTTCAATTTGAACATGACGTTTTGTTTGTGTGCAGCGTACCTCGAGGCTGCCTCTTTTGGAGGGGTTCAGGATGAGGAACTTTTTGAGCAAGTTCTCACAGTCCGTGGACATGTAGAAAGGAATCCTGTATTTACCACGCAGCACGCGCTCTCTCAGCTCCTGGTGACAGAGGACAAGGGCAGGAAGAGTCAACAGCAGACTCTTAAAAAAATCCACCTTCATAAACGTGCAGACATTCCTTTCTTTCTCACATTCATGTGGTCTCTCAAAGGACAGGAACATCCCATAAACATGTAGACTGCACCAAAGATAGTCCAAATGTTTCCAGTGATTGAAGATTAAAGTCAGCGATGAAAGTGTTCAGTGATGAAGGACTTGACTCAGCATTAGTTGCTTTAATTAGCCAAGCAGCAACATTAGCTGCGGTTACACCCCCAAATGACTAATAGTTCGTTAAACAAGTACTGCATTCATCTAAGGACAAGCTGGTTAGCATCTCAAAAAGCTACGATTCTAACGCAGCGGTAGCATAGTAAGTGGGTGATATAACCAAAACATATTATTCACACATTTCCTGTTATTTTCATGATGTCAATATGAGATTTTGTTTAATTGTCATAAGATCAATATATGTGATTCATTCAAGGTAATGCAGTTGTTAACAAAAACTGCAAAAATAATCAAGATCAAATTCTAAGATTCAAAATTTACTTCAGTGGCCTTAATCCACACATTACATTTTAATGGTGTGCCACGGACCTAACTGCCCACTTCAACATTACTTGTTTCGTTACCCAATAGAGGGGGTCTTCCAGGGACGGTTCGGATTATTTCATGAGCTGCTTTTCATTAGTCAGTTGACAAGCCCCCAGTTTGGAGAAGCAAACCAGCCAAACTCCAGAATGAAAGTTTTATTCACAGGACACGGGAGTTACCTGTTTTTTACGTGGCTAAAATAAATTCGTTTTGGACCCTGTCCATACTAGTTCATTGCTTGCCTTTAATACTGACGGTCCTCTTGGCTTCTCCAAAATGGGCATGTGCCAACTGCCATCCTCTCTACAGCAAATAATCCAAACTATCCCTTTAATAATGATGATTTATTGAGACACTGACGAATAAATGCCACATAGTGACAGGTTTGAATGCTGCTGTGATATATGTAACAAGCTTTCATGGAGCTTACACTGAATTTGCATACTAATCTATCAAACTGAAACTGAGTATTGGGAGATAAAAAGATTAATCTGCCATTTTCTAAGTGCAGAAAAACGTTCGCATAAAACTATCTCGGTCGTACATTCTGCACCGTTTTTGTCATCAGTTTGACACAATTAAAAAGAAAGAATACATTTTAGAAATGTAAGTGAAATCACAAAAAACAATGAGGCTCCTATCTGTTAAATAAATAGTAAGAGCAGTAATGTAGGTGTTAAACGAAACTCCACAGCAGGAGGTAGTGCACAGGCATACTAGATGAAGCTGGATGGCAGTTCGCAGGCATGTTAATATCAGTATCATCTGATTCAATGTCATATCGCCCACCTAAAATGTGTCTGCACTTCCAGAATGAGTCATGTGGGTACTGACTGAACGCACAGTGTGATAGGTGGTATGAATAATTGTGAATAACTATAGTTCAAAGAAAACAGTAAATTCTAAATCGCACCACCAAACCCCAAACAATCTACTTGGGTTGGCATTTAATCACTTTTACACATTCACTCTCTCGAGTTTCGTTTTTGCATTCTGTAGGGAAGAGGGAACCGAAACCAGCATGACAAATACTACAAAACACCCACAGAATACAGACATCTGCTTATGTAATGCACATGGAGACACACACACACTCTCTCCTCTTCCTGACCTTGAGGTTCTGTCCATCGAAGGGCAGCGAGCCGCTGACCAGCGTGTAGAGGATCACCCCCAGGCTCCAGACGTCCACCTCGGGCCCATCGTACTTCTTGCCCTGGAAGAGCTCCGGGGCGGCGTAGGGCGGGGAGCCGCAGAACGTGTCCAGCTTGTTCCCCAGAGTGAACTCATTACTGAAGCCAAAGTCTGCTATCTTGATGTTCATGTCTGCGTCCAGCAGCAGGTTCTCCGCCTGCAGACAGACAGAGTGTGTGGGGGAGAGGAGAGAGGAAAGGAAGACATAATTATGATGTAGTGAAGCAGGAGACTGTGGATGGAAAGATTATTAATATGCTGATTTTTTTTCTGCATACTGCATGTGCCAAGAAATGAAATACAAATATTTAAAGGATTTACTTTGTGTGGTATGGTAAGGATATTTTAAATTCTTCAACATAAGGAATGGGGCTGATATGGGGGGGAAAGAAATCATCATTGCAATCATTCTGACAGATATTGAGATACCTGTGTGACTGTGTTCAATCTGAACCATCCTTTCATAACACAAAAATCACACAACACCACAAACTAAACAGACAAAGGCAGCAGTAAGTCAGCAACTCCCATGTTCTGCGAGGTAAAACAGTAATCTATAATCACTGGCAAACCAGGCTGTCTGATGGCAAAGTAATGTAGTGAAAATATTTTAAAGGCAGTGCACATGTTAACTGATACTGATCTTGTGTTGGTGGACAATTTTTAGTGGCTGCTGCTGACTCTGTCCACAGCAGTTCACTGCATTGCTTCTGTGCTGGTACTGCTCTTGAGATTTACTTTAATAATAAATAATAACAAATAAATAAACATGATTTTTGCTGCCGTCTGTATCAAACAAGCACGTTTCCTTTCATGTAACACCACATTGCTTCATCTTTAATGGTATGTTATGACAAATTTTACTTTTTTCTGCATCTTCAGCAATTTGGATATTGCACTTGTCCATACTGCCATTTTGAACTTATTTTGATTAAGTGTTCATCCCGAATAAGGAACCTCTTTTTCAATATGAATATTTTTTAGTTTCTTTACTCCTTTATAAGAGTAAACTGAATATTTTGGGGTTGTGGGGAAACCATTTTCTGACATATTATAGACCAAACAACTAATTGATTAATTGAGAAAATAATCAACAGATTAATCTACAATGAAAGCCCTAGTTAGAGCTTCACACTGTGTTAACAGGCCATCCTATTATCCAGTGTCAGTATCGCAAAGATTTTCTCTGACATGCAAATGAGTGTGAAGATAATATATTTCACAGCCAGTTTGTCTGAATCACCTTTCTCTGGGAGAAAAAACCCTCGGCTAGGAGAGAGGGGGTTTTCAGAGTAATGGTCTGAGGCCTACAAGTAGCACACAATGGGCAAAGTGAGCTGCCACAGTTTATTCCTGTGTGTGTGTGTGTGTGTGTGTGTTTGTATGCCTGAGCCTAAAGTGAGCCAGTGAGCAAGGAGGCTGGGGTTGCCTAGCAACAGGTGCGCTCTCCTTTTCACTTGCTCTGAATACTCTGCGGCTTCTGTGCGTTTGAGTGTGTGAGAGAGTGCGCGTGCACATTAAATACAACACTGACATCATCTCTGGGCACTGACCTAAGAAATAAATGAACATCGGATTCTCGTTTTGTTTTTTTTGGAGTTTTTTTTTTTTTTTTTGCCACGGATTTAAACATAAAGCTGATTAACACAGAACACTTTAAGATGGCCAAACAACACGTGAAACTCTCTGGTGTTGAAGATACAGCAGTCTAACTCATAATGTGGAACGTGATTGCAGCCGTACAGGGACCCAAACAGAGCGATTTTAGTCTCGCCGTGAAATGCAGGCTCATCAAAATCCGCTCTTGCAGTGTGGGACCTACTAAAGTGAAGGGTGTGCCAGATTTCACATTACAACCCTCAGATCAAGAGTGATTAGGATAATGTGCAGGACGGTACACTTTACAGTAATGAAAACTGTCTGTCCTCAAGAAATCTCTCATTCCTCATGCTGCCTTTTTTTGTAAAAGGCAACCATCTTACCGTCTAAAAGTGTCAAAAGCATCGTATGACCTTGGTCAAGGCATTGAAAATGATTATTAAAAAAGCCAAAAACAACCACGAATAGGGAAAACAATGTTGAGATTAGAAATCCCTGTATGGTTACTATAAAAGTAATCATGATAATGTCTTGTCTACAGGTCTGCCTGCTGGCACAGTAAGAGGATTTACAACTCTGCATAATACTATGAACCAAAGTGACCTGGAAGCGGTAGACCTGTGTGAGCAAGTTGTTTCGTTTTTGGCGCCAACTAATGTAAATCAAAGACAGGAGGAAAAATAATGAAGCAAGTGTGTGTGTGGACACGTGTGGCTATAAGTGTGTTTAAGCCGTAGCACTCGAAGAGGGACGTTAGATCATCTTTGTGATTAACCTCCTGGTCGCCTTGTTCATGGGGGCAGGATTTCATCTCAAAAAGTCAAATCCTGACTCGAAGATTAATGTTGACAGAGAGCGGAAGAGAGAAAGACAGCACTTGTTTGTGCTTTGACACTCAATGTAATTCAATAATGTGTGTGTGTGTGTGTGTGTGTGTGTGTGTGTGTGTGTGTGTGTGTTCTCACCTTGAGGTCTCTGTGTACTATACACTTCTGATGGCAATACTGCACTGCTGACACAATCTGGAGGGTGAGAAAATGAGACAGAGGAGAGAATGAGACAGAGTGAGAGAAAGGATGACAACATGGCTGCAATGGTTAGACAATGAGGTAAAGGACACTGAGAGCTCTTCATTAGGATTTTATCAGGAAGCAATCGTGAGAAGGAACTGGGAATCAATCATTCAAAATGTGTTTACAGGGTTCCTACACCTTTTCCGAGATCAGATTCAGCACTTTTAAGCTTTTCTAGCATGTTACACCTGTGGTAAATAACACAATTAACTCAAAATAACACAATCTGAATTCTACAGAGGATTTAATGTTGCAAAATGTGTCATTTGTCTGAAAGCAGGCTAGATGTCCGATATAATCTCACTGAGACAATAAAAAACACTCAATTACTAGACAAATATCTTGAATTTTAATAAATTAATATATTTTTCATTTTTCAAGACACTGAGCGATTTAATACAAAAGTAATGCGATTTACAACTTCATGCAGTTTATCCCAAAACCAAGCACTTTTCAAAGCTTGAAAACACGTTAGTGTTTTCAAGGATTTCTAGCAGTCACACAAACCCTGTAGTGCTTTTATTTTTTTGCCTTATATGGTTTATTTTAACAACATTGACATTGCTTATTTTTATATCATAGCCTCAAACAAATGGTATTATTAATAAATTAAGTAAAATTAAAATCAATCTAAGCTTGTCCCTTGAAACTGCTGCTCCTACTCCACCTGTCATTATTCAACAAATGACACCAAACTTACAGAGGCAACAGACTTTTAATATCTGCCTAATACGTCTTCAAACTAAAGCAACACATACGGAAGTGTCTGTGAGATTACACACACAAACAGGTAGTTTCTCCAACACACACCTGTCTGAATTTGGCACGGGCTTCTTTCTCCTTCATCCTGCCATGGGCCACCAAGTAATCGAAGACCTCTCCTGGGAGACGAGAGAAAGAGGAGGAGAACAGATTTAGTGTTGGAACCTGATACTTGTCTCCTTAAAACCAAAGTGCTGGGTCAAGGGGACATTGAACTAAGTATTGTCCTTCAAATTCAAAAAGTATGGGCACAAAGAGCTAAAGATTAAATTATTTTAAGGACTTAAAATAAAATATAAAGGTAAAAAGTAAAGAAGAGTTTGTTTTTTATGTAAACAATATCATTTATTTTTAATTCAAAGGGCCACAACACATCAATTAAAATTAGAAGGTTTCTAGTAACAACCATTTAGACAAAGAGGGAACACAGCAATTTTATTTGGGAACCATTTGATTCTAACATACAGAGTGCTGAGCCTCAGGGGGAATGATTTCACAGTGACACGCACTTACCTCCACTAGCGTACTCCATTACCAGATACAAAGTCTTCTCTGTCTCTATCACCTCAAAGAGCTTGACTGGAGGTGGAGAGAGAAAGGCAGAGACGGTGGATTGGAAAGGGGAGGGAAAAGTAGAGTGAGGGGAGATGGGACAAAAGAGAGGAAAGGGAGGAGCAGTGGAAATAAGAGAGGTTTATAAAAGAAAAAAAGGGGGAAGGGTAGAGAGAGTGAAAGCAAAAATAAAGATAGGAGATATGAGCGAGAGATTACTATTAAGGTTTGGCATGAAAACAGGACCTTGAAATAGCAATTAAACCTGGTTCTCAGTGAGTGAGTGGAAACTCATGTTTCACTGTGACTCACCTATGTTAGGGTGATTCAACATCTTCATGATCCTCACCTCCCGGAAGAGCTAAAAGAAACAAGCCACACAGAGTGCTCTGTCAAATACACCATCAGATACACTGCAGGTTTTTTTGTCAATATGAATGTGTGTTTTGTGAGCTTCATTTATATTTTATTGTCAGCTGATTTTGTATGCAATTGACTGTCAGAATTGCAATCTCTCATTTGTATCATTGTACAGGCTCCAGAATCAATATTTGCAGTGGGTGACATGACGCTGAAAACATTCACTTCCTGTTTATGAGCATGTGGGTCAAATTACTAGTAGGAAAACAAAATACATGTTCAGTTATGACATACCAAATATTGCAAACAAATTACTGTTCAAGTCAAGCTCAATGCCATCCAGTCTTTCTCTGTGGTAAAGGCGTGATGAGCTGCTTTTCGCTCATTAAGAATTTATTTCCTCCTGGGTATAAGGTCAAACTAGGCTAATGTCTTAGTCACGCTACATGACTTTCAAAGTGGTCGGATCACTGTACTGTGACACTACACAACTTTCTGACTTGTGATCAGGAATCTTGAAGTCAGCAGGGTTGCACATTACAAGATCTTGCCCTTTCCTCCACCAGAAGGACGAGTCTGTCTGCTCTCCAAACCCGTGTTTTGTCATGACAACACAAGCTTGAAACAGCATGAGATAATTGCAGCATGTTACTGTTGTAGCTGCTGGAGGTGGAGCTGGTTTGAGCTACTTCATAACTACTTTTTGCACATTTTTTCTATATCTGGGCTGCTGTTCCAGTGATCTATCCTTCTCTAATCCTCTCCTCCCACAGCCCACGACTGCTCTCATTGGCTGACCCGGCTGCCTCTCAACCTGTCTCTGACATGACCACATATTAAACTGCTTATTATCTTTGAGGAGTCTACAAGGTACTGGCAAGCTCACAGATTCTGTCATCCAACCGTTCGCATGTAACAATCGTTGCTCACGGGAGCTTGTGCTGATTTGCCTCTGATCCGCTTCAGTCCTGTAATGTGAACTCTGCTTTGCTGGAAGTTTATCCGGAAGACACACTTTGGACAGACAGTTAGAGGCTGGCACAAAGCCACCAAAGTTACAAACTCTTTCCAGTTCAGTCTGTAATATTTAACAATCAGTCAAAGAGGGTAGTACAACAAATTCTCATTTTACATCTTTGCAAAAGATAAATAATTCATCCTGTATCTGGGACCAACACAGTATGTTAAAACAGAACCTCAAAGCTGGTTTTATACTTAACTTTGAGGACACATCCATCAACTGTAGCTACTGCAGCTGTGTGTGTAGACTCTGTAGCTACTCTTTAATGCACAACTACGAATCCAACCTAAATACTAAGGCTGCAGATATTCTTAGCTTTCTTTATGTCAAAAAGAAATCCCTTACAAGTCCAAAACAAACAAATGAATTTATCCTGTTGACCTGTATTGATTTCCTGTGAAGCTAAAACCTACTCTAGCTTATTCCTGTATGCAGTAGAGCACCACTGCTGTCCAAAAACTATTGAAAACACATCAATCTGCCACAATGTCCCGTGTCCCATGTTTTCTTTATTTTGATTCTGTACCACATCACACTCTGCAGCTGCTATAATACTCACAAGAGCACTAAATGTGTATTAATGTGAAACTGCAGACAGACATATCAAATCAAATGCTATATTTACATCTATTTTGGCAACATCTGATAAGAAAACTAAGTGCCCAGCTGTATTTTAAGAGACTAACACATTGTTAGTTTTGGTCTTTACACTGGATTTATTAACAGGAATAAAACAAATTCTTTAAGACAGATGATAAAGTAAAATCAGGAGTTCTTTGCCAGTTGTGGTCCAAGTGTGCATGGATTTGCATGCACATTTGCAGGGGATGTAAGACTGTGTGAGCATTTATTACTTTGTCTTTGCTTTGTCATAACATTTTCTTGTCATCTGCACTGAGTGTCTGCATTGCTCATGAGTGTGTATTCTGTGCCTCGAGTCTGCAGATGCATGAGTATTTGGTGTGTGTGTGTGCTGAGTGTGCAAGCATACATGGTTAGAGTGTGTGCGTGTAAGTGGACAGACCCCACCCTGCCACGATCAAAAGAAGTAATTGCAGCTTGTTTCCTGTAATTAAAACTCTCTCTGAAAACTAGACCACTTCAGAAAGACAGACAGAGAGACAGAGAGGGGAAGGGAAAGAGAGAGATGGACAGAGAGAGTGCAAAAGAAAGAGCAAAAAAGGAAAGACACGTGGGGCAGAAAGACTTGAAAATGACTCCTGAGAAAAGGCATAGAAGCACTAGGGTTTGAATTTTGTTCCTGCATATCATCATCTCATAATTATAAGGTTCCATCTGACATTTTATCCAAAACTGAGGTATTCACATATTCTCTGACAACTTACTAACATTATGTGAGGTGTTTTTAAAAGCTGCATGCATTTTTGTACTTTTGGTTTTGAAATTAAAAAGTTTCTACATGCTGCAAAGTCAAACTCTAACTTGGTTCTAACTGTAAGCCAATCAGCACTTTGAAAACACACAGGTGGACCAATCAGGTTCTGCTGTCATGTTGCAGCACTGCTCTGTGGTAAAAGGAACAGAGAAGACATGATGTTTATAAAAAAAAAAACCTGAAGAACAAGGATTCTATTGACGTTCTCATGAAAGACAGCAGTACAAATGACAGGCAAGTTCAGTCTTTTCTCATATTTTCGATCCTAGTGTGGTGTTTATTTTCATTGTTAGCTAGCTAGCTATCACTTCAGCCAGCTAAAGTTAACTTCCTAATGTTAGTCTGCAGCTAAGTCTAACATTGAGACAAGCAGTCAGTTAATGAATAGATTCAGGTTTGGGCCTGTGACTGGAATAAAGGTTATAGACTTCAAAAAGTCCCTAAACCTCTCCTTTGCCTCTTAATGTTGCGGCAGTATTAGCTGCAAGCAGGGTGGGCAATTAGCTCCAGCCACCAGCCGAATGCTGGTAAAATGAGAAAGCGTCTGGTGGATCTCAGACACAAGATAATGATTTGCTAATGAGTGGCTGGTGAATTTAAACACTTATGTGTCAGTGACTGGTAGATATTCACGTTTTAAAAAGCTGCCACATGAACAGGAAGCTGGCATTAGTGTGGTAGGTAATAATGAAAATAAGAGCATTTCCACACACACAATGTGAAGAGAACTGAAGGGACTAGGACTAAACAGCTGTGTAGCCTTAAGAAAACCACTTATCAGCGAGGCTAATCAGAATAAAGGCTTCAATTTGCTAAGGAGCATAAAGATTGGACTCTCGAGCCAATGGAAAAAGGTCATGTGGTCTGATGAGTCCAGATTTACCCTGTTTCAGAGTGATGGGGGCGTCAGGGCAAGAAGAGAGGCGGATGAAGTGATGCTCCCATCATGCCTAGTGCCTACAGCACAAGCCTGTGGGGGCAGCGTTATGATCTGGGGGTGCTTCTTTTGCTCAGGTTGAGGTTCAGCAACGTTATTTTCCCAAAAAATGAGGACAGCTCACTACCTGAATATACTGAGCAGGTTCTTCCACCAACTGATTTTTTTCTGCCCTGATGACACGGACATATTCCAAGATAAAACTGCCAGGTTTCATGGGGCTCAAATTGTGAAAGAATAGTTCAGGGAGCTTGAGACGTCATTTTCACACATGGATTGTCAACCACAGAGTCCAGATCTTAACCTCACTGAGAATATTTGGGATGTGCTGGAGAATTTACACAGCGGTCCGACTCTCCCATCATCAATACGAGATCTTGGCGAAAAATTAATGCAACTCTGAACAGAAATAAACGTTGTGACGTTGCATAAGCTTACTGAAACAATGTTATGGTGAATGTGTGCCGTAGTCAAAGCTAAATTGATTGATTGATTTTTTTGGGCCAGGCAGTGTGTTTTTATGTATCAGAATCAACATTTCTGAAATAAAACAAACCCTAGAAAGCATTAAATTTAATCTTCTCACATAGACACTCGACTGCAACATTAATTTTATAGTTTAAAACAGATTATGAGTAAACGGTTTGTGTTCCTTGAAAAAAGAAATTATAAATCTGATTGGATTTTATAATATTGTACATTTAGAGCATATTTAAGGTTTGTTATTTTTCATGTATGAGACTTGTTATACTTATCATTTTTGCTATTTGGAATACAGAAACCTTCTCGTAAGTGTTCAGAATGCAGATAGAACCTTATAATTCCAAGGCGGTGATACGTGTGTGTGTGTGTGTGTGTGTGTGTGTGTGTGTGTGTGTGTGTGTGTGTGTGTGTGTGTGTGCGTGAGACAGAAAGCGAAAGAGAGTCCCACCTTCTGCAAACTGGAGGAGTTGAGCTGTGTCTTATCAATGATCTTTACAGCCACCTGGAAGCAAAACACCAACATGTTAATTTATTATTACACTTCTATTCATTAATTACACTTGCTGCAGTGGGTTTGACGCATCTCGCTCACACAGACCTGCACAGCCTCAGCCGTCGCAGGCACAAACACATTGCTATCTTTTTTGGAGACAGAATGATACAATCTCACAGCATTAAGTGATAAACACACAATCACAGCAGGCGACAGTTGCATAATAGGGCAAGTATACAGACAGGGACACACACACACACACACACATAGGGCTGAAGCATGCTTTATATCCATGCCATAATGAGGTCTATAGTTCATAATCCAACAGTGGACACCAGGAAGGGACACAGAGAGAGAGATAAAACACAGGAAGAGAAAGAGAAGAAGCAGAGAGAAATAAAAATAGAGAAAGAGACAGATGGGAGAGATTCAAAGTGAGAGATTCACAAAAAAAGGGATGAAACAGAACAAGAGAAAAGAGGACACAAAGAGAAAAGGCGAGGGAAACAAAGAATTATCTCTTAACAAGGACACAGAAAAGGGGAGGTCTACATCTCTCTCCCATTTCTATCTTTCACTGTCAACTAAATCCTTTCCTCCACTCCTCTTTCTGGTTGTGCTTGTCTGTCTGACTCTTTCATGCCCTCTGACTCTCCCTTGTTTTCTTTGTGTGTGTGCGCGTGTGTGTGTGTGTGTGCCAGCGAGTCACATGGAGTGTTATCAGGGTGTCAGGCACAGAGCTGTCACACATTGACAGAGCCCGCCCACCCCTCTCCAGCTCTCCCTCCCTCTCAAACACAGACCGAGAGTTGACTTGACTGGGCCTCAGACAGAGCCCGGCATGGGCTCACTGCAGACGCAGCTTTTCCCTTAAAGGGACAGACCACCGCGTTACATCACATCTGGAATTCACAGTAAGCCAGAGACATTTGGGCTTCTCTATTCAAGCTGACAATGGTGATCTAATCTCCTGCAGCAGATGTACCGTCTCCAAAGCCATGCCAGCCCAGGATCAGACCAGACCTCCTGTGTATCGCAGCATGAGCCCTCCCCTATCCTCAGCAACCAGGAAGGAAGATTAACATTTAGACAGCAGCGAAACATTTATAGTTTTTCCTACTTTTTACCATCTTGGCTAATTACAAACACCTGATGCTTCTTTTCTTCCTTAAACAGAAAAGTGTAGTTGGACTTTGTTTTGAGCACACCAGTCAAAGTGGTTTGGTGTGCAGTCTGTCTATTTGCACCAAGATGGTTTACAGCAGCTCTGACCAGGACTCTATTTTCTACATATTTTATTGGTTTTCCCTCTGATGCTGCACTGCCTGAGCTCTCTGTGACTTACGGAGTATTTTTTGTGGACAAAGAGCTTTACTTTTTACAAAAGTAACCGCTGACTACTGCTGTTACTTGGCTGGCTAGTTAGCTCAATTAGCTGTGCAGTTAGCAGTCCTCTCGGCTGACTCTGTCGCTGGGTTCCCCCACCTCACGCCTAAAAACCTCCTCTTCCTCCCAGCGGTCCAAAGCTCCCTTGCTAGAGGTATAAACGCCATCACCCACCCCACACTCCAAGGCAGACAGACCACTACCTGCATGGCTAACTGAGCTAACTAGCTAACAGTAGCTTGAAAAGTTTGTTATTTTCACCATAAAACACAAACTAGTTTCACCAAAACCAGCAAATAAAGTTAGAAAGTTGTGTTTTTGTACAGTAATCTGAGAGGCCCACTCTCATCAAATTCAGTACCCCATACGGCTGTAGCTTAGTTGCAATAGGTCACCAAGCACACTGGAAAGAAGATAAAGCTGTGCTGCCCCTCTGTAGGCTTTCAAATGCCAGCCAATCAGAAGAATGTGGGTTTTTAGGGAGGGTGGCTTTAAAGAGGCAGGAGCTAAAATGGCTCATTTTAGACAGAGGGCTGCATAAAGGGCCAGAAAGAGATAAATAGGGAATTTCTGAACTATGAATCATGCAAAGCTGCTCTAGTGGAGTCCAAGAATAAAAGTATAGAGCTGGAAATGAATATAATAGGTTCCCTTTAAGCAGGCTTTCTAGCATTGCTGGTGTTGGTTATTGAAACACTGACATGGCAGTTTCTAGTTAAATATAGGGTCAATAGTAAAGCATTTCTCCAGAGGGTGACTTAAGTGGCTAAAAATAAAAGTCTAAAGTTCAGAAAGTCAGCCACTCTGTGAGTGGAACCAAAGGATGGACTAAAGCTTTCAGTCCAATCTAGCGTGTGTGTGCATGCATGCCTACCTCTTTTCCGGTGAGGACGTGTCGTGCCAGTTTGACCTTGGCGAAGTTGCCTTTGCCGATGGTTTTTAGCAACCGATAGTTACCAATGTGGGGCTGGTCATCTGATGTGGTCGTGGCGACGGAGTTCCGACATCGCGGCATGCTGGAGCGGCCGGATGACTTGGACTCCTGAGAAGAGAGGAGGCAACATGTAAGCATATGCAGACATGATTACTCAGAGGTAGAGAGTTAACAGAAAGTGACACTAAAAATGTGCTGGAAGAAAAATTAAGAAAAAGTTTTACATCACAAAGCGCTGTCAGCGGTCCTGCACACTTTCTACCTATGAGGCATATAATCACAGGACATTCAACGCTCATAAGGACAGATACGTTTTAACAAAGCCTTTCATTTCATGTTCAGTTTTTGTTTAGTGCCACTTATTGGTCCATTTCAAGGTTGCAAGACATTTATTTCTTAGAATAATGGTGTTTCATTCATTCACATAAGTGATACAAGTAAAAAAAAAAAATGAGTCAAAAGAAAATGAGGTTGGGTAACTCAATACACATCTCATCAACATAACTAACTCTAAAACAGACAATAATGCTCTTTAAGTAACAGACAATCTCATTCAAATTCTGGTTCTACCATCAAATGCTGTGGCAATGAACTCTTTAAAGGTCAGTCAGAGTCAGAACTATGATAAAAGTAAAATAAAACAAAAGTCTGCTGTATTCAGGTAGGGTAGATCGGATTATACTGGCCCAGATGCGTTCAGTTTTTATTAAGGATTAGAAACAGTCAGCAGAGAAATGGTCTATAGGGCTAAAGCTGCCCTTCCACACAGCCAGTAGGGTGTTACAAAATCTGCATTCAAATCTGATGGCAAGATTAAGACAGAGATGTGGAATGGACAGCCAATATTGATCAGGATCTCCCAGGCTTCCAGAGAAACTAAATAAAACAGAAGCAGGTTAGACTTTGCCAAAGAAAAGAATGAAGAAGAATATTTTATCACTCAAAGTAAAGCTTTTTAAATCAATCCAAAGCTGTTATTGGCTGCACTCTAATCTCATTTGACAGCCATCAACAGACAGGTCCACTGCTCTATACACAAAAACTGTGAATAAAGCAAATGCACTGATTACTAACAAGTGAGGTACATTTCTGCATGGAAAACTGCAATTTTCTTCCATGTTCTATCCTATTAAACTTGTAGTGAAAACTGTCATTACCACTTTTGCACTTCCTAAAATTCAAATTTATAAGCTAAAACTAATGCTTATTTTTATTATCGATTAATCGTTTAATCTATACAATGTCTTTAAATTGCAAATGTCTTTAAATTGCTTCTTTGGTTGAACTAGAGTCCAAATCCGAAAGACTCTTAATTTACTGTCAGAAATGACAAAGAAAAGTATTAAATTCTTAAATTTAAGACACTGGACGCAGCAGATATTTGACATTTTTGGTCAAGAAACGACTGAAGCGATTCAATTATCAAAATAATTGACAACTTTTGAGCCACTGCAACTCATAACATAATATTGCTTAACATTTGGGTATGAGCACGTGGCAGAAAGAGCCCCTAGCAAACACTGGAACTATTCACACAGTCTGATAACCCTGGTTCTCTTTTGTACACTGAAAGTAAATGTGAGTTGTGGGTTTTCCTATTGTCACTGTTTTGCCATGGTTAATGTTTCACACCGCAGCCAGTCACGGCCCACACGCAATATTCATCTTTTGGGAAGAAAATCATATTCAGCTTGAGAAGAATAATGATATAAAAGCCCAATATTTTGCCCCTGCTTCCTTCACTGTATCTGTGTGACTTTAATTTGAACCCACAAGGCCAGCAGTGTATGAAGTTATTTTAATAGTCTCTTTATATGGCAGTATGGAGTAAAATTGCTTCAGTTCATCTTACAGCAGACAGTAGGTCTTTCGAGTCATACGCACACCCACAAAAAGAAAACAAAACCTTGCTGTGCTGGCAAGTTTTGCATGGTTGGCAACTGCGATTGGGTTTCAACTCCAGGAAAGGGTCACAGCAATTGTGCGCGTGCATGTGTATGTGTGTGTGTGTGAGTGTGTGTGTGTGTGATCTGAGCGGACAGGTGACGGGGATCAGGGTCAGAGGAGAGGACGACTGGCTCCAGGGTGACGAGACGCAAACATACACGGGCCTGTGACACAAACGCACAGATACAAGAATACACACTGGTGTGGGTACGCACACATGGACGCGGGTATACGCAGCGGCATAAATCACACACACCTCTCTGAGATTTGACACCAATGAGAGAGACGGTCCAGTGAAATTCACACAGTTGGTGCGGAGTGAAGAGGTTCGCACAAATCATCATCTTCTCTTGTTCTCTCCCTCCAACACCGGCTAGTCATTTTATTCGCCTAATTATCTCTTTCTAGCTCGAACAAATTAGAGGCTCGCTCCGTGTCGCAAATTACCCACAGACCACATTTCTATCAACATCGTCCTCCCTCCGTTACCATTATCTTGGGCCATGGGAAACGAGGATTACTTCATTGTGTTTGTGTGTTTCTTGCTCCAGATGGTATGATCTAATGTCTGCGTCCCCCCCCCCCCTCCCCAACATCCTCATGCTGACAGCGCAGACCTGCATAAAGTGTAATAGGCAAGATTAAGCTTTAGTACAAGAGGGGGAACTGGGATTAAAAACAAATGACAGTTACATTAAACCTCGCGGCGGACAGGGGAAGGGCCTTATGTGGCCGTGAGTGAGGGGGGAAGCAAATGATTTTTATTTTTGGCTCATGTGGGAGAGAGGGGGAGAGGGAGACAGACAATATGTCATATGTGGACACTATTCGAGACAATGAGACCCAATCTGACCATACAAAGCTGATTTTCTTGATCAGTTGAGCTGTCCTCACAGAGGTTATGTGATCTAACTCCCTCTGTCAGAGAGAACTGCTGTCCAAAATAGCGCCTGGAGGTCAAATCTTGCCCTCAACAAAACGTCTGTGTCTCTCAACTACTTCTAGAGAGTAATATCGTATCTTTTGTGTCTGTTTTGACAGAAATTTACGAAGTTGTGAGAGACTCTTAGAAGATATGCAGGAAACAAAGTTTACATATGAAAGGAGCCCAAATATTTAAGCATAGAAATTTCTTTTATACACACACTGAAAACTCTGTTTTGTATTTTGTATGTAGGGGCACATACAAAATCCGATCATGGCATTTTCCTTTGGTGCATTTACATGTACTTATCATGTAACCAGATTAGTCGTTTTTCCCAATAACGTGATTTATTCAACGTCATCTAAGCGCAACACCTTACAGTTTCTGTGTTCATGTTGGAGGATTAGAGAAGCCAGGTTTTCTCAGCTACATTTCTTCTGGAGAAGTTTGTTTTGTTTTGTTTTTTTGGCTACACCAAACAGCAGACGTTGTGGATAAAACTATAAAGATCCTTACAAAGAGCAATGCGTCCTCATTTTCAAAACTTTTAATACTGATTTATAGTCTGACCTAAATGGAAGCCAACACAAAGTAGTCTTTAGACGTCTATTTAGATACATTTTTGCTGAAAAGTAATTACAAAGCATGTAACTGCGCTGTGTGATTTCTTGCACAACCTGTTAACCACTAAACTGGTTCCTACTGTGCTGACTGACATGTAAAGCTGTCAACGGCAGCATTGACTGAATACAACAAACCTAATGCCTTTGAAATCAGGTCTTGAAAAGCAAAGATCAGCCTGAGGCACTGTAAGACACAAGTTGACATGTATAAATTGATTTTGATTCCAAGAGATAATGTGATAATGTTCAAAGACACAACAGTTATCAAAATTCCAGATTCCAGTTTCTTAAATGTGAATATTTTCTGGTTTCTTCAGTCCTATATGACAGTAAACTCATTATCTTTGGGTTGCGGACAAAACAAGGAATTTGAGAATGATATCTTGGCATTGGGAGCCACTGATCAATATTTTTCACCGTTTTCACCATTTTCTAGACCAAATAATCAACACATTAGTACACACGTTAGTTGCACTCCTAAAAAATATGTTTAAAAATAAGATGAAACAACAAAAAACCATAATAGGGCACATTTACATAAATATATACCTTTCACTAAAACACAAAGCACAACAAAATACAGGTAGAGCTTTATGGATTTCTGCAGTGGAAACTGCATGTACAACACAGCAGCAACGCAGAGGTACAGTACTCCTATCTTTGACCCTGCTGAGCTGTTTGTGAGATATTCAGGGATCAAAAAGTCAATACAGTAACAAAGCAGATGCTGGATTCCTGCAAAGTCTATTTTCATGTGTATCAATGCCCTAATCAAGTGATAAATATTCATCTTTTTTTGTGCTAACCAAGATGACAGCACGAGACATTCACACTGTTTAATTTCTGAAAAATTAGCTATTTCTCACTAAAAATCAAGTAGTTGCATTTTAAGCTTTAAAACAGCAGAAGCTTACGATGAGTACTTTGAGACAGACTCCTATATTATCCTGTTGTAGTTTTCTGTGTGGGGAAAAATATGGGAGTAATGAAATTAAACTTTAACCAGCTAACCAAGGCTGTATAACATATACAACCATTGTACAACCTTACTACAACTGAAAGGAAGGTCAGTAGACGAAGACAAACTTTAAGTCTTTGGTTAACTAGTGCTTAATTGGATCATTTCCCCAGTAGTCAGCAGGCTTAACTTTTAATTATGTATTCTCCTGACATTGTACAAAGTACAGTAAGTTAAAATCCAGGCGTGTTTCCTCTGAGTTCTCTCCCTCTTCCACAGTCCTCAACTCTTTAGTCTTCCTTCTCTCCTATCCTCTTTCATGTCCGACTATTTTTGTCTTCTGATTCTTCCTTCATTTTTGGGCAGCTGCAGGCCAAGCAAGCCCCCTCTTCCCCCTCCCCCAACACACACACACGCACACACATATCCACCTCTCCTCTCTCTCCCCTCAGTTATAATTATAGATGTGTTGGAGGACAATAAGTGACATCATTGTTTTGTTCTCACATTACTCTCTGATGCTACGTGTGACTCATGAATACTAAGTTGAAACTGTTAACGTACACAGTTAAGGAACGTATTTATGAACTTAAGATTCCAGTGTACTTCCAGGAACAGTCAGAGTTGATTGAAATTGAGGGTTTGTTAATGACATTCACACCATATGAAGGGACCGCTTGTAAAAAGAGAAGCCCTTGAAGAATTAGAGAATAAATTGGAAACACAAGGCCCAAACACATAAATGCAACCAGTCATACTGTCACATTAAGGTGACTCTGAACCCGCTGGACAGTAAGCAACGTTGTGCAAGAAAAGTTTAAGAAGTTCGGCTAGCCAGCACGGTTACTTTACAGGCAAATCCAAGCTGTAGGAGGAAGGAGATGAGCAGATATTACTGTGGTGGCAGCTCACTTATAAACCAGTGTATAACACAGTAACGTGTTTAAAGGATTTCAATTTTTTATATGCATTTTCAGGGGCTGTGCTGTCATCTGCTGCTCCAACATGAAACTGAAGAATGCGAATCTGTTTAAAAAAAGCAAAAACGGAAATTAAAAGCCCCAAGCCTCTGCTCCATGAAATCAAATTTTCTCTCATAAATCTCTGTTAAATCCTTCTGTTTCAATCACAATCCGCGCGGCTTGCTGACAAAAAACAGAGACGGAGAGATCTGCCTACACAGGGCAATGGTGAGCACCACTACTCTGCATATCTCTTACTTGCTCGGTACGTTATCTTCTTATGTTTTCCTTTGCAAAATTCCACTTTTACAGCATCACTTGTTTCTGATTTTTATAAAATGATGCATTTGTGCAACCTTGTACCTTGCATTTCTTCTGATTACAAAACAAGAAATCAAGGAGTTTGATGATTTAAACTAGAGCCAGACCGATATATCAGCAGGCCAATATATTATGCTGGTATTGGGTTACATGATTGATGATAAGCACTGATACGAAAACTTTTATTTCAGAACAAAAGATGCAGAAAATTATGCTTGGGGTGATTTACATTTATCCCATTCCTAGTTAGTTGCTAGTTGCTATAGCTTCTGGGAAAACACGGATTGCATCATCCATGAACATGATTCCTGCTACTCCATGATCCCATGCCACCTCACAATGTTTTCAAACTACATCTTTTATTATTCTTTTAATGTGAGAGAGACCCCTAGTGAAGAATTTTCACAATGTGTGTTCAAGTCATAAACTTATTTTTGCAGTTAATACACTTTATATCCAGACAATACCCATATCAAATTTCTGCCGCCAAGTTATTTCTGATTTATCGCCAGTTTCTCCAACAACCATCATTCAAAGTGCAAAAAAACAAAGTGCAATTTGCTCTGAACCTAAGTTTATTGGCTACTTTGTGTCAGATGCTCACATCTGACAGGCTTTGGCGTTCTTTGCCTACCGTGTCGAGAGACCATTAGTATAGTGTTTATATCCGGCCCAACAATTCAGACCACCTCCCAACACACATACACACACACACACACACACCAAGTGAAAACTCACTGACAAGATGTTTGCAGCTGAGAGCCATTTACCGCCACACTGCAAACACACAAGCATGTGCACATGACCAAAACACACACACGCACACAAAGCAGTAATGTTAATCCAAGGCAGTACTGGTCGTGTTTTGACTCGAGCCTCATTATCACTGACCTTTACTAATCTGAGTTCTGGGAGGAAGCCACTCAGATACAACCAGATGGAATTTTACACAGTGCAGTTTAGAACGTAACCCTAAAGGGGTGCAATGTGTGCAGCACATTACTATCAAGAGACGGCTCAGTCCAAAATAGGATAGGCAAACGTAGGCAAACATGTCATCAACAGCAGGGAGGCAAAGTAAGGGCAATAAAAAGGAGAGATAAGCTTAAAAACACACACTTTGGAAAATGAACATGACAAACCAGGCTAAACTGAAAACACTAAACACCATTTACAACATTGTAAAACCCAAAATGCTCTCTTCCGCCCCACTTACTGCATCACCAGATCACATGGATCAATTGTCAGCTATAATCTGATCTGGCTTCCAGATTATTATTCTGCCTGTTTTTCCACACTTCTGTGTTGACTACCTCACTTTACATCGCCGCAATCTGCCGTCACACCTGAAAATCACGTGTGTGTCACCGTTAACTTTGATGTGCTGAGCCAACAGTTTTTAGTGGGAGACACCAAGAAAAAACAGAAACACAAAATAAATAAATCTGTGTTGGGTAAAATATGCCAAACCATTTTTTATGTGTTTTTAATTTCTGAAATATGGGGTATAATTACACAGACCCATTATTACTCCAATTATGCACAATTACAACATGGGCACTTTTCTGCCAACTTTGGCAACCGACAAACTGATGCCTCATTGGCAGCTACTATTACAAGTTGTTTATGCAGATTGCCTTTTTTAAAAACCACATCACAACCTGCTGTGAACAATTAAACATAGTCACACAGTTCCCTCTCATTTGAAAGAATTAACTACAAATTAACTGCTCTGTCCTTTCCTGTCCCAAAAAAAAAAAAATAAAATAAATATATAAATAAAAACTTCAGTTTGTCACTGTGAGAAGAGCTCAACAGAAGACTGAAGACGAGCAATTTTAACCAGGGGGCAAACCATATCAAATTCAATTAAATTTAAGTGTAACAAGCTGCTAACCAATTCATGAGGTTAAACTAGAGGTCTTAACACTTGCATGCTGCCAGTGACTATTTTCATATTACATTGTTATGTGCAAGGTTTCCCCAAGGTGTGGGGGTCATCTGTGGGGATGGATGGACACACTACGCAGGGGACAATTGATAAAGAAATTAATTATTATTACTTGGGATGCAAGATAAATATTGCGGCTGATAAACTATCATTTATTAATGGGAAGTTTATAATATTTATTGTGCAGATAATGAAATTATGTCTGATAAATATCAGCTATAATGACATTTAATTCCACAGATTATGCTTAAGCATTGAATTTGAATTCGTAGGCAAAATGCTCCATAAAATCCAAAGTATATTTGTGAGTTTTATTGATGAACTTTACTAGAAAAAACAAATGAGCATTTGTAGAGTCAGAACTGTTCTTTGTTTTTGTTGTGATGTCAGTTACATTTGGTTCAGTAGCAGCTGTGGAACATTAAATCATCCATCTCTGTTCACTAGATCTGAGCCTTTCTCACCCTCAGGTGTGCATAAACTACGGCTTATATGAATTTCTTTTTGAAATGCAAAACTGGGAAATTATTGTTCATTTTTTCTGTATCAGCCACTGGAAGCAGGTAATTATTGGTATCAGCTGGAAAAAGTGACATCATGCATCCCTAATAAATACATTTATAGTCAATATCCTGTTTACAACACATTAAGAGTAATTATCAAAAACACTGTGCCATTTAAGAGGGTACTGATAATTGCAAAATACATAATAAATATAAACGTTTAGACTTATTTCTCTACAGCAGGCTGGGTGATTTCTACATAGCAGTACTAGCACTAATTGCAACATCAAATACCTGTTTGTTCTTCCAATAATTAAGATCTCTTCCAGATTTACACTTTGTGTTTTAAGATGTTTTTTTAAACCCTGCCATTATTTAATTTAATCTGATCTCTACACATTCTGTGGAGGATAATGGCAGAACTGAAAAGGTTATGGTTAGCCATTTGCACCGACACACAGTCCTAATTGGGAGCCTGTACAACTGTAAGGAGGGGGGGAAAGACACGCAGTTAGGACAGCCAGACCATGAGTTCATTAAAAGAGCTGCTCTAATGTCAGCTACATGTGAGCTTACTACCAGGTCTCCAGGCTGCCTTCATATAACTAATTTGACATGTTATCTGGGGAATGCACTGTCTATAACAAACCACCTGCTGTAATTTGCTGGAAAGATGAGTGCAGTTAATGAGCACGGTTCTTGTTAACTACACTTGTCTCAATTAAATTTTGTTTATTAATTAATCCCACCCAAATGGGCTTGACTGTACTTAAAGGGTGGTGGTACTAACACAAAGCACTTCTTAAACTTTACTTTTCTGCCTTATGAAACTACTGTTCAACAACATCCTTGACAGCAGCACTGCTGTTCCACTTGTGCACCACTTGACACAGTTTTATTAATCGATCTAAGATTTTATAATGGAATTTTCATTATTGAGATTCCTGCGTTGGGCACAAGGCTGGGTGATATGATGGTATATACTGTGCAATGGTAGAAAGACACTAACAAGAACACATGGAGTGAAACTGTAAATACAGAGGAGGAGGAATCCCAACAAAGCTGGTACTTATATGCACCTGTTAACCTCAAAACTTTTAACACATTATTGTTCTCATGTGGAACCTTATAGCTTCTATTCTGAAGGAATGTTAAATAAAAATGAAAGACTCAAAACAGTAAAAGGGTTCTCTGATATGAGGCAGGTTTTGTTTGTTTAGAGGTCCCAAATAAAAGAAAAAAATAATAAAACATGATTAAATATAGTACATTTCTTAATTATTACAAAAACAATTCCTGTTTGATATACATGATTACTGTCCTACACCACGAAAAAGATTTTGGCCGTATCGCCCACCCCTAGCCTGGCGTGGTAAAACTGAAGCAGTATAAAACAGATGGGCCTATGTCAAAGAAATTTGTGATTTTGCCTTAAAATAAAAGAGAGAAATACTCAACAATCATTAATATTGAGTCCCCACACTGAATTTAACACAATCCAATCTGGAGAGAAGACATTTCTCCTCCACTTCTACTTAATAACCAAATCTATATGTGAAACAAACAGAACAAGCAGGGTCTTTATTGGATACATAGCACAACCACATACAAAAGCTGCTGCATTATACTGAAATTTGTGGGTGGGAGGACACACACACACACACCCCTCCCGACTCTAGGTCGTGATGGCTGTGTTGCCATGGAGATTTGTCGCTTGCTGAATCCTGCCCTCTATCTCGATGTTGGTTTGTATCTCTTTCATCCTTCCTTCATTTTCTCTTGCTCCCTCCCTCCTCCCCCACCATCCTTTTTCTTCCTACCCTGCTATTCATATGTTTATGTTTCTATTTATACTCCTCTTTAATGTCAAGATGGGTTTCCAGAAAAAAAATGTATGCGACAAGGAGTTTGTTGTCCTGAAACAGAAGCATATACTGTGCAGTATCCCAATATTACCATACAGTGGTGTATTAGAAGATGGACTAAAAATCCACCTTGACACAGAACTTCAGTTGTTCTCTTTTTAACCACCATATATTGCTTCCTATATAATGCCTCTTACATATAAACATCCATTACTGCTGAAGCCACAGTTACCAACAGAAACTACTAGCTAATTACAAGGATTTCCCAACAGGGAATAACTTTGGGAGTACTCATGTGAACAACCACTCTAATGAGAGGGAAATTAAAAGGACACAAGTTAAAAACCTGCCAAGATTCCTGAGAGAAATGTTACTGCACCTGTTCGACAGTTCTTCTGATTCAAGTCATATGGGAAGCCAGTTAAACAGGACAGGGGTGTGAGAGTTTTGCATAATATATTTTTGGTAAAGGAAGGAAACCAAAGTAACAAATGCAGCACTTTTTTACACTACAGTCAAACACATACAGTATACAAAAGAGAAATTTGAATGCATGTGCTGCCCCAGGTCAGCAAAGGATCAATTTATAAAGAGCTAAAGTCAGACAAAGTGAAAATGTTTTTAAATAAGACTGAAAATCTCAAGGCATACAGTCTATAATTTATTGTTTTATCTGTCAAACCTTTTCTTGTGGTTTCTCACTATAAACCTGCCTTCTGGCATGTGTAGCCTCACTTAGTCTCATTTCTACCACATCAAAGCAGTGGCCTACATTTTGAAGTCTTTGCTTTTCATTTAACCTTTGCAAGCATCTGTCATCTAAAAAACAATTCAAGTTCCCCTTTTTTTTCCTTCTTAAATTGTGTAAGATATTACTTCAGATGCACTCACAATGACGATTTTAACAAGTCAAACTTGTCATTACGCCCATTTATCGTTTCGAAGCACAGCAGAAAATATACGTTCATGACTCACGCTTGTAAATGTCTTTTGGTGAAAAGGCAGAGCATGATTTCATCACGCCTGTGTTTTAGTAACACAATTAATCAGTAAACTACTGACAGGAGTCACTGCAGACCAGAAGTTTTCACAGTGGGAGGTCCTCAGGGGAGGTTAAGTGAATGGAAGTGAAAAAAATATTACATTAGGTATCAAAGGGAAATCACACAGAATAGCGTAAATGTGTGTGACTTGTTGAAAGAGAAATTTGGGAAGTTTTACTGTTTCCCACATTCCCAGAGTGAGAAACTAACGTGATGTGGTCTGAAGTTATGTACTGTAATATTAGGCCATCTTGGCTCAATTTGAGTGTCAGTGGGATCAAATAACATAATCATGATCCCATAGACACCTGGGATCTGAGGAAAACCAACCAAGTAAGCTAAGGATGGCTCCTTTTTCCAAGTTTTGTCTGAAAGGAGGCGCACAGTCTCAGACTTTGAAAACACCTTAATATCTAATGTTAAACCAAGGCTGTGGCGATAACAGCATTGAGTTCATTACCGTCATCAAAGCAAAATGTATTTCTGAAGGGTCATTTTCATGTTGAGATCAGCGCATTGATCTATTAATATCCCAAAGGATCAGCGCTGTCACACATAAGTCAGGAGCACAGCTTCTGATTGGTCGACAAATCAAGAACAAAGCATCTTGGGATTGCTAGTCAGTGGCAACAAACAACACACTAACAACAACAGAAAGAGGAGGAAAGGAAATAATTACAAAGAACTACACATACAACAAACTACACACTAAATAAATACAAAACTCACTCTTCTTCATTTGCATGCCCCACACACTCACACACCGCACTATTCCCTAAAGGAGCTACAATTTGCATATGACAGAATTAGTATTAGTATTAAATATTAAGGCAGTCATGGTAAACTGCCATCCCACGGGAAAATGTTGCTTTGTCACCACGGTAAGAAAAAAATCCTTACTGTCAGAGCCCTATGTTAAATCTAACTCAATATGGGCCAGAACAGTGCCAGCTGAATCAAACCTCAGTCAAAGTCGAGCAGTAATTCAGTTGTAGGGATGGAAATTTTTCCCACTGGTTAATGAACTTGTGACCACACAGGGGTTACCAACTACACTGGACAAGACACTCAATATCTGAAATGTTAGATTAGCATTTACTTTGATCTTTAATGTTAGATCTTTATGTCTTCCCCTTACTCTGATGTACCCTTAAGTCAATGTCTCATGTGTATGCTCCTTTGTATCCTCTAAAAAGAGTCTGCAGGGCGATATCTAATATACAGTAGCTCTGTAGCTAGTACATACTACATGCATACTAGCCATACAGACTCTCCACACACATCTATGGCTAAGTAAGTAAATTTGTGAGAGGCCCCTTACTTTAGCAAGGTGGTGTCACACTGGGTCGCAGTTTGCTGTGAATGTAGCGTTGTGTGTGTGTGTGTTCCCTTGAACTGGATTACCCTAGCCCCCTAGGTATGTGTATATTTGTGTGTGTGTGTGCACACATGTGTGTGTCAAATCAATTCAGAGCTGCTGTTTGCTCTGTTGCTGTCACAGTTGGGACACACTGCACAGCACTTCCTTGCATGCCCTTGTTCTGCTGCTATGCAACTGTGTGTGAGTGAGTGCGAGCCACCAGAGTAAACAGGTCTGTGTAGCTTTCACAGGGTGGCTGATTTGAAAAGCTGATGAATACATGTATAGACAGATGGAGCACAGGGTTTCCCGCAATGTTTTAGAGCAGATTTGGGCTACCTCACCTGCAACAAAGGCCACTGCCACTAACTAAAAAAAAAAAATCAAATAATAAACAAAACAGACCAAAGAAAAAACAGCACTAGTCGCTGTATGTTGGCTGGATGAGTTTGAGTACTGTTGAGGCATCTGCTAAGTGGCTTATCACATGTCATAATTAGAGTTCTGTACTCTGTACTGGGTACCAACTCTGGGTACCGACTGTGCTACCAAGCACCAATTCAGATTAATTAGTCATGCCAAAATTCTGTTGCTGGAAAGTGTATCTACAGGAGCCAGTTAAGAGAATAGAGAGACAAAGTGATGTTAGTCCTGCAGTTCTAATTCACAGTGAGTCAGGGCAATGGCAAACCAAAAGCAGTCACAAGTGTCATGAAACTTTTCAAAACCTGACACAGACAACGCTCACTCTAATACTTGTAATGTGAGATGCAAAGCTGGCCAGGGCAGCACATTTAACCTGAGGAAAACGCCTGGTAAAACACAAAATATATCTGAAAGGTGAAGAGTGTACCATGTTTGATGATAATGTGTTTGTCCCCTGCAGCAGCTGCAGCTTACATCACCATGCCTGCAGCCAGTGCCAAAATTTAACCCTCCGTGGACGATGAAACTTTAAGTGAAGCATCAACAATTCATAGACACCTCCAGGCAATCAATCAGTTAGGTGGATAAAGATGTTGCTGGAGATAACTTGGCCTTTTTCTTACTGTTTTGATTTACACAGGCTTAGCATTTTTACTAGCATTAGCTGGTAAACCACCGGCTGTGTCCATGCTATATAGTACACTAAAACAGAATGTGAGATTTATTAGTGTGTCAGATATCTTAGTATGAAAGAAATAGTGCACAACTTAGATTATATTATTTATGGAGTAATATTACACTGAAACCAGCACTGTGGGAGTGGCAACAACAACATAACAGGAAGGATGTAATGTGCTTCCTCCAAGTCACACACAAGCATTGACATATATACATAGACACCACATTAGCCTTTGGGTCTTACAATGACGGGTTTAGGAGGGGAGAGGGAGCTGGGGAGAGATTTTATATTGTGTGGTGTAGAACAAAATGTTCAAAATAAATAACGATGTTGAAATTGAGATGTTTGGACTTTGTTAAAGAAAGAGCAAAGAGCGGGAAAAAAAGTTACCAGTACCAAATTCCAGGTACCAAATTATTATGGGTTCCCACTACGTGATTTGAAGCCCAACTATCCAAACGTTACCATTCTGCCTGGCTTTCTGAATCAGTGTGACTCAGCAGAGATCAGAAAGTTTCCTCCAGTGGACGCAGCTAATCCTGCAGGATGAAAGTGGCAAAGGACTCAGATTAAAGCCTCAGAATCAAATTGGGCAACAGTTGGGGCTCACAGAAGCACTTTAACCTAGCTTTGTTTCAAAGAACGTTAAGTAGGTGAATCGAGTTGTGGTGTAAGTAACACCACAACAAACCTCTGACACAGACCGTCTTAGCCTTGGGAAATATGTTTCAGAGAATAAGCAGCATGACTACTGCTTGGGTGCAGCGGTGAGTTGACTGTTTGCCAACAAGTTTAAAGCACTTCTTGAAGATGCACCTTGATCTTAGACAATAATGAGTAGATTTTAATATTGCACCAATTTTTTTCAAAGTTTCCTAATAAAAAAGGCCACAACATTACTAAATTGCATCAATCTTTGACATCTGAACCAGTCGCCTCAAGTATTTATTTAACCTTTCCTAGACATCAAATCATGGCCTAAACATTTGATCACAGGACGACATCCAAGTGACGGCAGACTTGACATCAGTTGACTAAACAGAAACACTGAATTACACTGAGGTAGTGAGAGACAAAGTCCACACGCCTTCACCTGAATGACGTCAAGGCCTTCAAATCGCAGGTCTACAGTTTGCTGCCACACCTACCACTCGGCTCAACAGGAAAGGCCTGTTTTACCCTGCTCCCTTAGACAATCCAACACACACACAAAGCACTGAACTTCACTGCATTGTTGGATAAACACTTGGGTAGCACCTGCTTGTCCTATATTTGTGTGTCCACTGGAACTCAGGTATAAATGGCAAACAGAACTCATTAAATCCAAACGTAATTCCAATCCAATTAACAAGTAACTGCATGTGTCTGTGCAAGCAGGAGAAAATGAGGGACTGCTAGTGTGTGTGTGTGTTAGCCGGCAAGAACAAATGTGAACGTGATGGAGTGAATGATCTACTGTGTGTGTGTGTTTGCGGCAGGTTCTCTGTTGCTAGGGCCCTGGCTAGCTTTGTCTTTCTGTTCATCTGCCTAGTGACTGGTCTGGTAAGGAGAGAAGCATAATTTATGGTTTCCTGGGCGTAACAGCAACGTGTACATGTGAGTGTGTCTGTGTGTGTGTGTGTGTGTGTGTGTGTGTGTGTGTGTGTGTGTGTGTGTGTGTGTGCGTGCACACACTATAGATTGCTTACAACATGACTCATTCAATTGGAGCATGAATGAAGACAGGCAAAAAGGTGAACACTACAATATAAAAAAAAATGTCTTAAACAACATGCTTCACACGTTGGTTGCTTCTCTCTCATCTATATTGAATTTCCAGCTCAACAGCTTGCTGGGAGATTCTCTGCGATGGTTTCACACTCCCAAGGTGTCAGGTGAAATACATCAAACTGTGCTCAGCTAACCTCATATTTCCAATACAAAGTTTGCTTTGTCTTCCGTTGCTGTGGTGCTTGATGGCATTTTGAACCTGCAACCGTTGTGGTACAGGACGGTCAAACTGGAAAAGACTGAAATCTATGGCTGAGACATGACAAGATTTTTACGTTACAGTTTTTACGTCATTCATAAAATATATGGATAAGAGCCCAACTGATATGTTGGTTGGCTGACTTTATCGGCCCAATGTTGGCCTGTCACAGTTAACTAAGGTATATTATTATTGGCATATGCTGTCCGTATGAAAATGTTTTTTGTTTTGTTTTTTAAATAACCTAATGCAGACTGGTTTTCTTTGTTAGCTTTATAGGCAGCATTTCATGTATATTTGTTCATTTTTCTCATCCTGTTTTAATTTATATATAAATTCTGGTCTATTTTAGTGCCCTGAAATCATTTTGTACAATAAAGTTCATTCTTAAACTGTAAAATATCCTGCCCTATTACATATCTTTGTCACAAGTGTTTACTAACCATAAACACACTGTATACTGTATATTATATTCTGTATAAGTAATATCTGCTGATACAGGCTACTGATATTGGAATTTTTTAACTACATAATCAATGGGACCTGGATATGGATATATGGCATTTCTCCAGGCCAACAAATGGAATTTGGCATTCAAAAAACATGGGAAAATAGGTGACAAAAATGAAATAAAAATAAAAAAAATCAGGGGTAATTTTCCTTACCTAGCTTATAAAAATGAAGGCCATGTGATACAAACCTAATTAAAAAAATGTAATCAATTTATGTGATCTGGTGAGAAACGAATGTAAACATGACTTGTCTGTTTCGATAGATGACAACATCCTGTTAAGATAAATGGGCCACCTTTAAGTTCCCCAAGATAGGCAATGCTTGTAAGTGTTTGAATGAGGAAGTTGAGGCTGCTGCATTGAACTTGTGCCAGTTGCGGTGTACGAAATGACTGTCAGATGATTCTCCTTACTCCCATCTGGTACCGAGCTCTCCAATAAAACATAATAGTCCTGCCATCCCACAAGAATCCCAAAGAACCCATCACCACTCTTCCTGCTTGATAAAGTAATGTACACGTGGGACAATGTTCAGTTTATTTTATTTTATTATTTTTTTAATGACTGCACACTGAGCAATCCTGCAAAACTCCCTTCAGTAAATGGACTAAACTGGCTTTCTTAGCATTTACCAAGTTTTTGGGGGGCCTTTATACTGCGTGAAGCGCTACGGTCAGTGGTGCCCTTTGGAATACACCTGGTAGGTAAAGCAGGCCTTTTATTCGTTTATATTTCCTTGTTCCTTGTTTTATTTCAATTGGAGACAGAGGGTCTAGCATAAATAAACCTTGGGTAAACACACAAATCGAGTCCTAGTTAGTTTCTCACTTTCTCTATGACTTCTACACTGAGGAAAGGTCTCACTTAAACAAATCAATGGTTCAAATCCATCACACCTCCATGTGGGGAGGATCCTGTTCGTTCCGCTGGTGTGCAACTACCAAAACAATGAAATGGAGGATGAAGTAACAATTGAAGAGGCAGACCTGTATTTCTGGCTGCATTAGTCTGTCTTTTCAGAAGACGTGGCTCAATGAACAGAGAGGGAACATTGTACAACAGGAAATCAGACAATCAAGAGATCATGTCTGGGGAAGTAGACAAAGACTGCAAACCTACAGCAAACATGTTGACAACACAAGTTATGCAGAACACCATTTTGAACCAATGTTTCTGAAACAACATACATTGTTCTTTGTGTTTTTAATAAACCCGCTTTATCACTGGCCCCGGTGGTGGCCCAAATGTAAACATAAAACAGAAAAGACAACTTAGCACAGCTTTCCTAAATTGTGACACTTGTGTTGTTCACTTTTCACATTAAATATGGCGTGGTGTTTCCTGAAGGCACTGTTTCAGATGAAAGCTAGTTGAGGAAAGTGGCGGCACACGTCACAGTACATTATGTCCTTAAATGTTCCCAAAACTAACCAATTAAACTCCTGCTTCCATTCACACCTAAATTTTCATTGCATTTCGTTTTTTCATTTTCTGCTTTTTGTGTGTGTGGCTCTTCTGTGACAATCGTGTTAGCAGCTTAGTAAACCCATAGTTCAGTTGCCACAACATAGCGCTAGCTAGCCGGTGATGAGTGTTGTTCTGTTTTTCATAAAATGAAAGGTGCAGAGGAATCAGGATGTTTGTGGAATCTATCTTAAACTCTTCCGACTGTATAAAATAAGTACACTTTTAACTCAGATTTTATGCATTTGGTGGTGTGTTCTTTATACTATGACAGTTTTCTAAAATTAGATTAAAAAAATAGTTGGCTTAAAGAATCATAATATATCACTATATTAAATTGTGGCTCCTATATTCTGATTCAAATCGAATCATCAGATTCTTGCCAATACACTGTGTCCTACTGTAACTTTAATAGCACGGGGGCACGGTTAATGTCGAACACTTAACTGTCATATTCAAATAAGTTCGACCAGGAATTACACCAGGTGCTGCAAGGATAAGAGAACCATTAAGAATCCCAACCACATAGATAACTGCTTTCTATTCCTGTTGCAGCTGAGAAGAAGGTACCGGATGCACCAGACGAGCACTGAGAAACTCAGGAAGGGCTCTACCCTCAGGCCACTAGGATCCTAAAAGAGGTCACCACCTGAGACTGCCCCCTCCTCAAAACTATCAATGCCATTCCTATTTTATCATTTAAACTCTTTGATGTGCAAATTGAAGGAACAGGTAGGGTTCCATTTCACTGTGATTGCACCTTATATGGCTACATGTGACAAGGAAACATGGTTGATTGAACTGACAGTCAGTACCAAATCTTGTGCAACATGGCAACATGTCAGATCAAAGCCACTCAACATATCTGCGATTTCACACCATCAGAAAGGTGTCACAAGTCACTTATCTACATTTGACAGCTCTCTTATGATATTTGCCCAGCAACAGTTTCTGATTACAGGCTGGTAGTCTGTCATGGTCAGTAACTTCTATTACACACACACACACACCCAGACATTTACATCCAAGTCCATCTAATAACCATTGAGCTAACCTGATGTTAAATATTAATATAAAAACCCTTTTCTTTCCAGTTAAGTAGTCTTTTTCTGAAGATATTTACAGAATATCTGCCGTTACTGAAGAATACGTTGACTGACCAGGTCAAAATACGGCATACAGTGCGCCAAGGTCTCTGACAGGAACAGAGACAGTCATGTCAAAACTGAGCCCATCTTCATGTCTGGTGCTATTTTGTCATGTATCTTGAGACCTGACACCAAAGGCTTTCTATACATGGCCTTTAAAACAGACTGTGTTTGTGTGGGAGTATCCATCTGTGACCTTTTGCCTACAAACCCAGTTAAGGACTTGCCATGACCCTAAACTTTTTTTTTCTTCCACCCCTAAATCCTCACTTGGTGCTGAAGGATGAGTGAAGGGTGCATTCAGGCCGGCAACAGCACTACAGCCAGACAACACAAGGGCCTGTATTGGTGCAGGCATGCTGTTAAAGGGTACACAAACATGGCATACCAGGAAGTTCAGCTTGGGGGTTATTAATCACTAAGATACTGCACTTTGGTTTTATGCTCTTCAAGTCTAAGTGTGCAACTGTTAAAAGTTGTCACAGCAGCAGTTTATCTCCCTCTGATCTTCTCGTGGCTGGTGGAACAATGTTGCACATTACACACCACAGGGTATTACCGTGTACACTGGCAAGTATTTGATTGGCCGTCACAGTTAGGGTTGGATATTGTTTGGGTTTTTTCTGATGCCAGTGCTAAACAGCAAATTTGTATTCAAAATTGAACAATCCACTAACTGTCAGCAGTAAATGACAGTTTAAGCACTGGTAACAGCTAAATATATTTTGAATTGGTATTCTTAGTATTCTACAGTCCCCAGCTTCAAACTTTGGTAATTTTTTGCATAAATATTTTCGGATTTGCTAACCTGTGAAAAAGCTGCTTTCATCATCATTAGTTGTCTCCTCATTATAGATATAATAGTCAAGTCACTATGACACATTCCATCAGGTGTTTTATATCTGTTTCCCAACTCCATAGCTAGGGACGCCCACACTCTCGACTGATGTGCTCATTGTGGGGTCACAGAACCAGTCAAGCTTTAAAGTAGGAGTCTAAAAAAAACAATCATCCATCTGGATCGGTATAGTGATTCAATGTTCAATGATCCAATATGACTAGTGTAAACAGAAAATTCTTATCTATATCGTTGTCTTTGAGGTATGCCTTCATTTTGAAATTCCCGTGGCATGTTTATGTCACTAGAGTCTGAAAGAGTTTAGTTATAAAACTGTTGAATCGCAACTTAGCTGCTTTTTGTGAGTTGACATAAGCGTAACTGAAAGTGTTAAATGGGCGTAAGTTGTCTGCAGGTCTCTGAATTGAATCAAAATCGTGTTGTAGCAGACTGTGATATCAGTAAATATCCTAGCGCTGTTCAAAGAATCAATACAATATTGTATCATGGTGAAACTTGTGACTTCCACAACTACTTTCAAGTGTCACCAGAACCTTCCCAACTTTACACTCCATTCTCTTTGATTATTTGTTTCACCTCCCACCTAGTGTTGGAACTCTTTTGAGTAAAAACGCCGGCATACTTTACTGAAGCAGGCTACCTGCTTCCAAAGCCATGTAGAGTGAGTATTTCTGTGATATTACGTAGGCACATTTGGTGATGCATGTGTAACATTTGCGCCAGAGGGCAACCATTTCAACTGACAGCTCAGACATGTGACGCAGAAATGAAGCACCTTTGTCTTCATGTGTGAGTATGTCCAGTATATACCAATCATATAGGAAGGGTTTCGGTACCCAACCCTAAACACAGAGTGTTGATGGATAATGTTGAATTGAGCCAGGTCAAACTTCTTTGATGGGCTGTCTTTTTTTGTTTTTTTTTGCCAAGGCCCTCTTCAGAGGCTAAACAACCTGTAATATTCTCACGTGAGTGTACACATGTGTTACACCAATAAATTAACAACACACCAAACTCTAACTCTGACAGTCTTAAAATTCCACTGGACGAGGAGAGGCCCTTTGTGTGTATGAAGGCGCTACAGTCAAAGACTTATATAATCGACTGTATTGTTTATGACCTCTGTTCCAGGTAAGGGTGTAGCCATATAGGAATATGTGCGTGTCACCGTGTGTTGTGTGAAATCCTTTGCCTACACTTACCTACCTACATACGTACCAGCCTAACTGCCAATCTGCTTTCCTATACACTCTAATGGAAGCAGTGAACCATTGTGTGAGACAAGCCAGCACACACACACTGACACACGCAGTGAGATCATGGTATCAACAGACAACTTCCGTCAGCATTTTATTTGTACATGAAGCGAAGACAGACTAAATCTTTTAACCTTTGAGTCTGCAGCACCAACAGGTTTCCCTGTCGGCTTGTAAGAGCAGATCTGCAGTCTGGTTGGCTGTGCAGCTGCAGCTCACACACCTGGGTTGGGCTTTGAATGATTCAGGTAGAAAACCATTTGACAGAGGGTGCAGCACTTGATACAGATTTAAAAAAAAAAAAAAAAAAAAAAAGTACCATTTAGTAATGCTCCCCTCACTTTTGTTTAGGGCCGCAAATAACTATTATTTACATTATAGATCAATCTGTCTGTGTTTGATAAAATGTCAGAAAACAGTGAAAAGTCACTATTTTTCAAAGTCCAAAAAAAGACTCAAAACAGTTGCCAATTAATTTAATAGTTGACAACTAATAATTGACAAATCGTTGCAGCTTTAGGTTAAATTTCTTTTGTCGCCTTTGTCAGCATTAACTCATTTTAACCAAATGCATGCATGTACATCTGCTCCATTTATGTTTCTATACCCATCAAATCTACTGACCCACTGCTAAAACAATATCTCACCATATCCTCACGGCAACTACAGTCATATAGCCTACCTACCATGCAACAAATATAGAATGGGTTTAACTTCACACATGTGCCAACATCATCCACTAGCCACTCTGTCAATGTGCAGACACAACTTTTTCCATCCAACACTCATAAGACATGAAGCTTGTCAACAGCTGTTCAAGTCACGGTCTGTATCGGAAACTGTAATGGTTTTCATGTGAGTGTGTTGTGGTTATTTCATCATTACAATGAATCTACAGATAAAACTCTCAACAATATCAAGACATATACTGTAGTCCGACAATCAAGTGGCTTTGTTCCAGCCCTCTAATGATTTACAAAGCACAGCCAAAGGGTTTCTCGGACTTTTAAACTTTTAAAGCATACTACCAAAGTGTTTTTCTACTCAACACGCAATGTCTCTAAGTGCTTTGCAATCTGACACATGCATTAATAGTATTTATAGTGTGTTTGGGAGCCCTCTGGATAAGGGTCAGTCGTTTTAGGTCAAAAGAGGATGTGTATTGTTTGTGAGTCCCTTCAATCACCCTCTGGCCTGTATTTGTACCGAACCCATAAATAACATTTCCAGCTTAACATCTGGGAGCCAGTTTTAACAGTACATCTGAATTTAACTCTACATATGTTCGAGGAGTGCTGTGAAACCCCTTTGTCTAAAATGTATATTAACAATGAATGACACATCTTTTTTCTTACAAGGTTGCCTGTGAACCAAAAACAGTGAAATTGGGGGTTTTAAAGGCTATGTTTTCACTTCGTAAGTCTGCAACAAAAGTCAACCGTGTTCTCTCTTGGAAAGGGTAATTTCTCGAACACCACCTTAAACAACGAATTATCAGTGTTTCAAATGGCCAAGAGTGCATAAAGAACACTTGTCAAACATACACTATGGTGAAATAATATTGCATCTGACTTAAGGCTGCACAATTAGTCAAAATACTTTCAAAATCACAATATGGCCAAGTGCAATATCCAATGTTGCAATATTGCAATTTTTGCAATATTGGAATTTTTTGTAAAGGAAAAATGCGTGACAAAACAACATAATGAAGTATTGAAGTGCTGTAGAGATGCCCTGACCTTCTTGTTGTCCAGATGTAAGGAAACATGTTTGTTCGAGACAGACCCAAACCAACGTCACATCATCACAATTCTAATAGTATTCAGTGAAAAATTAAAATTGTGACACAAAAATGATCACTCCCATTAGCAAATCGCAATATCTGTCAAAATAATCACAATATTATTTTTTTTACCATATCTTACAGTCCATCATAAACATTGAAATTCAGGGGATTTAATGGCCATCCTGTGGTGTACAGGTTGCACATCATTATTACAAATTAAAACCAAATTCACAAAATGTAGCAAGTCTCGAACAAAATCAGCCTTCTTCTTCTCTCTTGGAAAAGGAGAAGCTCCCAAACACCACTTGATTGTTTTGACGCTTTAAACAATGGATTGTCAGTTCTTCCAGGAGCCAAGGGTGAATAAAGAACACTTGTCACACATAATAAATACGCATCAGGCTTATATGTGGACGCTGGTTTTCTGTACTGTCATCTTTATAGGATTCATGCAGGACTGACTGACAGGACTGTCTGTACTGCAACAGGTCAAAGTAATGAAGAGTCAAGTAGGAGGACATGCCCCAACACACAGACTAAACAGAAACCTAAATTTGTTCTTCTATTCTGCAAGGAGTGGGAAATCCAGTGTGAGTGCGTAGGCAAGCTGGTGAATCACTGCTGTGTGGCAAAGACAACAGAGACAGAGAAAAAGCAAAGAGACAACCAGAGACTTTGGAAGGCCAACCAGGGCCTCTTTCCACAGCAGATAACGATAATTCCAACTAAAGCAGATTTATGGGTAAATAATCAGCTATATCAATATGTGGAGGATTATCTTAAATGTATATCTTACCTGCCCGGTTGAATTTTCAATGACTTGCACCAGTGGGATCCTTGTTGACATTTTTGAAAAACTTGAAGTTGCCAAAAAGGGAAAAATTCAGTGTCTTTTGTGCATTTAAAATCTGTCTCGTTGATGGTAGAGGGAAATTTCCAACAGATGTCCAGTGCTAGCCAGCTAGCAGCACGACAGATAGCCCGTGAATCAACAAGTTGAAGCCCACATCAGCGGCTAGCCCAGTTAGCCAGCTAGCTAGAAACTAGCTAGCAGCAACCGCACGTCCCATGTTTGTCAACAAGCACAAAACAGGAAAAAGCAAACGTCTTCTTGAGCTTCTGCCTGGGTGTGAAAACACTCAGTTCCCAATTAGCATCTATATCAGCGACGGTGGTGATCAGCGAGCTAACTACCAGCCTGGTGCTGTGACGTTTTGGCCAGCTAGCTACTTGGGCTAGCTTGAAGAAAAGTTGGGCAATGGTTGTATTGAACAAGACAAGGTTCAATTAGGTGGCTAGCATGCTAACCTGTGAGGTTGCTAACTTACGCCTGAGGAAGCCCCAACTGTCGCCGAAATCTAAACCAAATGTTTATCCAGCGTCGTTTTCATAGCGCACTGTCGACGCCTGTTTTTCTCTTTTCGTGGCAGATGTGTTTCCTTTCAGGTTTGAAACCAGCCCCGGGGTCCACAAACTTTCAGGCCAAAGTTATTCCCGGCGAGGTCTCGACCTTCCCAACTCACACAAAACGACTCAAAATGTTCCCAGAGAGATATCCAGGGTCTGGTATCCGAAAAATAAAAGCAGCACCATGTAAAATGGTCACATGGCAGGTGAGAAACACGAATTAACGGCTGGCCAATATTAGCCCATGTAGCTAGCTAATTCAGTGTTTCTGTCGAAGCAAAGCTAGCTAGTTAGCTTGTCCTCCTGCGGCGGCCCGGGCAGCGGCGGTGACTGCCACAGAGCAGCCCACAAAACTCAAAATCCACGGAAATCACCGGCGCTCTTCCTTGTGTTGCGTGATTGGAATAAGGTCGTTCACCAGTGCTGCACTGCAGTGTGGCGATATACCAGTTCGTCCTGTCGGTACACCGACCGCTATTATTTCCGCGACCAGCCGACTGAAGGAGGAATCATCAAGTTGTAAAATCCATTATCGATAAAGAGGGGTTTTCTTGTTAGGAGGTGCGTGTGACGGGCGGCAGGGGGAGAGAGGCGACGAGCTGCGCCCGAATGCAGTCTGTCTATGCGCACGATCCTGCCCTGATACCGGAACAAGCCCGCGGCAACATGGCTGCTTGCACCACGACTGAAAGAGGAGGACTGGAGAGGGAGGGGGTTCGTCTTGTGTTCGGCTCCGCTCGGCTTTTTCCGAGCCGTTACTGGTGACCGCGATTCATCCAGGTTGGTAAATGGCAGGTGCAGAGGATTGTGTATGTCCTCCACATCCTGCCAGGGATGTACCCCAGTTAACTGATGACACAAGCCCCGACACCCAGGGGCCCTAAAAGCCCCAAAGGTTCACTTCTAGACAATGTCACTTACTTTCTGTTAATTTGATTATATGCAGATTAGTACCACTTATGCCAGACAGACATTTCTTTTGCAGAACATAATGCAGATAGATAGTTTTATTGCTTTGTTGTTGTTTTTTTAGTTTAGACAGCATTTTATGCATATTTGATCCTTTTTCTTAATTCAGGTTGTTCTATTTGTGTGTGTTTTTTTTTTTTATAGCTATTCATTATGATAAAAAATACCAGTGAAAGTTTACTATTTCATGCCCTGATGTCATTTTGCATTCTATTAAAGCCCAACTGATTTATCGAATGATATTATCTGCCTGATGTTGGCATATCACAGAACATTTCGCAGAACATAATGCAGATTGTTTTTATTTGTTAGCCTTATAGGCAGGATGCTGTGCAGATATCTTGCTCTATGTGTGTTTTTTTTATTTATAGTTATTTATAATTATTGAAATTACAGATTAAAGTTTACTGTCCTGATATCATTTTGGACAATTAAGTTTATTGTGAATTTGCAAAATATCCTGCTTCCATTAACCACTTTTGTGGGATCACTGCAAAAAATATGTTTATATATATATTCTATATTCTGCATATGATATACTGTATAAAGAATATCAACTGAAATATCAATATCAGAATTTTTATTACTCCCTAATATTTGTATCAGCAGTGGTCACAAAAATCTGGTATCAGTCAGACCCTACTTGCAAATTTGTACCACTTGGAATGGGCGATATTACAGAATTTTGTTTTCATGTGAGCAGCAGAGACGCAAATATTGCAGCACTAAGAAGGATGTCATGGAACGTGATGGATTTGTGCGCACACATATCCTCTTTTTCCTCGTTCCTCATCTCTCTAGAAACTCCAGTTCTGCAGGTGATGCTCACATGGTCCCTGCAGGAGCTGCCTGCCAGATGTTTCTGCGATGGTGTCACATCCCTATTTCCTTCCACCTGCCACACACTAAATATTCCCCTTTATAGCTCAGGAGACTCCAGCCCCATTTCGAGCAAAATGAAAGACAAAGAGACGGCTTCGGGTTTTTGTTGTTGTTTTTTTTTTTGCATTCTTTTATGAAGCCACAGCATGAAATGTATGGAGCATACACAGAAAACATCAACCCTTAAAACTTAAAATAGACCGACCAGGCACAGGTTGCTATTTTCTGCTATGAAAATGAGATATATTGTACTATAATCAACTTTACAGTGGAACAGATGTTGTTATTTCAAGTTAAAGTGAAATAACACATATTACACACATTGTTTATAGTTGTTGTTTTCAGATATAGTTAAGGTATTTCTCAGGGGACAGTGAGTATTAATAAACATTACTGTAAATATGCCAGAATGACTCAAAAGACTAGTTTTCATCTGTAGTCCCTGGGCAAATGTTAGCAGCCTAAAATCAATATAAAACGGATTTGAAATGGCAAATTTGTCCAAAATAAAAATGTGTTTATGTTATATTCTTCAGGAGTCATATTTTAGAGCAGCAAACCAATGAGTTTATAGTGGTATGGTGCCTCATTCACAGGCAGATTCATTTCTGCAGACACAGGAAATCCTCTGGTTGAAGGGTAGTTTAACAATATTTAGTTGGAAATTATCGTTTTCCTTGTTTTTATCTAAATTGATCGGAGGCTGTAGCCTACTGTTAAACTGTATTGTCATGTGGTTGAATTACAGGTCCTCCTCACTGCAATCACAGCTGTAAAAAGTGCCATTTGTAAATATGTACCCATAAGTGTGACTGTGAGATGCTGACAGCTGGCATAGACATTTCCAAGTTACTTAGCAACAGCCATGGACTGACGAAGATAATATGGCCGCCGTTGGAAGTGGTGATGTATGAACTCTGTCAATAAGACGGTCTGCAGAGACCAGTCACAATACCAAATATTCAGCATTCGCACAATGCAAGGATGTTATGGAGAAAATAAAAAAGAAATCAGGAAATGAAGGGGTATGAGAGGCTTGTTAGTAATGACTGGGAGAGCATCCAACTGGCAGGATTTCCCGATGAATCAAGGGAAAAATCACATCCCTGATGATGGATGGAGCGTACTCAAGGGTATATTCACTGTTAAAGCAGACAAACACCTCAGTTTTCTGTGCATAAAAGTGTATTGATATCAATATTAACTTTGTTACGGTATCATTGGGCCTTTCTTATAACTTATCTATCAGTATCCAACTGACTTGACAGAATATTTCCTCTCTTTTTTCCTTTTTCAGCACACTGGAACACGTCCAGTTTGATGGTGGATCACCAAAGAGCAGATGTCACGCGTATCATAGTATTTTTTTAACCAGTGCTAAAAAAAAATGTCAGAAATTATCACAACAAGTCATGTTAATGAACATATGAACTCAGTGACTCTACATTTTTTTAATGCATGAGCAGTTTGAGTGAGTCTCATTTGTTGCCGGGGAAAATATGCTGAAGTGTCGCCATCTGCAGGATGTCTGGATATATTACAGAGTACTCTAGTTAACTATAAATGCAACACTTTTTGTTGTGTTTTTGCCCCCTTTTTTTATGAGATGACATAAGAGATCTGAGAGCTCTGGGTTTAAGGGTTTATTTCGCCACGATAATCAATCTACCTGAAAGATGTGGCATATAGAGATGCTGATTGAACAGCATGATTATTGCATAAGTGTACCTTGGACTGGTCACAAAAAAGCCCCTCTAAAATTTGTAGTTTAATCTTGAAAAAAAAAGACATTTATTATACACTGAACTGTGGCAAATTTCACGAAGAGCTGCAGATACCACATTTTTTCCCAGGAGGGCAAAGTCATGACCCGCTCTACTCTGCCTCTAACTGGTTTACCCTGATATTCTTGTCCTAACCGATGACTCCTCATGTCTAAACCTAAACATCCAACTGACAAAGGCAATGAGTACTGGCCAATCAGATGCAGAGTAGGGCAGTTAATGACTTTGCTCCCCTGGGGGAAAAAAAATTGGTATCTGTGGTGCTATGAAAACAAGCAAAAATAGTGGTACCTGTAGCCTTATGTCAAATAGCCATAGTTCACTTTAATTCTAAACTGTTTAAACTATGTATTTGGTACTGAACTGTGACTATTTCACATCGGGCTACAGATGTAATCTGTATCTATCTATCTATCTATCTATCTATCTATCTATCTATCTATCTATCTATCTATCTTCCTATGGTCTATCCTGACACAGTTTCCTGCTGTATGTCCCATAAATATTTGGATGAAAATGCTTTTTTTTTTGCCAGCCATATTCCTATTTTGCTTTGGAGAAGAAATGACACTCTGAGTAGGAGGCTGAACTGCAGACTGTTAATTGCAGCTGATTTGAGGGTATTTTAAGTCTCATTGGATGAACATTAAAAAGCATACCAGCCTTTTTATCTCCAGTCTCCTATCTCAGGGTGCCAAATGTATCTGGCCAGATTGAGGCTGTAATAACAGTTATTTTTTAATACGTAGCCAATAATTTTCTCTGTAGAGGCTGGCATCCTGTGCACATCACCAGTCTGTTGATACATTATTGTCAGGGCTGTCCCTTTTTTTTTTTTTTTTTTGCATATCAGTTCATCTTGACAAGAATATGGCTCAGTCTTATATCTCTGTGGCAGTATGCAGACCTTGATTAGTGTGACATCTGATTAAAACTGCGTCTAAATTCTCCACCACGTTGTCACACGTATGATCGAAATTCACTGGAGCATGAACCACCCAGCTGTTACCAGTGATTTCACTTTCATTAAGCCAGTTATTGAACAAAGTTTGTAATTAATTAAACAATAATTAAAAAATAGATATTTTTAGAGCACAAATGAACATAGAAATGCATTTTTTCTGATGTTTAGAGTCACATTTTAAGAATCTGATAAAGACATCATTCATGAGCAATCTGGTATGAGAAATGTATTGTAATAATGTCTATTTTTTACATGATTAACGGCGTTAAATCACCTCCAGTTTCCAGGTTGAACATGACAGGTGGGTTGATGAAGAGGTACTTGAGGTCATCTGACTGAGCTGTGGATATAAGTCAGACCAAAAAAAGGGGCCAACCACTGCTTTATATGGTGCCTCCATAACGCACATCATCGATAAGAAGGAGCAGGACAGGAAGTGAATCATTCATAGAGACGTTATTAACAGAGCAGCGAACAATCCTGCCAAACTACAGCAGGTGCTGATACACATTTAAGCTGTGAACTCTAAGTACTCTGAGTAAAGATACACTGGACATGATTATAGGAATAGAGTACAAACATTAAATTAGTGAGTGATCAAATTATAAGGCTCCTCTCTTTTTTTTTTGTTGCCTAATTCATGGCCTAACAGACTGAAAGGGTGACAATCCACCCTTAACCTGGCAATTTGGTAGGTGCTGACTCACAGGCAGCGTGGGCAAAATTAGTGAAGAAGTAAGCGGCACAGCCAGAAATAGGCGGACTCTGTACAGACTGTGCTACAATAACACTGAGTGCAACATGATGTACTTCAGTGAAATCTCTAATATATAAAAAATAAATTATTTCCACCACAGTACCTTTAATTAAAACCAAAGTATTGAGGACTTTTCTTTTGCAGCCCATTAAATCCGTTGCATATTTTATGATTTGCAGAGAGAGAATCAAGTGGGGAAAAGACGTGTAACCACGGGTCTTACAGGGAAACGAGGGAACCTGATTTGTTTTTGATTAAAAATTTGGAGGAAGCCAGGATTTCCTTTGCATCACCAGAGGAAATGCCATAGAGAAGGTGAAACCTCGGTTTCATGCTCCATTTTCTGCCAAAAAAGCACAATTGTGCTTTTCATACATTTAACGGATGTGTTCTTGCTTTGGTCCTTGTTGTGTCTTTTTAAAATATTTCTCAGGATCGTTCCATCCTCCATCCTTTACTTGTGTCCTCCTGCTTCTGCTCTCAGGTAAAGGTGGTCACAGTCATGGCTGCAGGACTTCTTCTGCATCCACGCTGCTCAAACTCTGCCGTTTAAACAATCAACCTGCAAAGAGGAATGTTAGATGGAATTTCCCCACTAAATCAACAAATACAGACACATGAGAGCTCAATTCTAACACTAGAGATGTTGAGAATAACGTCAAAACCTTCAGTATCAGTGCCACGCCTAAGAATCAGAGGAGGAAGGGTTTTTCTGGATTCCCTTTTATGTTGGTGTACAAAATAATAAAGTTACCTGTTTAATTTCTGTATCTGTTCTTGTACTTTTTCTGTGACACTTCAGTTTCCCTGCGTGGGATTAATAAAGTTTCTATCATCTGAGAATCTAACGACCCTTCATTTCTGCTCTGTGAGGTGAACACACATGGAAACATCCAATGTGCCGCTTGTGCCACAAATTAAATAATTGTGGGCACTTCCTGTTACCGAAGAGGTTGGCCGTCTAATCCAATGAAAATATTAAAGTTAAAAAAAACAGCCACATTTATGACACTATTATCAGCAGTTCAGCTGAAACGAAGATAATCCCTCACAGGCTCCGCTAATCTTTTATTAAAACGTCTCTGTTTAGCTCTTTGAAGATGACATCAGCGTTGCTCTGCTAGCCTGACATTAGCGCATGTTAGAGATGAGTGACTGGGACGAAAGGGACGCCAGTAATGGACCTTTCTGTTTAAAGTGTCAAACCTCATTTAAATTGCATCAGTCTGACAATGAAGTGTACCTCAGTGTTTCATGTCAGACTAAAGAGGTGTGTTAATTATCCTTCAAATGGAAAAGGTGGTCTAAGTTGAGTCTAAGTGGGTCTAACTGTCTCTGCACATGAAACAAAAGTCAACTTAAAGGAACGGATTCTGGAGAATGATAATTGATTCCCAGGTCGTCAGATACTTGTGTTTCGGCGGAGGAGCAGAAGTTTCGTTTTCTCTCAGACCACTTGATTTGCAACATACTTTTAAAAGTTTTTCTGGCACTTTTGCCCAGTGATGCCAAAAAAGTAAATAAATAAAATAAACTGCCTACCCCAGCTTTAAAGGCAGAGTCAGGAGGATTTGTCCGAGCTGTTTGTAAAGGCATCAGGACGTCAACACTTTGGGTTGGTGAAATGTACCGAGCACGGCAAAACAATGAGAAAAATAAGAAAATACACACATAGGACAGAGCAATTATAAAATGAGTCTATGCATTTTTTTTAGTAATATGTTGCAGATTATACCTTTAAAGGAAGATTATGTTTGAAGACAATGTAGAAAATCAGTTTTTTATTAATTAAAAGCAGAAGTGCAAAACAGAACAGCACAGGAACATGAACTGAGACCATTTTTTTCCCACTAAAGCACAAACAAACGTTTTAGAGATGATGGCGAAAACAGTCTCAAGGTTTTGAGCACAACAATGTACAGTTAAAGGGCAACTTTTCAAACCTGGACTGTTTGTGTCAAGGTGACCAACAGGAGAAAACAGGGAGAGAAGCGAGAGGGAAGTCAGTGGGGCGAGACAGCGCGTACACCTGTCTGCGTCACACCTACCTCGCTGAGTTAAGCGTTTATTTCAACCAAACGACCAGGTGGTGATTGTTGGAACAGTGGAGCCTGTGGTGAGTTTTATTTCGGTCTGGTTGAGTTTGACTGAAGACGATGGTGACGTCAGAAAAGTTTTTGCAAAGAGACTCTGGTTAGTTTGGACAGAGTGATAAAACAGCTGTTTCTGGTTTAACAAAAAGGTCTATCACTGTAGCGATCCCTTCTGTAATTTCAAAAACTGTTGCGCCCATTAGTCACTTATACATAATAATATGGGATGATAGGGTCCAGGTTTAAAGGTTACCCTTTAAATGAATCAAAAATAAAAAAAAAAGTACATTTTACCTGAGAAAGAACTTGAAATGCTTCAACTATGTACATAAAATTTGAGTAATGTCCTTGATGACTAAAACAATCTGAAATATTTGAGGTTTTAATCCAATATCACTGTTCTTAATAATACAGTTCCACAATGTTGTTTTTAAAAAAGTAGCTGCTGAGATCTGTGTTGTCTATCCTACATGCACATCATTTTTCAATACTAAAATGTTTAAACCCTTTAGAAAAACCACAACAGAAAGAAGAAAGGGCTGAAACATCCAAAAGCAAACAAAGACAAACTATCAGAATATAAATAATAAAGAGTCTGTGTGGGTGTTAAAATAGCTTCACATCCAGTCAGGCAGTGAGGATTCACCTCTGACTCACTCTCTTTAAATAGCAGCGAGCAGATCCTCCACAGCGACAGTCGTCAGGTCGGAGTAGAAGTTGCCCTCGTTGTCTCCGCCTCCGAACACCAGCAGAGTTCTGCTGACGGAGCCGCCGTCCTCGTCCCCGTCCTCCTCTGAGGGACGCGGGTGGTCGGCCGTCTCCATGGTGATGATGGAGTGGCCCGCCCTGGGGAGGGAAAGCTGAGGGAGCATCACCTCTGTCCAGCTGTTGGTGTCTGAACCGGTGAAACAAAGACAAAAAGTGAAAAAAGTTCAGTGATATAAAAAGAAGAAAGAAAAAGGTTCTCCAGTTCCTTCTTCTCAAATATTAATAGTCTTTGGTTCTTAACCTTCTAATAATAATAAACTGAATATATTTGGGTGCTGGACTGTTGGTCGAACAAAACAAGACATGAAAAAGTCTCTGTGAGCATTTTTCTGATGTTTTCTCACATCTTATAAACCAAACAATTACTCGACTAGTCAAGAATATAACTGACAGATTAATTGATAATGAAAATAGTCTTAATTTGCTAAGACTTTTTAAGTACCAGATAAGAAATTACAAGTGATATCTAATCTAATATCAATATATTGCCAAGATCTACATCAAACAATTTTTTTTAAAACTACTTGGATGTACTTTGATCTATTAATGTTACCTCATAATTCACCTTTCAAGTGTCTACAGAGTTTCTTCCTAGGATGTAGCATGAGAGTGTTTTATTGCGAGCTGCCTCTCACCTATATCAAAGACGAAGGTGTCACTGAGGGCGTTGTTTCCGTTGTAACCTCCGTGGATCAGGAACTTGGTGTCGGAGAGCACAGCGCTGCCGTGCCAGCTGCAAAACACACACACACACACACACACACACACACACACACAAATTAAACAAATACGAATCAAACCAGCACAAATGCAATATCCAAGAAGATTTTCAAGGTCTAATTTATCGCTCTAATTTTTATTTTCAGCCCTAGTATTCATGAAGCTGACTAGATATTCAACACTAGTTTTTGGTTATTGACAGTTTTTGATAATTGGTGGTTCTGGTATCTCATCTCTAGCTGCAACAAGGTGTTTATTTTATTAACTTGTGTACCTTCGAGGAGACGGGGGTTTCCCTGTTGTTTTCACTGCAGAAAACTCCATCAGACCTAAGAAAGAGAAAATAGTTTTAGATCAAATTTGCACGCAGAGCTCCATATCTACATCTGTATTTCCCATTAAAAACCAGGTGTTGTGTGTCGTACCGAGGTCCAACATGTACATGTCATTGTAGCAGACAGGAGTGTCCCATCCACCAAACATATAGATCTTCCTCTCCTGCATCACACATGCAGAGTGACTGAAGGAGAAACAGAGAAGGAGGATGAGAACAGGAGAACATGAAGTGATTAAATGCATGTGAGGAAAAAAAAGACTGACATTTGGATTGAACCATCTTACCCTGAGCGGGGGGAGGGTGAGTCTCCTGTTACAATAGGCTGGTACCAGATGGAGAGGTGGGGATCGAAGATGTACAGCGAGTCGCTGCAGCCGTCGGGCTCCGGGTTCGGACGAGGAAAGACTCCTCCCAGCACGAACAGCTCACCCCGAAACATGCTGCAGCTGTGATAGGCCAGAGGGGGAACCTTACCCTGAGCCTGGAGGGGACAAGAGAGGGGAGGGGGACATGAAGAGAGAGGACGGGCAGCAAAAATAGACTTAAAACAAGGAGAACACACAAACATACCTCCACCATGGTCCACTTCCAGCTCTGCGTGTCCAGGATGTGGACGTCGTTGAACCACTTCTTGTTCTTCGAGCCTCCGAACACAAAGATCCGCCTCGAGTCCGGGTCGTAGATGGCTGTGTGGCCGATCCTGGCTTCGGGTGTTGGACCCTCTGCCAGAGTCTCTGCTGCAACCCAGAACATGTCCTCTGTTGGACAGACAAGGAGAAGTTGACCCACTGGGAACTGAAGTCACTAAACACAATTTCATGTGAGCGGAGAGTGAAACAGATTTTAAACTGTTGTTTACGACTGACTGACCTGTGCAGAGCTTCCACATGGGGTCTTTGCAGAACTGCATCCTGGCCCCCTGTCCTCCAATCAGAATGGCTGTCTGAGCATCGATGGGACAAAGAGTCTGACCCCAGCGACCTGATGGACTGACCAATGGGGCTGCAGGAAAACCACAGATTTGTTATTTCAAGATGATAATACTTTTACAGACTCAAATTCCCAGACTGCCTGCTTTTCAAAATATGACATCTGGATATCAATTAGCTGCACGTTTATTACGTAAATAAATTGTTTTAACATCCAACTGGACATGTCAAACAATTTGACACAAAGTTTGATGTTGTTTTCCTATTTGGAGTCAATCAGGCTTTATATTTGGGATTGATGTTTACCAACTGTCGAACGTCTCTGCCCTAAGAGGAAGTAAACTAGCCGGTGCCACCTGTACTCGTAAAAATACTAAACTAGTATTCTCTCTTATTTTTTCAGGGTTTCTGCAGGTTTCAACACATCGAATTTAAGACTTTTTGAGATCATTATGATTATTTATTATACTGGCAAACATATGTTGGTTTTATTTTGTAGTTAAAACAGCTTCATCAAGACAGTTCTTTCTCAAAAACATGTAAAAATAACCCTGAAATTAAATCCATAACATTCCCTTCATAATCCAATCAATTTTTAAGACCTGTCAAAATTGCACTGAAGACATTTTCAGGATTTTAGACTTTTAAGGAAAAGAAAAAAAAGAAAACAGGATAGTCTGGAAACAAATATTTTACTCCCTTCTCTCTTTTCTTTTTCCCATACTTATGAACACCTGAGATCTAAAATCAAACTCTTATATTTCTATAGTGGGTAGGACTCCCTTGTAAATGTCTCACAAACGTCAGCGAACTCCAAGTTCACACCAGATGTGAGAGAAGGTGTTGATTTTATGTGCGAGTTTTCCTGCACTGAACGCTTCTCACTACTTGAGAAACACGAAGAGAAAACATTCAGTGACCTCAGGTGGGCGACGTGCATCAAAGCACCAGTCATGGGACTGAAAAGTGCATAAATATGACAAAAAAGTGAAGGTAAAAAAACAAAACAAAAAAAAACAAAACAACTGAAATGGTATGTAATGTGTATGCACAAACTCACCGGTCTGTGTGGGAGTCTTGGCCTGCCTACTCTTCGTCCTGGCTGCGCTCTGAGGAGGCGTTCTTCCCACAATCCCCTGCGCTGCCTCTCCTGCTCCATTAGCTGTAAGAAAGGGAAGATGATTTGAGAGAAGGAAAAGTGCAAAGAAAAATGCTTCACTCCTCCACACCGAGCCACGGGATCGTCTTAAGCACTAATTCTCATTAGGAACACCACTCTGGTTTAGAGGTTCAACAGGCATAAACACTGTGACGTGTCTCTCTCACCCGTTCCCCTCGTCTTTGCTACGTCTCCTCCACCACTGAACAGCTTCTGACCCGCCTTGGTTTGACCTCTGGCCTTCCTCACAGGCGTGGTCTTCTCCACGCTACCATTTGGACAAACATTCTCTTCTTCCCCTCGCTTTGTCATCTTATTCTCGTCGCCGTCTTCCTCTGACATTCGCTCTCTCTTCCTCTTCCCGTTGAGCTCCCGGGCTGCGAGGGGAGCCACGGTGTCCTGGGACAGACGGAGCAGTCTGTGTCATTTATCATTCAGCGAATATCACTCAGGAAATGTTAACTGTTACATAAAACAGCAATCAGTAATGAATCTTTCATCTGTGGTCAGAATCATGCATCAATATTCACCAGTGGAAAAATCATTGTAGGCAAGCAAGAGGAACTATTTAATCTTTAGGCTCAAAAGACCAGAATGCAATGCTGCAACACAGACACTATCAGCTATGACACGCCTGACAACTGTAAAAAAAAAAAAAGTTTTGCTCATTGTGGGGTGCTGAGAGGCACTGTGGTGAATGAAGGAAACCACAAAAGTAAGTAAACATTAACAAAGGTGTAAGTGTTTTATTTCTGATACTGTAAGTAATAGTACATCATTCACACAGATTACCTTTGGTGTGTATTCCTTCACAGCCAGGATGAGCTCTGGTTCTGACCAATCTGCTTTTACCTGAGGAAAAAAAAGTATCCACGATTCATGAATCATGTTTGAACAGACTTATCTGATTTCAATCAGAATCTGTAATCAATGCATTTTTTATTGGCATTTTTTTTATTTATTTCTGCAAATAGGAGGAGTAAAATATGTCCATATACTGGTATAGGCATCAGCAATTGGCCAAAAGTAGTTAGAAAACACTGGCATATTGGATATACTCCATATGGCATACTGGGTTATATTTCCATACATTTTGTTTTGTGGCTTGGCTATTAACTGGAACAAAAGAATAACTACTTCTTAATGCTATTTGTTTGTCGTGAATCTTAAGATTATTATTTTTTTTAATATATATTTACCAGGTTTCCTCCTTCCAGAGATACAGTCAGTGTGACGCTGTCTGTCCATGTCTCCTCTTCCCACTGTTCCCATGACAAACACCTGGGGGACATGAGACGTGTTCACTGAAAGATTAGTCATTAAATTGAATTAATGATATACATATTTGGTGACAGCGGGAGACAGTAGATGCACAGAACAGCACCCAGAAATATCACCCAGCCAGACAGATAAGATAGATAGATAGATGTAGTTTAATGATCCCAAATTAGGAAATTCCTGTTACAGCAGATACAAAGTATCAGTACAATACAATGTATATAATAAACACAGCAAGAGAGAACTTCAGCAGAAAAATAACACACAAAGAAACAAAAATAGTACTTACAAACTGCAAACTTTTAGAATCAACCTACTTGTTGTATGGAGTGAGTTTTCCGATGGTGATGGGCATCCTGTCAGCATCGTTGAGCTCCGCGTTGACGCAGATCCTCTCCCCCCACGGCCCGCTGCTGAACAGCACCACCTGCCGGACACTTGGTGGAACTGCAACACGCACCCTGCATGAACCTTCAGCACTAGTACAAAAAAAACCACAAAGAAAATGTTAATATTCGTCTCTCTTTCTACACAGGAAAAAAAAAACAGCCTGGGGATGGAAACGTATTATTGGCTCGTGCCTGACAATAACAGAGAAGCTAACCGCCTCTGTAAACACAGCTGACTTTAAGAGGCGCCAATAATAAATGTTTATGACAAGGGCTGACGACCACTACTTTCAAAACTCGTTACTTAACAACGCTTGGGCTGCGGTTCACATACATTAAGGCCTGTAGACATGTTTCAAGTCGAGCAGCTAAGCTAGCTAACGTTAACGCCACTGTTAAAAACATTCACCGTACCTCAGCAGCCTTTGAGGCGGACCGTTCACTCCGAAAGCCGCATAAACTCCGAAATCATCCATCTTTGGCGTCTCCTTCAGCAAAGTCGTTTACTGTCGCAACTCTATCTGCGGCCCCTCTTTATTTTGACACTATTTAAACAATCAAAACATCGATGTTCGGGTCTGTCTTCGCTCTGTTCGACATATCCCGCCACAGATATGTGTACAATATCTAAACTCCGCGCGAGTTCTTGGTGAAAGTTTGTGAGCGCGTGTTTTGCTGTTCAGTGTGTCTGCCCGGGTGGAGTTCTTACTATTACGTGTACAGCGAACTAGAGTTCCGCTCAAGCGGTACATGCTGATGACTTTATCGAGCACACGCCAGGCCGCGACTCACAAGCAGCAGGCCAATCAGAGGCCGGCATTCAGCAGCGCTGCGAGACGTAACAAAAGCTGCGTTCAAGAACACTTGACAGCGCAGTTATGAAAGTTTTACGGATGTGTTTAAAAAGGAACCCCAGGTTGTCAAATTCTCGCGAGATTTGATGGCGCCGTTTTTCAGTGTCCACACTTTACATACTACTTGTAACGTGACAATAATGTGGTTAAGAGCTTGATAGGTTTAAGCGCAAAAACTTTTGGTTAAAGTTAAAGAAAGATCATGTTTTGGGTAAAATTATCACTCTCGCGAGATTCTTCGCGGGTGTGGGGTTCCCTTGCAGACACGACGACCATTTTACACAACCTATATCTAACAGATCTTTGTCTCCAAATTTGTAAATATTAAAATATACATATGTAATTTTAATAATGAACCAAAATCTTTAACGCACCATCATATACATTCAATTACTTTCTGGACTTGAATGAAGGTTTATATATCGTGTTAAAACTAATCATTGAGCCATATTTGCCTCAGCTATGAGTGAGAACAAAAGCCAGTGCATCATACAATCAGTTAGCAGATCTTTGATTTGTTTCAGTAGGATTGTTTACATCTAATCAGGAAAGGGCCTCCAGTCTTCTAAATGATTAATACTCTTCTGCATGTTACTTGGTCTATTCTTATACAACAGATGTTTTATGATAACTACATTCTACATGGCACATCAGTTCTTCAGATCCGTCCAATCCCCACTGATTGCTGTTTAAGGTGATAAATTAAATAGCAAAATTGTACTTATAACAAGAACTTGAAGATCAAAAACACATATGGAGTGTATGCAGTAGGCTCACTGCATATTAGTTTACACTGCGTGCATCTGGTTCATGTCTTTTTCATGCAAATCTACCTGATATCTGTCATGCTAAGTGTTTCTGAAGCCAGCAGCTTTTTCAAATGAACCCTGAGCAAATGACTGGAACAAACCCAGCTGCTTCCAGAACGTTACACTGAGCGGCTTGTTACAGATACTTTATCATTCGCTCATAATTTGTAGATTAATTGGAAATTGGGGAGGAAAAAAAAGACCTTAAATTTCTTTATCTCTCTGAGTCTTCCCCTGCAGTATGATTGGATCCGCTGTAAACTCTTCTTCCTCAGCTTCTTCATCAGGCTATTTCTGGACGGAGTGTGCTCGTCATGACGATGACGGTTCTGGCAAATTAGGAGCACATTCGGCAGGCCTCCTCATCCTCTTCATCACCGACTTCTTTGAATTCCTTGTTGGTGCTCCAGCAAACCTCTGGCTCATCCGACACATCCTCAGGACAAGGTTAATATTTTCTCACACTTTTGCTGTGGTGTCAATTAAATGATGTAATTAAAGAATAAAAGAGCCTATAGACTTATTTTTTTTAGATGTTTAGCCTTATCCTTCTTGTTAATACCAGTTTTTGAAAAACCTTTGATTGTTTTTGTCTCCATCCACTTCTGTCACAGCTTTATTTATCATACACTAAATCTGATTTTAAAGGTCAAAGGTCACCGGTGTCCTCCCTGCAGACTTCTTTCCCTTCCACTTGGCTCTCACCCAGCTGTTCTTCTACCTGCTCTTACCTCCAATCTTTGCCAACCACTTCCTGTGGCAGAGTGCTAAAGTAATGTCTGTGTTGACCCTCCTGACCTGCATGGACCTTGTTATGAAGCCACTGCTCCTCTGTCTGGTGTGTGTGGAGAACTACATGGCTGTGGTGCGACCGCTCGTCTATCTACGGTAAAACCTCGGACATGTGACACAGAAGACTTTTGGTGATGCTTTGGGCTTGATTAATTACATCACTGTCAAATAATTTGGTATAGTCATTAAATGGGGTTTGTGAGTCTCTGTGATCCTGGAGGCTGTGTTTCGGGGCGTTAGCTCTTGGTAGGGTCGCTCAAGGCAAATTGGTCTCAGGGGAAGGAACCAAGAGCAGTTCGGCTGCGTAAGAGCATGGGAACCTCACCCGGAAGCGGGAAACCGGGGCCCCCTCCTGGAGCAAAACCGAGTGTCCGGTGGCCAGAACTCCTGAACGCCACCAACGTGTCCTGAGTTGCAGACTGGGGTGGTCATTCCCATTTTTAAAAAGGGGGAGCAGAGGGTGGGATCCAGTTATTGGGGTATCACACTGCACAGCCTCCCTGAGAAAGTTTACCCCGGGGTGCTGGAAAGGAGGTTCTGACCAACTGTCAAACCCCAGATTGAAGAGGAGCAATGCAGAATCTGTCCTGGTCATTGGAACAGTGGACCAGGTCTTCACCCTTGCAGGGTTACTGGGGAGTTTTTAACCCAGTGTTTTTAGTATGTGGTCATTTTTTCCACTTTGTTTATGTAAAATCAGGCCTGAAAGAATTGTATCTTCACTTGCAGTTTTCTTATGAAAACTGTCTGTGGGAAACGTGGTACATGATGTATGACTCTCCCCTCTGTTCCTTCCTTCCCTTCTCCAGGTTCAAGGGGTATCAGTACAGATGGGGGTGCCTGGGTGTCTCATGGTGCATTTATGCCCTCATAGCTTCAACTGGTCTCACTGAGCACGCCACCTTTGCAGTGTGTATGTTTTTCCTCCCAGTCCTGGCCGTAGATACCTTCTGCAGCCTGTCGGTTCTCAGAACACTACAAAAACCTCCGCCGGGGGATGAGAACATGGTGGAGAAGAAGAAGAAGAAGAAAGGTGAGGAGAAAAGAAACGGGAGTGGAGCAGTGGAGATGAAGGAAGGGAAACAAGAGCAGAGCAGTAAGAAAGAAGGACGGAAGGAGGAAAGGGTGAAGAGGGTTGAGCAGAGAGGAAAACGCGAGATGAATTCCATGAAGAAGAAAGCCTTCATCACCATCACCATCATCCAGGCTGTCCTCACACTGAACTACCTCCCCTTCATCATCACCCTGCCAATGGAGGGACTAGTTCCAGCTTGGACACTGAAGTGTCAGATTAGGGCCACGGCTTTGGCTGCTGCAGCCAGTGTCAGCTACCTGCAGCCTCTGCTCTACCTGCACAGGCTGGGCAGGCTGCCATGTTTTACATCGGCTTATTAAGTTTTATAAAGAAACATGATCAGCCTATTGCAGATTTCCCAGCATGCATTGCTGGGATCGTGCCAAAATTACCTAAACTTGTCAGTTCAAACTCAGTCTACTTAAAGCTTTTAAGGCAGTCTGCACACTTACTTTTTTTTTTTTTTTAAGTTAAAACTAATAATTTGTATTTACAGTGAAAATATTGAGGATCTATCAACATCTGTTGCTGTGTTATTATGAGTATATAATCTATCTATATATGTATATGATAAGATTATAATGTGTAGTAGTACATTGTAATTACTGTAACATCTTTATATTTACCTGTTTTAGTTGCTATGTTTTCTTCTCTTGCTCATTTATTTGAGACTTTACTGTATTTACTGCCAAGAGTGACCATTTTATTAATATGTAATGTTTGTTATAAATAAAAAAAAAAAGATTACTGTCAGTCAAGTCTGCTTTCTTCCAAATGTTTTGTTCAATGTAGAATAAAACAATGTAGATATAAGGCTGGAAGTTCACCCAACTTTTGGCACATTTTACAACGATGTCAAAGATATTTTGATAAAAACAAACCCGACATAAATTTATTTTGTTAAAAGGCATGTGTCAAAATATGTTTTACTTTGTGATCGTATATATGTGTTACCTATAATATTTTAAGTATATGAACATATAGTTTGTTTCATTATGTGGTTTATTTTTGCAATTTAATTCCAATCTTTGCCGTATGGAGGGAAAGTAACTATGACTTTATAAAGCCAAATGGTTGTAAGGCTGGATCTTTTCCATTCATTTTCTATTTTCTGATTATATATGAAATAAGAGGGTAAACACAGGTGTTATCAATGATACTAATTAAGGTCCAGATCCATTTAGTGTAGCAGAATATTTCCAGTGAGTCAACATGTAAAACTGCAGCATCCTGACTGACTTGAAAGGATGGAAACCTGCTGTGAAAAAGGTGTACTGAGAAGGCAAAAGATACCTGAAACCTGCTAAAAATACTACACTGTCGCTCCGTTTGGAAGTAAACGCACCGAATCAAAACGGTTATGACTGAATGAAGCGTATTACTTCATCTTCTACAAATACACAGCAGAGCTGGACCATTTCACTTATAAGAAATGCAAATTTTCAGGGCCGTGTGTTCTGTTTTGTTTCCATCGCAGTATGCAAATCTCAGTCTGCAGGCTCAACACAGTAAATCGGTTCTGATATGATGCATGTCTGAGCATGATTGAGTGCTAATGACAGTTTCCATACCGCAATGCTTTCCTTAATGACACAACAGGTGTGCATCATAAAGTTTGCCTAATATAACCCTCAAGTTACATAACAAAAATGTTTAACTAAATATATACAATATAATACTTCACCAGTTTAGAGAATCAAATCAAGCAACAGAGGATGTTTGAAGTAGGCTATATCATAATATCATAATAACTGAAATCCAACATAATGTCTAGCCATGTGATGTTTGATGATATGCTGTATCATCCACAACTTTCACACTTGTAAATTTTGTACAACATATAAATGAACCAATAAATAAATATACGAGGAGAGATAATGAAGGTGATATGAAATTAAAGTGTCTTTGGGAAAAATGCCATTATGAAATAAAACAGTGGTGGGGTAAGACAAAATCTACTCAGACTGGGGGTCTGTTGTCTAATGTGCAGCCAGGTCCTGTGCCATGAAGAAGTTTTTGAGGAAAAAATGTCTATAATGAAAGAACAAAAAAAAGCACGATGGTGAACAGTAATGTATTCTTATAACGTTTCACTTACTTTATTTATAATTTATTTTCTATATTCATATTGTTAACTATATTATTTATTTATATCTGTTATTTATGTTGTGTTATATTTATATAATATTATTTACATTCATGTTATATTCATGTATTATTTATTACTCATTTGATTAATTATTTATTAAATGTTATACACTGTTTCTACTAGTGATTTACACTAACATAAAAAGCACTTATTGATCAATAAATCTGTTTTACTTGAAAATTCATATTGTTCATTAAAAAAAAAACACTGAATCATGTTCTTGAACGCACCTCCAACAGTTCCTGACTTCGCAAAGCATTGTGGGATTGGATGCCGGTGGAAAGCTTCTCGAAGGAACTGCAAAGATGATGGTGAGTGAGTTAGCATTCATGCCCCGAAGTCTAATGTCTAATCCATGTCCATCCTTCAGTTTATCAGCCAGATTTTACATCTGGACTAATCTCAGTTTAGATAACGTCTCTTTGACGGTGTTTGGAAGCAATTATTTTGTGCTAATGATTTTAAAAATCATTTTATTTTTAGCCGGACAGTGTTAGCTTCGTAGGATTACCCAGTATCAATGGGCGTATACGATGCTAACCATGATGCTAGCTAACAGGTTACCGTCAGCCATTTATAAATAAAAGATAAAAGATAAACTACGCTGAGCTGGTTACGGATTGAATTTGTAATGCGGGATTTGATGTATTTGTCTGCCTAATATTGTTAGCGTCTGCTATTGTAGCTTTGTCAGTCAGGTTGATGTCATGCTAGCTGCTGTACAGTTAGCCTCTTTGTATGAGATGCTGCTTAAAAAACATTTTTTAGTGCTCTGTATTGCTGAATAGATGGGCTGGACAGTCGTTTGACTTCAGTGTAAATTGCTCTTCTCATGATCAGGTGATCATCGGCTTGTGTATTTAGATTTGGTAGACATGGCTGACTGGTGCAAAGTAACGGTAACAAAGACCAGACAAAGTTAGTCACCGTCATTTTCAAAATGCTGCAAGCTAATGATCAGAAAACAGCAATGTGTGTTATAAGGTCATGATTTGGTGGTATGATATGATGTCTTGTTACAAGGGTCAGTATTATTAGCAGACTGTAAACAGACATCCGGCTTTTGACAGTGTCACACAGCTGCATGTCTGATGGGTAACAAAAGCATCACACCCTACAGCTACAGCACCACACGCTACCTGTGTGTATCTTACCAGTTTGGGTTAAAACCCAGCCATAACCTATTAACTGTTATTGCTCTGAATCTGAGTGGTTTGGCTGAAATCAACACAGTAGAATAAGAATATTTTTTTCCAGATGCATCGGGGTATTGAAATACTGCAAGTATGTTAAATGTCTGTAGGGTTGGGTAATATATCAATATTATATCTACTGAGACATGAGACCATATGTTGTCTTAGTTATGGTCTAAATGTTGTCATTCCTTGGTTTTAAAAGCTGCATTATAGCACAGTGATGTCATTTTCTGGACTTAGGGGACTGTTTTAACTGTTCTGTCATTTGACTTTACCCACTTTGGCATCATATCATTGTTACTGATGATTATCATAAATGTCATTGTGTTAATATTTTCTGGAAGCACCGACAGTCATCCCTGTAAGACTATTGCAATATCCATATGTATGTGGTCAAAAATTGTTTTATTTCATCTATACCAGTCCTAATTTGATACAGTGAAGTCTGATCTACAGTTTTTTATTTTGATCCTTTTTTTATTACAGTTTTCTTGGTAAGCAGGCTTTTTGCCAGTGTCACCTGTAGTTGTTAAGCTGATGAAACAACCAAATGTCTGTGAAGGTTCTCAGTCATTCAGGTCATGGTATTTGTAGTAAAGGTTATGGTAGGCAACTGGACTTGGTAGAGTTCTAGAAGATGTTTCACCTCTCATGCAAGAGGCTTCTTCAGTTCTGAACTAAACTTCTGACTTTCCTCTTCACCTTTCTCCAGCCCACACCGGTTATCCTGCTGAAGGAGGGGACAGACACGTCTCAGGGCATCCCTCAGCTAATCAGCAACATCAATGCCTGTCAGGTCAGAAAAACAGCTTCCCTCTGCTTGATTGAGTGCGTTTCTCAGTGTTTAACTAAATGTTCTTCAAATCTGTCTAACCTTCTTGTTTTTTTTTTTCTCGTCCAGGTGATTGCTGAGGCTGTCAGGACCACCCTGGGGCCCAGGGGGATGGACAAACTGATGGTGGATAGCAGAGGTGAGGAGAAACTTAAGATGAATAATGATTTGATTGATTTATAGAGCAAAGGATCACAGGATAAATTGATTCTCAACAAAAAATGTGATTATGTTTTCAAGGCAAAGCCACAATCTCCAACGATGGAGCCACCATCCTGAAACTGCTGGATGTGGTTCACCCTGCAGCCAAGACCCTGGTGGACATCGCTCGCTCCCAGGATGCTGAGGTGAGGAGTGTGTGTGTGTGTGTGTGTGTGTGTGTTCTGTTTCAGCTAAGGGAGAATGATTTAAACTCTGTCACAAAATTGAAAAATGTGGATATAAATTTGATCCCAACACAGAAGAGCATCATAACAGGTTTTAACAATCCCTTTCTTTTTGTTTGCTCCGTCCTCAGGTCGGTGATGGCACAACCTCCGTCACCCTCCTGGCCGCCGAGTTCCTGAAGCAGCTGAAATCGTACGTGGAGGAGGGTCTCCACCCTCAGACCATCATCAGAGCGTTCCGCACCGCCACCAACCTCGCTGTCAACAAGATCAAGGAGATCGCCGTCCCTGTGAAGAAAGACGACAAGCAGTGAGTGCTCCCTTTCACCGCTTTAATTCATTTGAGTGGCAGCTATTCAGCATTTGAGATTTGTGAGCATCCCTGGTCTAGTTTTCAAACATATTTTTTCCCACCCCTCTGTCCTCTCAGAGAGCAGAGGCAGCTGTTGGAGAAGTGTGCAGCCACTGCCCTGAACTCCAAGCTGATTGCTGGCCAGAAGGATTTCTTCTCCAAAATGGTGGTGGACGCCGTCATGTCTCTGGACGAGTTGCTGTCTCTGAAGATGATTGGCATCAAGAAGGTCCAAGGAGGAGCCCTTGAGGTTTGTATCTTTTTACTTTTACTCCCACTTCAACAAAACCTGCCTCTGAAAATGTCTGCAACAATTAAACAAACAAGTTTCTTGATCGTCATGGAAAATATTTATATTCTACGTATACATTTCACAGGATTCCCAGTTGATCACAGGGGTTGCGTTCAAGAAGACCTTCTCCTACGCCGGCTTTGAGATGCAGCCCAAACGCTACGAGAACCCAAAGATCGCTCTGCTCAACGTGGAGCTGGAGCTGAAGGCTGAGAAGGATAACGCCGAGGTCCGCGTGAAATCTGTAGAGGTATGTAGACCGTGACACAGCATCAGGATGTGAAACAAGTGCCCTGAAATGAGTCTCTCTCCCTTACTCAGTGTATGTATTTTTTCCTTCTTTCCCCTTGACTGCAGGACTACCAGGCCATCGTCGACGCAGAGTGGAACATCCTGTACGACAAGCTGGAGAAGATCTACCAGTCTGGAGCCAAGGTGGTGTTGTCCAAGTTGCCCATCGGTGATGTGGCCACCCAGTACTTCGCTGACAGAGACCTGTTCTGCGCTGGTAGAGTGCAGGAGGAGGATCTGAGGAGGACCATGATGGTAAGACGTCTACAGAGACGGACCTCCTTCCTAAAGGGTGGAGCTGGATGAGTAGAATACCTTGAAATTGATTTACAGAAATATATTGTGTGTAAAAATGCATAATCCAATTAGCTTGAGCATGATTGACTGTGTGTCATGTGACCTCCAGGCCTGCGGTGGCTCCATCCAGACTTCAGTAGGCGCCATGACAGACGACGTCCTGGGACAGTGTGAACTCTTCGAAGAGGTCCAGGTTGGAGGAGAGAGGTAAGACGGACGAGTTGAAATATTTTTTTCCGTCCTCTTCAGAGAATTAACATCTTTGGAGTACGCCGTGCGTCATGCCGCCGTGTTTTTTGTCTGTAGGTATAACTTCTTCAAGGGCTGTCCGAAGGCCAAGACGTGCACCATCATCCTGAGGGGCGGAGCAGAGCAGTTCACAGAGGAGACGGAGCGATCGCTGCATGATGCCATCATGATCGTACGCAGAGCCATCAAGGTCAGTTGATTCGCGGAGGAGAGGCTCATTAACAGCACTTATTTTATTAAGTCTGAAAAATCAGTCACTTAATTTGTGTAAAGAGATCTGCAGGTTCTTAAGTTTGTTTTTGAATTTATGGAAACTTCAGGACTCAAGTGTGAGTTTTGATTGGCTGTTAAAAAATAAAATAAAATTAGCCAATTATTTTTTTGATCTTTACCAAAGTGTGGAGCCCTGCTTCAGGCTGTATTGTACATGTGGATGATCAGGATTGTGATACGGATGTAGACACATACATCACTTGAATTTTGCCCTACATTTGTTTAATATGTGGTGAAGTTGACACAGAATTTGGTTCAGACCTGTGGTTTTAAATTAATGTGCCATATAGCTGACTTCTGTGTCGCTTTCCCAGTTCGGAACAGACAAATTAATCATTTAATCTTTGATACGTGTATTGGATCAAAAACCTCAGTTCACTTTAATTTGTCAGCCTGTCTGATCACACTGACAGCGAGTAACAGAGTTCATAAAAAGTCTTGAAAGTTTAGAAAATGCTTAATTTTAGCAGTTATATTTTCAAGGTTGGGAATATACTCCTTGAAAATGCTTGATTTTCAACATAATCTGGTGTTTGATCTTCACAATCGCTCATGTAAACCAAATCTCTTAAATATTTGAAAAGAAACTATCCAGACAATCCCTTTTTCATATTTATCATTCATAGCTGGAGTAATCCTCTGATGATCCTTCACTCTGGAAATTTGCAAACAAATGACAGTGTAATTTAATTGCTAAGTGTTTAAAAGAATGTACAATTACATTTGTAGTGTTTATTTAGATTTAGATAGGGCCTGGATATTTTTTTATTTTTTGTATTGTTTAAAAAAAATGCATAAATTTTACTCTTAAAATGTTACAAACCCTGAGATGAACTGACTGAACTGAACCTGTTTGCAGAACGACTCCATCGTAGCGGGTGGAGGAGCCATTGAGATGGAGCTGTCCAAGTACCTGCGGGATTACTCCAGGACCATCCCTGGAAAACAGCAGCTGCTGATCGGAGCGTACGCCAAGGCCCTGGAGGTCATCCCCAGACAGCTGTGCGACAACGCCGGCTTCGACGCCACCAACATCCTGAACAAACTGCGCGCCAAACACGCACAGGTAGGAAATGAAACGCACTCACCTCACAACATTTCTCATGAGGCCGCTTTTATGGCCTGCAGTTTTAGAAGCGGAGCGGGAAGTAAAGTTGCTTCTGTTTGACTTCACCTGCCGTCTCGTCACAGGGCGGTATGTGGTACGGCGTGGACATCAACAACGAGGACATTGCAGACAACTTCGCCGCCTGCGTCTGGGAGCCTGCCATCGTGAGAATCAACGCTCTGACGGCGGCATCGGAGGCGGCCTGCCTCATCCTGTCAGTCGACGAGACGATCAAGAACCCACGCAGCTCTGTGGACGGACCTCCAGGTGGCGCCGGCAGGGGCAGAGGCCGCGGGAGACCCCACGCTCACTAAAAACAAGACCCCATTTTAAACTGGCATGAAAATCCAAATGCAGATATGCGGCATGTTCGACCTGCATTTGGATTTGAATTCTAGATAAAATGAGGTGTAACCAGTCAGACGTATTGAAAATGGCAGATGTAGTGAAACAAACAAAGGGGGAAAAGGAGTTCAACTTTGTCAAAGATGGCTGACATTTCATGTGTTTTCTTTGTCACCTGTAGGTTTTTTTTTATACTGAAGCTTTGACTTGGTAACGTCTGTTTTAACATTTCGTGCACAGGATCTTTCCGTGTGTTTACTGAGGAGCGATGTTGAAATACAAGCCAAATGAAAACAGTTCCCCCCCTTGGTTTTGAAACACTCCTGTCCCCCTCCGACCTCAAGCTGTTCCATAATTTCTAATCTGGTTTTGTGTTACGTGACGGGCTGATGTGTAGCGTGGAAAGTAAAGCACTGATAGGATATCGAGCAGTTCTGGACCATTCACTGGTTACGCTGTGTGAAACTATTTATTGGACCACTCTTATCAATAAATTCACAGCTGAAATCGTACCGCTGACTCTTCATGTGTGTTATTAAACATCTGGTCGAGGATAGAGATGAGATGATATCAGTGGCAGGTGTGCTGCATTAAAGAGGTGTTATATTATCTTGTGGGGGAAAAAAATGAAACATAATTGCTGTGGAAAAATGGTACTAGTTTATTTTAATGTAAAATGTATGGCCAAGGATGATAAAAGTAGGATAATGTACAAATGATTCTTTATGTGAGCACAAACATGAATACAGTTTATTACAGCATACACAACATAAAGAGATATTTAATGTGACAGTGTGATGTCATCAAGGGACCACAAAATCAAAACCACATATGTTTCCTCCTAATTTGGTGCTTTGAGCACCACAAGCCAAGTGTCTAAATGGACAAACGGCACTACAGGCCAGAGGAAAAATACATTATTTTTGATTTTGGAGAGGTTAAAACCCCTTTTCTTTTTTTTAGGATGCAAGTGGTACTTGTGTCAAGACTTCCAGCTTTTATTTTCTTGATGTCTTATATACACATACTTAAAAAATTAAATAGTTTACATTGAAAAAGACAGTTTTTCCAGAGCTTTTCAGAGTCTGTTTACTTGGTTGCTATGGTGATAGCTCAGCTGTATCACATTTTAACCTGGAAATGTCTAGCGAGGACTACTGAGCAAACTCCACCTGCTGAGACAGACCGAGAAATGTGGTTGAAAGCACCTGGCAAGGCTGGTAAGTGGACCTTGAGTTAAGATTTTTTACACAAGACACAAAAAACTAGGGTTCTGCCCAAATCAAGAGGCTCTCAGGTTTAAATTTCCCATTTTTGTTTGTGTGTGAGGAATCATCTGGAAAATATACAGATAAAACTTCCTGACGAAGAGAAATAAAAAACATTTGTCCAGAACTGTTGAACGCTACCGATACCGAACACTACACTTAAAATGTGAATGGTGACGTACTTTGTAAGAGACATGCAAATTACGCAATAATGCCACAGTCCTTAGTGTTTTTGATGCATCTTGAGTGGTTTTGTATCCCCGGAGGATTTTCAGCTTGTAGTTTTGTCGTTTCGCCACTAGGTGGCACAATCACAGTCACATTTAAGAAACAAAGGCGCAGTCAATGTATCAATATCTCATAAATTGATAGTGAAATAGGATTTAAATGAGGTATCAGACCAGAACCTGTGAGATATCCCTGTTTTTCACTGAATGAGGGAAAAGGCAACAGTCGTATTGAGCAATTAAGATGAGCGAGTTTTACTCTAGGTAGTATAATGCATTATGTAGAGTCTTTCTAGGGAACAATCAAACTGTCTGCAAAAGTTAAAATACTCCCTCCAGCTTGCAGTAGAGTTCACACAAGTGTTTCCCTGGATGCTTCTGGGCCGGAAGCGCCTGTGACAGCAACGTAAGGCGTGATGTGACGAACTCTCCACTCAAGCCAGAAGGCAGACAAATAAATGTCCTCATTTCTGTGCACCCTGCCCTTCAATTAAGGACGTACGGACACTTTTGTATGAATTTATGAAGGCTCTCGTGATCTTTTTGTACTCTGAAGCCTAAATATCTGAATTACAGGATGTGAGGTTCCTGTTCTTTTCAAGAAAACATGTCGCCCACTCCCAAAGTACCGCTTTTTCTAAAATTATCATCCCTAGAATCAGTCATTTCTGTGTTTTCCAATCCTCGTCTTCACTTCCTGCTCCTCCTCAGTTGGACAGGAAGTCTATGGAAGCCCGGACGGAGCGGTTAGACATGACGTCAACAGCTGTGACTTTGATCTCCGTGTCTCCAAACTGCATGGTCGCTCTGATCTCTCTTCTCTCTGGACCCGCTCCTCCCGCTCCTCCCACCGCCCCCGGTACTGGTAACGGTTCCGGCAGGTCTAAAGTTATCGTCCCGCACTTCCTGACCCCGGGGTCGGAGATGTACGTGACGTCGTCCGTGGCGCTGCAGTAGATGTTGATGATGATCTTCCGCTGGCCTATGCGAGCGGGCGTGTAGCTCCGTCTCACAACCTCGCCCAGAGCCACGGACTGGTCGACGGAGACGAAGCGGTCGAGGATGTCGGTGCACCACTCGCGGCCTTCCTTGATGAGGAGTTTCTCACGAGGGTGGCGTCCTTCCACGAACCGGTTCAGGACGCCAACGCCATAGGTGAGGGGGCATCGACGCACTCTGACCTGTGAGAAAGAGCTCGTTAGAACATGCAACGAAGAGATACGCCGGGACCAACAGGAACTCCTGAGAACTCACCACAGTGGGATCCAGGCCGAAGAGCACGGCTCCCTTCAGTATGGTCAGTCCAACATCGTGGGGGATGATGATGCGGCACGTCCGCCCCAGTGCTCTCTGGACTGCTTTCTGCAGCATGGGCGACTCCGCAAAACCGCCAACCAGGAAGAGGAAACGCACACCTCGCACCTCCGGCTTCACCATCAGCTCCTCTGTCAGGGGAGAGAAAAGAAGGAGAAGCTTTAGAATAATTTCACTGGAGTTTATTTGCAAAGTGTTTGTTTTTGTGGTCATTTTAGAAGTTAGGGAGGAAAATAAGCGCTTAAAGAAAAGAAGGATCTGGAGGAGAAGCAGACTGAGAAGACTGGGTTGCATTATCAGATTCAGTCCCTGCAGGAAGTTGCGATGTTGTGATCAGAACAATTCATGCAAATTCAACAAACCCCTGTGAATTCTGTGCAACCTTGCAATATTATTGGTACGACCCAGCCTGTCACTGTGTCACTGGATGTGTCATGAGGAAATATTGTTTCCTACTTCCTTTCCATCAGCCGCACTCGCTATTCTTCTTCTGTCTATTCTTACCTCTCACTCTCTGGCTTATGGTGATCCAACAAAAAGCCAGCAAAGCTAAAAATCCAGTGGTTAAAAATGCACCACTGGAATGCGACTGATTTAAAACAGACTCTCCATTTGTCTGCCTTGACAAGGCTGCAAAAACAAACAATGAGGTCACCATCACAAGGACACTAAGGAAACCATTATGGGTTAAGTTTGTTTAGTTTGGACTGAGCTGTAGTTAAAAAGTGCACTGTTGTTGTTTTTTTAATCCCTTTTTGTTCTTTTGTACCATTTAGATTCCTAATACCCATTTACAAGTCAGACTTGTAATCTATACGAGACAGACTCACACAACGAAAACAACACACAAAACAAACCCAGTTCCCATCTGTGTAGCTAAAAGGCGAGTGAATATTGGACTTATGTTTCTAATTGTCAAAAAACACAACTCCAAATGAATTCTAATGTCGCTCTGGATCTGCAGATAAGCGACCGTTTGCTGGCAAATTTGCCGTGCCAGCTTTAAAAAGCGACAGGCACGAGCTGACGTTGAGCTTGCTGTGGAGTTCAGCGGGCAAAGAGACCGAAGACGACATTGATGGAGGAAGTTAAGAAGAGAAAAAAGGGAGAATGACCGAGCAAGAGGCCGCCGGACAAGAATAACTGTTGGACCGGCTTTTAGTCGTCGGAGAGAGCTTCGTGAAATAAAAGGCTGCAAGACAGATGCCGAGCTGGGCGTCTTGCTGCTGGGCTAGTAAGTTCATTCAACCTTTATTTAATCTTGAGGAATCATTGAGGGAGCGCCCTCATTTACAGTGATGTTGAGAAATAATTTAATGATTGCTGCTGCATGTGTCTGTTTGTATGAATCTGTCTGTTAAACTGCACGTGTCTTTGTTTCTCACCGATGTGCTTGACAATATTGATGATGGTGGGTTGGAAGAGTTCATTCATGGCTTCCTGTGTCAGCCGCAGCATCCCCTGGGACGACCACTTCACTATATTCATACTGACACACAGACACAGAGGAGAGTTTGTATATTTACTGCTACAGATACACTACATCAATCCATTGTTTAATCAAACTGCTTACACACACCTATCATTCCTCTCTCTCTCACACACACACACCTCTCCCTTGCAGCCCACACTCACTTGCTCCTCCTCAGGGCGGCCTCCACACTCTGGCCCCTGTGTCTCTTGTAGTAGTCGATGAAAGAGAAGGGCAGGGAGATGTTGAGGGCGTTGGCCCTGCCCGGCGCCGCCGTCCGTTTCCTCGCCTCGAACGCGATGGTGAGGTCCACCCAGGCCGCGGGACGCTTGGCTTTGAAGCTCTGGATGAAGTCCTCGCCAAAGATCTGGCACAGCATGGCCTCGAAGGCCAGGTCTACCCCGACGGCACCGTACGGACCGCCTGGAAGAAAGACTGCAGCTGAGGAAACTGGAGGAAATTTTTAACTTATCTTTGTGTGTTCAGCAGATTGTGAAATGTTGTACCTGAAGCTTTGTAGAGCTCTTTAAGAGTTCCCTGTGGCTGCTCGATCTGATGGACCGTCAGGTCAACTGTTCCTCCTCCACAGTCTGCAACAATATACCTGTCACCTACACAAAGAGAGCATGAACACGCCCACATTTTAAAAGAATAGTTCAGATTTGTTGAAGTGGGGTTGCATGAGGTACTAATCAAGAGTCAGTGTATAAGCTACCATAGATGGTGGTAGAGAAGCACAGAGGAGTACAGCACAGAAGCTAACTAATGTACTGCTGCAACAAAAAAATGTATTATTTTAAGTGTATGTTATGTTTGGAATATTTTCACCGCTCTACTTTGGTGTCAGACAGCCTTTTCTGATGGGAAACTGCAGTTACATAAGCCAAATATGATTTTTTCAAAACCCACCAAACTCCATAGGAAAAATAGTAATTTTACCCCACAGAACATGGGAGTTGCTGCTCAGTCTCTCAGAGTGTTTGCATTATTGTGTGACTTTTGTGAATCCAAACCATCCTTTTAAAACACAGAAGTCACACAATAAGAAAAACAAACTAGCAGATCAAGGCAGCGGTAGACCAGCAACTCCTGTGCTCTGTGAGGTAAAATTGCTGATTTTGCCTATGGAGTTTGGTTGGTGTCCCGTTGGAAAAGGCTGCCTGGTGGCAAGATGTAGCGGAGAAATTTAAACATACCAAATATAATATAACACACTGAAGCTGGTATTGATCTCTGCTAAAATAACCCAAACTGTCCCTTTAATACCTGCAGTGCCATGGAATCATTAATTAAAGCTGTTATTTTGGGATCAACCAGAAAAACTCGCTTATCAGCTTGATTTCAGGGCCCGGAAATATTTTACATAGCCCTACAAGAGCGTGATGATTCTCCTAAATTTGTAGGAAGTTGTGGATGATAACGTGTCCTCTTTTTGTGGAATGTCATGTTTCCAGCGTGTGTGTGTGTGTGTGTGTGTGTGTGTGTGTGTGTGTGTCTATATTTCCCCTGACACTCTTCGACCAGCGGACCCTCAAACATAAACAACCCCGGGCCTCTGTGATTGCTGCGTTCCATCAGCGAGCGTGTTTGTGTGCGTGTTTATGATATGTTCAGCGATAAGAGCTGGTTTTGGCGTAGCTGCTCTGAGTGTAGCTGACCACACCCTAAACACGAGAGAGGCGGTGAAAGAGCAAACATGAACAACAAAAAAAATTAATATATATATAAAATATAAATAGGGGGAAGGGGGAATATAGGGAAGGATGAGAGAAGAAAATGCATCAGGAGGAGGATAAAACTGGTCCTCTGGTTTATTTACGGTGCGGAGGCAGAGGCAGAGAGTCCCATGGGCTGGGTCCTTCCTGTGTGTGGACAGGAAAGGGAGCAGAAAGGGTCAGCAGGGACGCGTGGCTCCTCAGATTGTTGTCATGGCTCAACAGAGAGAAAAAGCTGTGTATAAAACTGGAGAACTGAATGAGTCTGATCATTTTAATCATCCCTGTCTGAACTTGTTTGTACATGTTTTGGTTGTGAGTAAAAGTTTGGTAGTTTAGAGTCGCAGGTTGATCCTTAGTCCCCTCAAAAATTGTAAAATTATGACTTTCTTAAAATTGTGACTTTATTCTTTTAACAGTTTTTAACTTTTTTTTCTCAAAATATTAAAGCCACTGAAAACCCAAATCCACAACAGCCTCCCAACTGTGTAATCTAGGGTCTCACATACATAATTGTAAGTCTCTAAAATAAGTTTATTGCAGCCACACTGTGCGACATGGATCTAATAAACTCCAGCTTCAGGTCTGTACGATGACCACATCGCCGCAGGTCACTATCCGCAAGTCAATATACAAGAAAATGTCATATAATCATGTTGCTTTCTGCTACAGTGGTAAACAATGAAGCCCCCGGTCATGGTGAAGTCAGGAGATGCCAATTTTTGCAAAGAGAGCTTGAGGTAACGCTAAAATAAACATACATTCATGCGTTCCTATTGACAGTGTGCACCTGACTCAAGTCAAGTCTCAAGCCATGAATCCAAAGTCGAATTCAGGTCAAGTCTTCGTCGGTGTTGATCAAGAAATTCTCAAGTCCTAAAATTTGCAACTGTAGTCTGACTTGAGTCAAGTCATGTGACTCACGCCCCCCCGACTTTTGCTAAAAATAGAAATTAGAAATATGTTTGAATCCATATTCAAATATTGTCACTCAAGTTTTTTGAATTTTCCTTAATTGAGTTTGACTTGCCTGTGATTGTGGTCAAAATTATTTTATTTAATTACTTTAAATTGACTTTATTCTCAAAATCTGGGACCAAACTGGAGACAAAATTTGGTTGAAGCCGAAATTACTTTTTCAAGAGAACAGTGCTGAAATTACAGATAAGAGGTGAAAACAGAAAGACTCTGAACGCTGATTAAGAACACAGTAAATGCAGAAGGAGGAGATGATAAGCAGCAGGGAAAAGTCAAAATCTGAGGGTTAATAAAAACCTAGAAAGCTTGTGTCTGCTTCTCATAGTCAGCCTGCAGGGGTTAAAAGTCAAAATCATCAATATCTCCGACATGTGCGGTCTGACTGTGTCACACGCGGACACACACATAAACACGGACACACACATAAACACAGACGCACGCAGTCTTACCGGTCTGTAGCTCTGACCACAGCTCTCCGGTTCCACTCTCCACCAGGAAGGTCCTGCTGTGTCTGGATCGCCTCAGCTGCTCCCTCGCTGCAACAAACACACACAAAGATAAACACACACGAGCACGCAACATGCCTCAGGTTTTATACCTTTAATACTCGCTGTTGCACACACACACACAGCTCCTTTTCTCTAGGGACAGGAGGCGACGTTTTAACTTACTTTATTTTACTTTTGATTGGTCAAGTGAGAAGCTCGCTGCAACTGCTCGTCCATCTTTCATAGACTACTTCAGGGGCCTAGCAAGGGTTTTTGGGTCCCAGAAGCACCAGTAGGAGTCCCTGTCTCCCTGATATATTGCTCTGAGCCCACCTCCTCTAAATAAAAAAGTATCAGCAAGGATTTTTATGGACTCTCTGCAGTCCTCACCACTTTTCCGCACCTTACAGAGCTTTGCCTGCATTCAGACATTTTTTGTTTTGCTGCAGGGACACTTTACCTTGTGTTTAATAATGCTCCATGCACACCAGGTGAAGCAAAAACAAACCTAACGAAGGTGAATGTTTTTAATTCATACTAAGGTTTAAACAAGTTTCATAACCCATGAGGTCACGACATTCACCCAATGAAACGTATTAAGTCTTTCGATCGAAGTAAATCAAGAAAAACACACCAAATCCAGTCATAATGTTTTTGCATGACAGGAGCAATTTGTTGGAAACGAAGAACACTCTCACATTTCAACTTTCTCCTCCTCCTCGACATGTAAACGGCCTGACTGGCAGGTTAAAGAGGATGGACGGAGGCCAACAAAAACAGGACACGCTCAAACACAGCTGACAAAAAAAATTAAAAATTACAAAATACCTGACAGCCTGTTTGACAGAGCAGATACACTTAATACGCCGCCATACATACGAGTGAACCCATGAAATAATGAGACATAATGGCTTTAAGATGAGAAATTATCACAGATCAAAGGGGGGCGATGTTTGAAAAAAAAAAAGTAATATTTTTGTCTCTTTGGCAGGTTTGTGGGAAAGCTGCGGTTCTGATGAAAATGTGTGTGTCGTAAGTCACAGGCTTGACAGTCTGAAGTGAAGTGTTTGTGTAATTTAAGTCCAAGTGGTTTTTAGTGGTTCCCTCAAACTCCCTGAGACGTAAACAGAACGAAAGAGAGAAAAAAGCGAGTGTCTGGGCCGTCTTGAAAATTTAAAGTTGAATGAATTTGAAAATACAAGTTGGGGTCATTTTGTAATGATGCAAAACATTTTATTGTCAAATAAACAAATAAGCTTAATATTTATAGCTTAAACCAAAAATCGGTTTAGTCACAGACCAAAGTTCGCAGGAGAGTTTTGCGCAGTGCATGCTGGGAAGTCTGCCAATATGCTGATCATGTTTCTTTACAAACTTTATTCAGTGAGTTAATTAAACTCTGTACAGTACATTCATTCAAGCCAGAGACTTCAAGTGTTATGAAAATAAATATTTGTAGAGTTAAGTTTAGTTAATTTAAATAAAAAAAAAAAAAGACAGATTTAAAAACAGAGGCTGTGTGAATTGTGTGAAATGGCAGAAATTGAGAATGAATCACCTTTTCTTCTGTATTGTCCTTTTTATGATGAGTTAAGAACACCAATATTCAATGAAACATCTGTTCAAAATCCAGAAATGTTCTGAAATGCTTTAATTTTAATGCCTGTAAGTTCTCAGCTTGGAAAAAATGTCAGGATGGTTTATTTGTTTTATATAACTTATATATTTATGTTAAGTTAATGAGAAAATATTAGTTGATTCCACTCAGTTTCTGCAGGATTTTTTAGAGTGCAAAGTGTTTGCGTAAGTCAGTGGGTCCCAAACTTTTTCTGGCGTGCCCCCGCCCCCCCCCCCCCTACGCCCCCTTTCGAAAAAAGTTACCCCCCCCTGCAGTGGCTCTGCACCCCTCCAGGGGGGCCCACCCCCCAGTTTGGGAGCCACTGGTATAAGTCATAGTGGTTTTACTGGTTCCCTCAAACCCCATGAGTCCCACACACCACGCAAATTAGAATAAGAGATGGGTAAAACAGACTTGTGGCAAAATAAGAAGAAGGAAAGAAAGAAAGAGAAAGATTAAGCGATTATAGACTTACTGAGCAACAACGACTGCTTTGTCTTGACAGCAAATACAGTTGTTTCAGTTGTTTTAAGGCCCTGGATGACGCAGGAGGTGATGTATGTGCGTGCATGTGTGTGTGTATATGTGAGTGTGTGTCTTTGTATTGGGGTTGATGATTGAAATTCAAGTCTGGAAACCATTTACAAGTATTTGAAACAGCAGAAAAGAAAATGTAAGTGTGCGTTTTTGTGTGGTTTTTTTTGGTACGTGTATTTGTGTGTGTGTGTGTGTGTGTGTGTTAATGACTCCCCTGTGCTATCTTTGGAGACGAAATGAGGTGGAAGAAAAGCTAAAGATAGTAAAAACCATGACCATGATGCCAAGTGTGTGTGTGTGTGTGTGTGTAAACACTGCATGTGTGTTTGTGTCGTTGCACAGCGTACGACCTGGCAAAAGAAAGTCAGAGAGGGAGCGAACGCTGGAGAGACGGAGGGGAAAAGAAAGAAAAATGAATGTGAGTGAAGGAGAGGGAGAATGACAGGCCAGGAGGGGGTGAGATCATAGTCTCACTGCACCTTGTTCCAATTACAATATCCTGTGTTTGGTGTGTGTCTTTGTGTGTGTGAATGTTCTTTGTGTGTGTGTGTGTCACTGACTGGATATGTATAAGTGGGCCCGTGCAGGGGATTTTGGACGGCACATTATTTCGCTGAATTATGCACCAGTCTCCTTTTTTCCCCAACCTGAAATCGCTCTTTGTTCTTTTGCTACAATTTAGTAGCATTTTCCTGTAGCTGCTGCAAAGAGAAATGTTTTCAATGCAGCTTTCGTGCAGAGCAGTCATATTTTTTTAGGTTGTCACTTTTGTTCTTTTATTCTGAAAAGTTATGCACTTGAACAAGCCTTTTGATCCACGTACTTTATTGCTGCAAATTGAAAGGAGCTGCTGGTTCAGGAAGTTTTAAGACCAAAACAGAGCTGCAAGGTGAGTGAATGTGGAGCATATTATTTTAGATGACCAGACACCCTACTTCGTTTTACAACGGCCAATAAGACAAGTAAGTACTACACCAACCAATCAGAGCACAAGTGGTTTTTACAACAGCCAGTTACAACTCAGAGAAGTATTACAGCAGCCAATCACAGCATAGGTGTTTTATTTAATTTTATTTCATTTTTTTACAAAAGCCAATTACAAATCAAGGGTTCTCTTTATGATAGCCAACCACAGCACGGTAGTATTTTTATGGCTGGCAGTATTATGACAGCCAGTAACAGCGCAGGTGGGTTTTACAGCAGCCAATCACAGTATTTAATGATACATGCACACTAACACACACACAAAACTGCAAAGTCATCAGACCTCACACACACACACATATACACACAACTGCATAGTCATGAAGCAAAACCTCAAGCAGCATCTGAAGTCAGATTTTTACCCTCGGTGCCCTCCCTTTCTTTCAAACACACACACACACACACACACACACACACACACACACACACACGCACACACACACACACACACACTCACGCAGAATCAGTTGGTCTTTTGCAAAACCCACAATCCCCCAGTGAAATCAAACAAAAACATTTCCAGGAACACAGTGTGGTTTCATGCTTATGCTAATGACAACGTCCACAAAGAACACACACATGCACACACACACAATCACAAACACACTCACTCTCTTTTCTCTACCTTGTCTGAAGCTGGAGTCGAAGGGCCGGGCCCCGTCCACATCGAGGCCATTTGTGATTGGCTGCAAGCTCAGGTCAAGCACCTGGTGGAGGCGGAGCTTACGGCAGTATATGGACGCAGCTTCGGGCTCCAGAGCGATGAGGAGCTGCTCGGGACAGTCGCGGGACACCAGACCGGCCTGGAGGACAAAAAAGAGGAAGAGTGTGAGCAAAAAAACATTTACAAGCAGAACTTTATTATCCTGCGACGCTCTCCAGAGGACTGAGATACTAAAGAGACAGAGAAGGTTTGACATTTTATTGAAAAAAGCAGTTCTCATAAATCCATCATGCTTTTACATGTTTCTGCTTTGATGCATTTATAGGCCTATAAAATATATACATCCCATTAGAAGATGAGAGCAGAGTGGGTATATAAGCATTAGCCTTGATGTAATGGGAGTAAAGTTGAGTGGCTGGTGTGTGTATGTGCATGTGTGTGTGCAGGGCGGGGGTCTGGACACCACTTCCTGTGTTTGTACGCCGGTCTCCCTCATTGTTCACTTCTGATGACATCATCATTAGCAGGAAGCACACACGCCCCGACGGCCTCAAGCCGGGAGCCAGCGCAGTGTGTGTGTGCGTATATGTCAATGAGCATGATGTGAAAGTGTGTGTGCATTAGAGTATTTATGTATGCGATCGGGTGAGTGAAGGCCAGATGAGAGATAATGATGTGTGTGTGTGTGTGTGTGTGTAAAATGAGAACCTTGAAGACAGAATAATAATGAGGAAAGCATGACATTACAAGTTAAAGGTTGTACAGTCGTTCCCATGAACCATTGCATATGTAGCGCAGTGCACACTCTCTCTTTCTCACACACACACACACACAGAGGTCGGTCCATTCTCATTGATGTGTATTGTGATAGGACCCCCTGCATTCCTGTCCGTGTACGCACACTTCCTACCAGTCATTGTGACACATACAGTACGGCGAGCAGGAGTGTGGTGTGTCGCGGCAAGATATACGGGGAGGTTAGAGGCAAAAGTGCAGCGCTGTCATCTGTGTGTGTGTGTGTTGTAAGTGATCTACCATGGGAACACCAATCAAACAGCCTTTATCTCACACTTTATACGCTGTCTTTCTTTCCATCTCCCTGTTGTTCTTCCTCTCTCTCACACACACACACACTCGCGGGGTCAGCCGTCATCATCTGCGTGTGTGTGCATGTGTATGTCTCAGTCATACAACACGAAACTGCTTGGCTACACTCTGGTCAATCGTAATAGTCGTGTCTTCTTCTGGAAAATAGTTTTGGCGGGTGATTTCTTTTTGTCAAGATCATTTTTGTTTGATCACTTGTTGTTGAGGTGATTCTTGCTGTCAATCTCACAGCAAGAAAGTTCTGAGTTAAAATCCCCCAGCCTGCTTTTAGCTGCAGAATAGTTTGGGCTGATTTATGTATCAGTTATTATGTGTGTGTGTGTGTGTGTGTGTTCCTACCAGGTAAGCAGCCTCTCTCATGAACTGTTTGGCAGGTTGTCTCCACACAGCGGGGACGGTGATAACCCATCTGATCTCCTCTCCCTCCAGCACAGATGACGACTGGTCCTTCACCTCCTGAAACAGAATCGGTGAAACACTTTCTTCGGTAAAACACTCAAGATATGAGCCTCCATCAAAGCAAAGCACTTAATGAGCTAATAAAATGTACCTTTAGAGCGTGTTCCCTGAAGAAGTGCAGGGCGTGAGCGAAGACCTCAATGGCCCTGACCCTCCGACCGTTGACTGCCTCCAGCTCCGTCTCCATGGTGAGGTCCTGCAGCAAACACAGCCCCAACTGCTGAAACACTGCTGCAAGAATACGCCATTTTCTGATTCTAATATCACACCCTAATAGAGTCAGGGACAGTTTTAAAACAAGGTCAAAATTAAAGCAGGCCAAGATATCCTGATTTTTAGTTCCTAGTATGGTTCAAGCTCTAAAAACACTGGATCCTACACTTCCCATAATGCTTATTGATAGTGTTTCTTCATTAGACCCTCCTTGTCAGGTAACATCCATGTCTCCCAAACTCAACACCCCCAGTTTGCACCGTAGATTTCTGTTTTAAATCTTAATTCTCTTGTCTATAATCCGCGTCAACCCTGATGACGTTGCTCTCTCTTACACTCGTGCTGTGGATCTTCATCTTGAACTTATCGAAGTAGAGCCAGTGCCGGGCCTCCTCTGGGTCCAGGTCGTGGTAGAAGTCCCGGGCCGCAAACCCAAAACTGTGGAACCGCAGCTCGGGAGTGAGCAGCAGACACGTCGGGCTCTTCTGATTGGCCACGCCGGGGTCTCCTCCCTCCCAGCGCCTGCGTGGATTGGAAGAAAAAGATGTCAAGGATAGGAAATAATAGTATAGCTTGTGAATAACTGATAAAGGTAAGGCAACGGTAAAGTCAACTTTATTGTCACATATACAACTATACATAGTGCAGTGAGATTAATTCAACTCCAGATGTTAGCCAGATGTTAGACCTTCTTGTAGATTAGCTAGCATTTTGCTAACATTAGCTAACTTACATAAGACTATATGTTGGTTTTACAAGATAGACAAGATTCTTTACAAGATAGACAAACCTAGCATGTAGCATATCTAAGAGCAGGAAACAGGAAAGGAGAAAGTTGAATGAGGTACCAGAAGGGGCGGGACTTAGGAAAGGTCAGTCGAAGACAATTGAACGCAGACTCTTACTTCATCATGTGAATGGCCTCCGAGTCCTGTGTGAAGCTGAAGGCGTAGCCGCTGGACGTCGTCCCGAAGTCTATTGCCACGACCACAGAGAAGGGACAGGCCATCCTGGGTCTGACCTCCACCCTCTGGGAGACAGAGAAGGCCCGAGGGAGAGAGGGATTTATGTCTGTTATAGCTGGTACTGATACTGCTGTTTAATGTAGATTAGCACAAGTGATGTGAGCATGGTTATTCACTAAACTAAGTTGGTGAACATGAAAAATATTACAGCTGCCAAACACCAGTGCCTGGCTGCATTAGGCTAAGGTTGCTCTTATATTTTCATCTAAGGATAGCAAAAAAATGAAAATTCAGTCATTATCTTGGAGTCACATGCACGTGCACACCGTCTGAACTGTGTGTGTGTGGTGTGACGGCGTGTGTGCACAAGTGAACGGCATGTTGGGACTTAAGCAGACTGGGATTACACCAGATAAGCAGTATGGAGGCACTTTATGGCTTTTTTTTTTCAGTTGTTTTTTTAATTGGAAAATTGGTCACCATTCACTTCCATTGTTTGGGAGATTCTCCAACACTGTTTGTCTGCAGCATTTTATGGACTAAAAAGCTAAACCCGACCAGAATTTTTTTTTCTTTTTTCCAGTATTATTTTCATGCTTTATTTCTTCATCTGTGGTTAATTTCACAGCAGGTTTCTTGCATTGATCTTGTCAGTTAGCTTACTTGTTGCTACATCTTTTGCTTGCGCGTATTTGTTCTTTGAGGACGACAACATTTTCATCTTCTGTCCAGTTTGGAAAAGCCAGCTGACAGTGATGCTGTCATGTACAGGATGTTAATGTGAGTGAAGTGAAACCATGGTGACTGAAGTGCTGTATAATGACTCAGAGTCACTGACATGGCTGCAGACTCTAAGAAACACCAAAATGGAAGAAGTTCCCATAATTTGTGGCCAGCTACAAATATCACAGAGTGACTGATTTAATGTGGGCTATCATTTCTGTCTGGACAGGAAGCACGAGCGGTATTTAAACCAATAACTCGTCTCTGTGAATGGAAACAGCACAGAATTATCAGGTTGGCACTGAAATCAGACGCTGCTTTTCACAGACTTCTCTACACTCTTTATTTTAAATCTCAGTACTTGTGAGATTTAGTGCCAATGTGTGTATATTTCTTTACCACAGACTGCAGTCTTTATTGGGCACTTCTTTTAAGTCTGCACTTCACTTTAAACTGCAAGTGTAAGTGTTATTATAAACCACTAATAACAGTGAGAAGTGGATGTGGCTTTACAGGTCGTGTTTAAGAGCTCTATATAAAGAAAATAAGTAGAAAGAGGAAAGGGTGTGTAGGACTGTGTGGTGAATGTGTGTGTGTGTGTGTGTGTGTGTGTGTGTGTGTGTAGTTACCGGTGAGGGTGATGGTGTGAGGGGTGTGATGCTGCAGTCATTTCTAGCTGTTGCAGGCGACGAAGGTGCTGATAAATTATCATCTTGGAATAATCGAGGAAAAAAGAGAGGGAGAAATGTAATGATATGCAGCGGTAAACAACAATTAAAATCTCATTAATAACATGTTTCAGCATTGGAAAAGCGCCACACGTCCTCCACTGGAAAATGGACGGAATAGCCAAAACAAATGTGTGTGTTTGAGGTGATACGCAGCAGAGCCATGGGAAAACTCTCTTATCACGAGGAAAAGAGCCATCATTTGACTGTCATCAACTGCTGATACTAACATACATGTACGCATGCAGAAAAAAACATCATTTTTCACTGCGGAGATGAGTGAGTTAGGGCGTAAACACACTCGACCTGAAGCTCTCGAGATGTGAGATTGAATAGTTTTTAATCAACTGGAATGACTGGAATGTCAGTGGAATCTAATGTGAGTAATTTTTCCCAAGTGGGAGAGGGATAAGGAAAGTTCAACGTGTTCGCCGTCCAGAAGAAAGATGGAGAAAGAGAGAGAAGTGAGTCATTTTGACATGGTTGCCATAGTAGTGAAACATGCGTGTCTCACCGGGTATCTGCAGGGTGTTGGAGTCTGGCTGCACCACGTCAGCCATCTTTACAGGAGCCAGGGCCTGCAGAGAAACGCACCAACACCAGCATGATGCATGTAGAATAATTACTGAGTTGTAAGTTGTTAAGTGTTAGCCAAAACAGTTATGCCAGACTGAGCATGATTGGCTGGCATCATATTGATAAGTTAAGTACAGCTAAGTAAAATTAGGCTTATAAAACTGAGGTGAACTGAAGGGTCCGGTGATAAATTTCTGCTCATAAAAGTATGAATCGGTGCAGCTTTAAGTAATTAATTCTTCCACTGCCACTCATCTTATACGGCACAGATATGTTGTTGAAAGGAAGTTTTTCCACACCATTATTGCCTCAGTACTTGCTCAGGTCTCTGTAAAAAATATTATAAAGAGTACCGTGCCCTGAGGTAACTTCTGTTATGATTTGGTGCAACATAAATAATGACTTGACAATAAAACGGAGAAAATGACAGCTTAGTGTTTAGAGACAGGTGGTCATAACCAGTGCTGTATCCAAAAACACTCCCTTGTCCACCCATTCAATATTGCATACATAATAAATAATTATTATAATCAATAATTTACTCCACAGTGAGCAGTAAATTAAAAGTTTTGCTCCATCAGTACTGGGACGGTGCATATTTTAAACTAAGTATTCAAGCTTAAATAAATATAAATATAAATATAAATAATATGAAGATAAATATAGCAGGCCACTTCAAATATTCATCAGCCAAGGAAGGGAAGTGAAGAAGACACACCCCAACCATCTTTCACTGCAACTGACACAAACTTCTGGCTCCCAGCTACAACGACTGGTCGCACTGGGCTAGTTGCAGCTTGAAGTTTACAAATGTCTGCCAAAAACCATATATTTGAGTGTTTTATGTGCATAACATGAGCCAACTTTTTGTCTGCAAATAAGAAATGTAACTTGATGAATGTTGTGCACTTCAGAAGACTCATGCAGACCTATAACTTTATCACAAGCACAGATGTGACTGAAACATGAACTGTGGAGGACGAGCGAAGATGTGTGCAAGACATGAAGTCCATCTATACATGAGTGTGAATTTCATTTGTTTTATTTGTGTAGTGAGTTGTCTCTGTCGACTGTATGTCCTCCTGCACATGCCTCTACTTTGTGTGTGTTGTTTTCATTGGCTCGTGTGTGTTTGTGTGTATTGTATTGCGGCGCTGGGGCTCGTTGGGCTGGTCTGTGATCTGAGCCAGGAGCAAACTAAACAGATGAGTGCAATGAAACAAAGATGTGTTTGTTTAAATCTCTCTCTGTGAGTGTGAGCGGTCGCCGTGAGAAAGAGACCCTAAGTTCGTTTGACATCCCTTCTGCGCGTACATGCGTGCAACATCTGTGCGCATTTATTCAAGCATGTGCCTGCAACATCTGAATATAAAGTGCGCTTGTGCATGTGTGCATCACTGGAAATCTTTCCCAGTGTCTGTCCTTGCCATGTGATGATAAAACCAGAGAGAGGATGAAGCTTGACATCTCTTCCCTGCTTCATCGCTCTTGCACGTACTTTATTCTTCCTGCTCTTCTCCTTGATTCCATCATCTCTTTAAGCTCAACGTGCAGTGGACGATTTACCCTCACTCTGCCCCTTTAGTCTTTTTTTTCCCCCTCTCCCTCTGTTTCAGACACACGACTCAGATCTAGCAGGGGATCAGCAGAACAAGCAACTCGAACTCCTCTGAGACGTTACATTAGGCGCAGATTGTGCAACACGCTCCACTTTTATGCACCATTAGCAATAGAGCTCTCACTTTGAAGAATATGCAGAAACTCTGTAAACATTACTTGAAGACTTTAATACTGTAAAAAAAAAAATGAAACTTTTCTCATTAAATTAATGGAAATATACAAGTTTTATTTATTAAAGTTGATTAAACTTTCTAGTATTGACTTTCAGATCTTAAAAAAAAGATGTGTTGGTCTAGTTGTTTCAACTCATTAAATGAAGTTTTTAAAGTAACATGATCAGCATGTTAGCAGACCTCCCATCATGCATTGTTTGAGTTCGCAATAATCAAAACACTGCAAACATGTTTTCTCAGGTACAAGTGAAGTAATATCAGCTCAAGTTTATTTAACTAGAAAAGTTTATTTGTTTGGAATCTTTGCAAAATTGCCTCCTTTGTTTTTTCTTTTCAGGTTCAGCCAACTTAAAATTTTAAGTTGGGTTTTTTTTTTATTATTATTTTTACAGTGTGCTCATTATCATGCAGCTTTGTCTTTGTTAATAACAGAAACATTCATGCAAAATAGCACAAATGTGCAAGTTTATACTTTAAAAAGCTAAAGGAAAACTCAAAAGACAACATTACTGGACATTTGACAGATGCTTTGTCCAAAAACAGCTTAGAAAAAAGGCATTCAATCTCTGTAAGAACATGTCATCAGCATTTTTTCTATGCATGTTAACTTACCTCTTTGTATGCTGTAGCAACTCTATGCCTTTGTCCTTCTTTTTTTCCTTTTCAAAAGTATTCCCAAACTCTAAAATTCAGCAGTCCGATGTCTGAAATCCGCCTCCAGCGGGGACAAGAACAGGAGGAAACTGTGACTGGATACAAGAGGATGCTTTTCTAGAAATCCCCTGTAAAAAATGTTAATACCTCCCAGCTGATGTGCAGGCAGATGTCCCAAAACTGGAATTCCCTCTGCAGAAAAGTTCACAGTGAGTCGTGACGGATGGAGAAACAAGCTGCAACCTCGTCTTCTTCTTCTGTGAAAATCACTGCTTTTTCCTAATGAGGGTTAGGGATTTCTAGTTGCAGCTGAGTTCGCCGCCTCTCCGCTCTGCAGAGGAATGTCAGAGAAAAGTGGTCACACACACTCACATACACATACACACACCAGTTGCAGGAGTGGGAGGGCTATGACAGCGCATAGTGGGGGGATGCTGGGGGATTTACCTCACTGGGAAATATGTGTGTGTTGGAGACTGAGGGTGGAGTATTCCTGAGCAGGCGGTGTATCCCAGTTAAGTCATCTTGCCCTCTCATTCCCCTCCCCACACTCCTCCATATGTATCCTTCCTCTGTTTAATTATCGCTTCCTGTCTTCCTCGTTTTATCTCCTCCACTCTTCACATGCTGCTGCTGCTTTCTGTTAATTTTTTTCCCTCGTTGTCCTTGTTACTGTAGCTGCTCTCTTAACCTTTTCTTGACATTCATGTTTTACTTTCTGACCCTGCAGACAAAAGCAGGAAACAGCCAGGTGTGTGCGGTCAACTTAAGACAAACGAAAATGTGAACACCTCTGAAAGTGTTTTCTTTGTGGAACACAGAGGGGAGGAAAACTGGTGAGTCATATGTTTTGTTTTGTTTTTATCACAAGCACCATTAAATGTGGAGAAACAGCCAGAAGCCACTTAATTTAGCTTAGCATGGAGCGCTGCAGGAGTGATTCCTAAAATCCAGTTTGCATGTAGGCTCCTCTGGTTCATGTCTCAAAGTCAATGGCTCCCTTTGATGGATTTTCAGTTAGATGCCTGAAATAAACTAAAATGTTCATGTTTTGTTGTACAGCATAAAATACGTCAGAAAATACCACACTTTTTAAGCTTTTATGTGTCTAAAAAAGCTGTAATATGTCCAAAAATGCTACATATATGTTATATAATTTGTTGAGTTGTGCACTTACATTGTTCTAAATGTTTCCAACAATTCCCAAACATAAAGAAATATGTAATTTGTTCAAGGTAGTGGTGTGTCCTACTTGTTGTTGCTAGCTATTTGCTATTTACTATCATTTCTAGGAAAATATGGGATATGCTGGATATGTCAGAGAGTGAGGAAGTCAGCAAAATGTGACATATAAGAGCAACCCAACGTGAATAAAACTTAAATATTACCTCGTGCATGAACGTGATTTCTGCCTGAGTCATGACAGATACATTTTCATCAGCTCTGGTGGTTGTTTAACACCCTTACCAGAAGAATTTCCTTATTGTGCGTTTACAAAAGGCAGCTGGTGACAAGCTGCTGAATGAGACTAGAGAGTTTAGTTCATTTATAGTTTGTTTGATTAAGTGGTTTTGATCTGTGAGGATTATACTGAATATAACTTTATGTATGTACTACAAATATTTGTTTGCCACATGCTTATTTTCTGCACCAATTTGACATCCACTGGAAAAATAGCTTATCTTTGGCTTTTTTGTGGAGGGAACCAGAGCTATTCTACAAACATACGTCATCTCTGCAGGACTCCAATCAACAACCAATCAGAATGTTTGTTTACAATGATGCAAATGTACTTGTGAATAATTATGACATGAGAAGTCGTGTACTTCTACTACTAAGCTAACGGGATAGCTTATTAGCACCATCGGCGTCAGTCTTTTCATTGAAATCTTGCAAAAGAAAGTTAGCATATTTCCAAAATGTCAGACTATTGTTTCCATGAAAATTTGCACTGTTACTCAGGGGTATAGTGGTGAATACAGAGGTGGTACCCGCCATGTTTCCCCGCCATTGATTGATACAGCTGACGTGAGGTAAACTCTCAGCTTCATTTAAAGTGATGAATAAACTGAGTTTACTTGGCTTTAGCCTCCAGTACGGCTCTGCTCTTACCCAATATCTGTGTTTTCTTATGCCGTGTGTGTGTAGATTTCTATGTGTGGATCTCGAGGTCCACATCAATGCTGCAGGGATCTGATTTCTCCCCAGTAGAGCTGTGATTGAAAGCATACATTAGCCCCCAGTGCTGGCAAAAACACACACACATACACACACACACACACATACACATACAGACCAGCCGGCCCCACTCCCAATGGGCAGAGGAAGTCAGAGCTCTTGAGTATGCGAAAGAAAAGGCCTCTGGTATATACACACACACATCCACATACACTCAGTCTCCTTGTCAGATTTCTAAATCGAATTAGGGTGTATGTGTGTGTGTGCGTGTGTGTGTGTGTGCGTGTGTGTCTGGAAGCCATTACCTGGCATGTCTCCCATTGCTGCCCAAAAAACCAAGAGGCCCCATATGGACCCTGCCATCACCTCGCTTTCTCTCTCCGTCTTTCTTTCGCTTTATTGCCTCTTTTATTGTTCTTCTACATCTGTCCTTTCTCTGTTTTATGGGCCGTTCTTCTCGTACATTCTTCTTTGTTAACTCATTTTATTTGATCCTTCGCCCGCAGTCATTTGCTCCAATTGATTTTCTAATGACTAACATTAGCGGTCAGATGGCAGCGTTTCAACAGCTTTTCTATCAAATCTGGGGTTTTCATTATTCTGGACATTTGCCTGACACCTCTGTTTGAGCAAATAGCTTCAGCCGAACTTGCATTAGACCTGCTGAAACCCAAAGGGGGGTGCAAGGTCAAGCTCCTCCACCATGTCTTGATCCAAGCGCAGCCTCACCCTTCTCCTCGGAGGTCCAGACGCAGGAAGGCCAACGGAGGAAGCGACGGAGTCAGGTGACAGGAAGGAACCCCTGTGCGGCATTCCTCTCATGAATTCCACATTATCTCTGGGACCCTGGAAGTCCTCGAACGACAGAAACACACCCATAACATACACACAACAAGCATGCACGCAAACACACACACACAGCTCTTCCTCCATCTCCTTTAAATAGACCAAAATCTCATTGGCTGCCCGAATCAGAACCTGTCACTTCCCCTCCAGAGAGCATCAAACTGCACACTGTGGATGCGAATCTCAAATGTCCTTGATTCCATTACAGCGGCTGCTGATGAGATGTGGTCACAAGATCCAAACCTCAAGCTGAGGTTGTTTTGTCAACTGCTGTTTCAGGTTTTATGATCTTTTGGCCTTTCAAACATCAGTGATCAATGTTCTGCACTATCACATTTGGAAAAAAATGTTACTCTTAGACCTTTTTTTTTGGCAGCCATTTATATGAAACAGTAGAGTAAACACAGGTGTTACCAATGATACTAATTACGGTCCTGTTCCATTTAGTGTAGAGCCTTTCCAGTGAGCCAACACACACAATCGCAGCACCCCGACTCTGTTTGACCTAACTGGAACAGATTGACAATTAGTATCACTGGGAACACCTGTGTTTACCCTTTATTTCATGTCAAAATGGCTGCTGTGTCATGAATATGCAGAAGTGGTAATAATTATACAACCTCCCCTACAAATACATCTTCTTGCACAAGTAACTGTGTGACTTTTTGTACCGCTTTTCCAAGCGAACATGTTAAACACTCGAGGGGCCCGTGCAGAGTCTGAGTATAAAACACACAGGGGAACCATTAGAGGGGGAGTGCAGTAGAAATATCTGCATGTACTGTGTGACCCCCTTGTTTTCTTTAAGCTTTCTGGAACAAATGTGGAGCAGGAATATATTACCGTGTTCACCAAAGTCCTTGTTAAAATCGAACGTGCTGTAGCGGCCTGCAGCTCGTTGGAGCGTTAACGGCACCTCGGTGGTGAGTGTTAACAGGACCTCGGACTAAAAGCGCTTGTGTGCAGGAGCTCAGAGTTTGTGCAGAAAATAATAAAGGCAATATTGTACCTTTGAGCGTGTGCTAACGTGCTACTTCCTGTTCATGTGCGTGCAAGGGTGTGTCGCGTGTTCCAGTGTGTGTGTGTGTTAAGTGGCATTGGACAAACTCACCGGTGAAGCCTGGGGTGGGGACCCAGGGCCACAGGAAAGGCTGGGGTAGAAGATACACACTCTCACACTCTCACAAACACACACTCACACACATATTAAACATGACTGCCCTCTGACACCAAGTCTGGGCTATTGTGTAATAAAAAAGAGAGGGGGAGGGGGACGTACAGGAAGGGAATTTATGATTTATGATTCAATAGCAAAGACAGAGAGGGAAATTTATGGCGGGGGGGGCTGAAGGAGAGAGCGCAGAGGGAGGGGGGGACGTCATGTAACAGCAGTGGGGAGAAGGAAAGAGGGGAAAAGAGTGGAGTACCTCCTTTTGTCTGTAACTAAATAGTGAATGTGAACAGTTGGTACACTGTAAAAAAAAAATTATACGGGAATTTAGTGGAATCAACAGTTTTCTCATTAGTTAATTCGACTAATTTCTAGTATTTATTACTTTTAAACATGAGTTCTTCTAACTTAAACTCTTTTGACTTGAAATGAGAAGCACTGGAAACTTAGAATTTTAATTAAAACTTCATTATTTTAAATTTCTAAGAAAACATGATCATCGTAACAGCAGATTTCCCAGTATGCATTGTTGTGAGTTAAAACTGGGTTCCCTCTTTTCTTATGGTTTGAAGAAAACGTAATGAAAACTTGCTGCATGTCTTTAATACACTCTAAGATAAGTCATGCTTGCTTGTTTTTTTTTTGTTCAGTGCAAATTTAGATTTAGCACTCAGGGCCTTATCTAACACTCGGTGCAAAGCAGATGCGAGGTGGCGTTGCTATCTTACACCGGCGCAGTTGTCATTGTTGCCACGCCTGCAAGATAGCAAATTAAGTTGCGCCTAGTCTGTGCGGAGGTCTAAAAATGAAGACACATCGAGTCAAGTCACAACAATAACTTTTTAACAACAGCACAGACATGCTTCTGCACAGCAATGGTGGTTGGTGGGACTTCATTAAATTGTGCAATCAGGGGGACACAAAGCTGAGCTAACATTCACGTTTTTCACCATTTTTATAGCCAAAGGTCAAAGGTCAAGTTCACTGTGAGGCGGGGAAGCAGCTCGGTGGGGCCCCGCCCGACAGCACCTGCCTCAGGAGGCTGTTGTCGTTGCGAGTTTAAATAATCTGCTGAATCTGCTTCTTGTGGTTCTCACACTCTTACCTCAGTCCTTCTAGCCTCTGATTGGTCAGCTCAGTCACATGTGAGTCACAAGAAGCAAGTGTTGTTGTGAAGCTGCTGAAGTGTGGAGATCAAAATGAAAGCAGTGTCTTCGTCCTGCTGTTTCTTCTTAATAAATGTAGTTTTAAGCACGTCTCTCTTGTTTATCTTGGGCAATTCAAAAATACATGCTCACATCCACCTGGAGCAGGTTATTAAATGTTTTCTCATGTACAACTTAATTGATGTCAAGTTTATTTGACTAGAAACATTCATTTGTTTTGAGTCATTATAAAATTACCTCAACTTGTCTTTTCCAATTTAGGCAACTTAACATTTTAAGGTATTTTTTTTTAGGTTAAAACAAATGCTTTATTTTTTACAGTGTATGTGTGCATGCATCATATTGTTATGCATGAGGGCTGTGTATTAAATCTGCAATATGAGGCGTCTCAGATCAAACTATTCTCCCCTCAGCTGTCTTTGTCATGTGCGAACAGAGCGGAAACCACAGCTAAAGATTCATCGAAACATATCCCCCCCCAAATTTTCTGTATAGATGCAGCATGTTCGTTGTAGCCTGTGTGTGTACGCTATGTGTGCGATCACAAGGAGTCCCTTTATGAGGTTCCCAAGGAGGGGCATCGCAGGTCAGAGCGGATAAATCAATTGCAGACACACACATAGATTTCAGCTGACACTTGAAGGAACATCTGGTGTTCTTGAGCGCTGATTTAACGTCCCGTTCTCCTTCTCAACACATACGCACAACCATGCATCTTGTGTCCAGCTGAGTCAGTGCAGAAATAATGTAGCAAGCTGGAAATCTGTTACGGTGACGATTTAGGGGGACATGGAGCTTCTAACTACATACTGTAAAGACCAAGCGGTGGTGTAGTGCAAAGTTCCCAGAAGATTATGCAGTAAAATCACTTGTTTTCGATATTTATTGAATAGCACTTTAACTGACCATTTGCAATCCTACATTAGCAACCATAACTGATGCACTGCAGGCCTGTCAGGCTTTGCATTTGTCTAATTGCAGAAATCAAAGCACTGTCATGTAAAGTCATAACGGCAAAGATGAACTGTAGGTTCAGACATGGTGCTGTAGGGCCGTTAACATCATGGTCAGTCCACAGACACAGCAGACTAACAGTGTTTCTGCTAGTGGACACACACCACACTGCCCAGCAATCACACTGTGTGCTACAGTCGCCCCCCGCTGTGATTTTAAGGTAATGCATCCTCTTATCTCACTCATTGTCACAAGTGCATGAGATGATTCCACTTAAAGGGATGGCAAGGTGGATCCAGTTTAAAGTTATTCAAAGTTTATTTTCCAGAGAGTTTTATTTTTTCCATTTTATTTCCCGTGAATTATGGGAATATTACGCTTTGAGCACCACATCTGGCTCCATGATACTGGAGAGAAGACCAAACAGTATAGCTGGATTAACAGCACCACAGGCCACAGGAAAAAATATGTATTTTGGGGTGAACTGTCCCTTTAATTTCCCCTCAGTCACCATGAGGTGTGTAGGACAGAGGCTGAATGAGGATTTTGAAAATGTAACACAGATTAGGCATCTTCTTTAAATAGGTGTTATAGTGTGTTTAAATGCCAGAAAAGATAATTAAGTGCATGGCTTCGATTATTAGTAGGTGCTGCCAATAATAATGACTTAATTAAGTTTAAGCTTAACTTAATTTAAACCTAGAATGTAATAATATTGGGCTACGGCTGAGTGACAGCTCGCCTCTCATCGCTTTGTTTAGTTTTGACCTGTTAACACGTTTTTAAATTGTTTGAAGTTGGGAATTCTTGCCTGGGAGACGGGTGTTTTCTGGCACAGAGCAACTTTAGAAATGAGAAAGACTGAAGCAAACGAAAACCTTTCAGAAATGACATATTTCTGCCACCTGTACCTCCCTGTCACTGTGCCTGCACCTGCACACATACCTTTCAGCACCTGTCTTTAGGCCTGCATGTCTCCACTTTGGCAATAAATCACTGAACTGATCCTGTCTGTCAGCTCTAACTGCATTTCTGTCCTTTCCCTCGTTTTAAATAGATCAAGAATAACAAGGTATGGCATATTGAAGTAGTGGTTTATGCATTGATAATGAGTACATGTATAAATAAATATTATCGCTCTATCAGGCCATGCAGCCAGAAGGCACTTGGGAACTGAAGTGTTGAAATTCTGTAATTTAAAGGGGTAAAGTTTGACAGTTTTCTGCACTAAAAACAAATAACATGACCTTTCTTAAGAAGTGAAGGGAGCCGGGGTGAGTCCTCTGCAGTGGGTTTTGATGAATAATAAGCCCTACTTCACAATAAAACAATTTTTTAATCCAAATATGTTGTTGCTCAGTTTGTATGAAAATTGTCTGACTTGTCTATACTGATGTTCCTCTCCATTATTTCATTAATTCATAATGTAGCGACACAAGAAAGTGTGATTTCGACTCATTATCATTACTATTATTTATCTGCGGCTTCTTCAGATTTACTTTGCACGTGATCGGCATGGGTGCACTTTTTATGATTAGAACCCAACAGATGTAATCAACCGATATTTTTGGCTGAAGGTGGACTATCAGAGCTGTATCGGTCTCTATCATCGTCAGAGTTATGTGTCTGCACTGAAATGAAAGGCAGAACATAATGTAGATTGTTAGTTTTATAGGCAGCATTTTATGTTTCTATTTTTCTATTCATGATTATTAAAAATACCAGTGAAAGTTATACTGTTTCAGGACTCATGATAAAAGTGTAAAAACATCTCATGGGTCAACAATAAAAAGCAAAAACAGTCTCGCACACTGTCCTTTAGATTTACGTCTCTAGTATTAATCTACAATGCAGAAAAGTAATAAATATAAAGAAAAAAAACACTGAATCAGAAGATGTGTCCAAACTTCATATTTTTATATTTTTTTCATATTTACAAACCTTTGTGCTCAGTGTTCTTAAAGGGCTTTGGGGAAAACAACAGCACTCTCTTTATTAAAAACATTAATCTTCTGGAAAACAATAGTAAATTGAATGTAATGTTGATAAATGAGGCACACTAGGGATTTCCTCGTCCCTGAAAACCATGTGCACGCCACTTCTCACAGCCACATATCAAATCTTTTCATCTGCTTTACTTTTGCTCTTCTTATCATCTCGCCTTTTCACTCCTAACGGCCTCGACAAACATAAAACTAAACCTTCGTCTGTTAAATAAAGGTCAGACCTGGTTTACACGGCCACGTTGTCAAATATTAACTGGTCATATTGATTCCAAAAAACGGGCAACAAGAAAAATGGGTTATATTTTGTTTACTTACGTGAATGGAGAGGTGGGGCGGGGCGTTTTGTCCGCCTCGACCAATAGCGTCGCCAGGAAACGTTGACTGACGGAGATTCCAACCAATGACTGACGTGTGCAGCTGGCCAAACGTTGCACGGCACAACGTTTTTTTTTTCTCCCCCCTCGACGTTTAGGCAGACAAACTGTGGATTTATCCGTTTTTTAACCAATAACGTGCCCAAAAAGACAAAGGAGATACGTGCTCGTTTATCGTGTTGGAGGTTATTTGAAGAATTTCTGCACCGTGTGGGTTTTCTTGTGACATACGGGACCGGAAAAGAGCCGTTTTCCCCCCCGACAGCTGGTTTGCGGATTCCCCCCCATTTGCACTTGAAGTTGTGGTGAGTCTCTTGTTATTGGTGGAGTAAAGAGGGAAGATAGCTGTTTGCTACAAGAAAGAAAGAAAGAAAGGGCAACAAGAGGGGCTAACTGTCAACAATATTAATTAAAAAGTAATTTACTTTCATTACATCCTGTGTAAAAGCCTTTCTCTTAATCATTTTAAACAGTTTTTGACTTGTTGTGTTGCACCACCTAAACCGTCAGATATCAGTTTGAAAAATGGAAAAAAAAACAATTATGAAAAGATGGTAAAACAACTAAATCGTCTTATTCGTGAGAAATAGTTGTATTGTGATAGACTGCATTACTGGAATAAGTTCAAGTCCATAAAAATATGCAGTCTTTAAATGTTGGCATTTTTTAAAATCTTTACTTAGATCAGATATATGTATGGTAATATAGGCTACTATACACAGACTCTAACAGACATTAATAGCCTGTTCTTCATCATTACGATAATTTTGTTCACCGTTATATAAGTTAATGAAAGTGTAACTTGTTGAATTATCCGTTATTAATGGGCAGAAATTGTTTTATTTCCGAAGCCACGCAGGCATTTGTGTTTTGTAAGAGAGTAAAGAGTGTAGTGGCGGAGCTTGAGGGATGTTTGTTCACATGCTGCATTCGCGGACCCATTCTGAGCTCCGATTTTCGACTACGCTGACTGTGACGTGTAGGCTGCTGCTGAAAAGATGAAATCAACGGGCGTATTGCTTTCCAACCTCTTTGGCTTGTGACACTTTAATAAAGTGCAGGTGTCTGCTTGTGAATCCATGGTCTTGGGTTTTGTGTTTGAGTTGTAAAGAGCTGCACTGAAAATCTATTTTCCTTTGTGAGGCGGTTGTACTTAAATGTGTTGGAAAAGGAAGACTGGCGTAATATTAAACATGACTTATATTCAGGACTGCTTACTTTCCTGAAGTAGCTGATTGATCCACAATCCACAATTAGTAGGAATTATCATTTTTGCATCTTGTTTTTCATTTTCACTGAAAAAAACAATCAATATCAACCAACATGGGCATATTGTAAATTCAATAATATTTTGAGTAATTGTGCAGCCTTATTGGCAACAGTTTTGACAATTTTTTGATTAAGAAAATTAAGCAAAAATGCCAAAGTGGTCAAATTTTTGAAGGCGTTACTCTCGAACAATTTTCACTGTTTTCTGACACTTTGTAGACCAAAAACAACAAACAATGAAGGTAAAAAAAAAAACCCTCATTGATCTTGAAAATAGCTGTAGTTGCAGTGCTCGTATTGTGTTTATTAGCAATAGCAAGAACAGTGGTTTTCTAGTTTGTTTGTGAGAAGTTCGAAATCCTGACAGAATGGTGCAGGACCCTGACTTGAAGTTGAGGGGCTTTGCATCATCCTGAAGGGGTTTATTTAACAACAACGACCTGCTCACTGTACATTATCCATCTTACTACATTGTTAATTGTGCAAAACATTTATGTGACACAAAATATTAATTTTAAAATGATTTTACAGCTTTATTTTGCAGTAGTGACCTGCTCGCTGTTGTGGTGGAAAATCTGAAAATACAAACAGACACAATGACCAAAATTGTCTTTGTGGTGTTTTAATAAGACCTAACAAAGGATCGGTACAGTCACACTGAGAAAAAGTGTAAAGTAGCTGAGAGTGAGTCAAGAATTGCATATTTATTTTTATAGGACAAATGAGATGAGAGAAGGCTGAGCCAGGATGTGCGTATGTGTACTGGAGACAAAAGTTGTCCACCTGTGGAAGGAAGACAGAACTCATCAGTCCCATACAGCAAAAGCAACTGTGTGGTCAAGGACAGGAAAACAGGTTATAATCCTTGCATAAGAAACAATCCTGTGAGAAAACCTGCCTCATTTCAGGCTATTCCAGGCCGCTTTAAAGTACAAAATTCAACTTATAATTTTCCCGCTACACTGTACATTATCCTGCTTGTTACATGATTAAATACTAAAGAAAAATCAATAATGTGACCCAGAATAATACTTTTAAAATGATTATAGTGATTAAACAATGACTGTGTTGCTCCTCTTGAGTCTATGATCAGACCTGTGTCCATAGCAACGGTCTGTCCTTCATAACAACATTAGCAGCAGACTGCTATACAGAAATAACAGACCTTCGGATGCTGTAATTGACCAATCAGCATCAAGTATTTAACAAAGCCATGTAATAATACAACATAAATCCTACTTTGAATGAAGGTTATAATGTTCAGCTTTTGTTTCAGGCAGGCGTGGATTCAACTTAATGGATATTTTGTGGGATGTAGTTTTGCTGTCGATGTACTGAGTTTATGAGAGGTGTTTCTAATAATTAGTCTTCCCTCATTCATATAAACACGGTGGATAAAATATTAGAAACACTTTCCAACATAATGCACTACAACTCAACAGCACTCAACAGTTTATTGGCTTGAAAAAATGATGATAATGTTTCTTCGTATTGACGCTAATGATGTAAACTACTGGAACTTCTAACTAAAGAAGAAAGAACGGAAATGTGTAATTCAGGCTCTGACACGCCAAGTCTGGTGCTGTTTATTTGTGTAGTGAAATTTGTTCTTGATTAATGAGGAAAGGAACAAAAACACAGTCCATGTCTGGCCCGTTTTTTTCTCATCAGAATAAAAAAAAGCTTGGCTCTTTTTCCTCAGACTGGACAGCAGAGGAAAGAGGGCCAGTGATTTAAAATGTTTTTTTCTGCTCAGAGCACATCATTGTTGGATCTTGCTCAATCTTGCACTATTCGCCTCTGGGGAAAAGAGGAATTGAAATACTGTGGTGGGATATAACCAGATGTTTTGGTGGAACTGGTTGCGTATCTGTGAACCGTCTGTTTCTGTGCATCAATACAAATATTTTTCTGCACATTAAACAAACATCAGTTCTTTCTGACGGCGCTTTGGTTAGTTTGTTTTTCACTGGCTCTCCATATGCACTGTCCTCCTGCATACCCACGTACTAATATTTGTCACTGTTGATGCTGTAATGCAAATCAGGATGTTCTGATTGTTGTCACTTGCCCACATATGTCAATATTCAGATGAATTTAGTTATCTGAAATAGGGCAAAATTATCATCACAATACTGATACTGATATTTCCAATATTCAGATAGATCATGACATGGCAAATGCTTGCAATATCACACAGAAAATAATCAAACTGCTGTTCAAAGCAATGAAATGTGTTACTCTGTTATGTAACATAAGACCAAAGTCTTCTTACTTACAGTTATAATTACAGTTTTCTCAAAACTAGAGCTGAAAAGACTAATCGATTTATCATTATTGGAAATTTTTTAATTAAAAAATTGGCTAGAATAAGAGAAGATAAAACCTGTGATCCCACACAAGGGAAATCTACCTGTTTCTGCCACTAAATGATCAAAAGTATGGGTAAAAAAAGAATGAGTGATGGACAGAAATACAAATAAAATAAGAATAAAAATAAAGTAAAACAAAAATACAAACTATATACACCTTTAGTTCTACAAATATATGGATAATTGTTCAGGTTAATTGCACATGTTGTCATGATGTGTAACATACTAAGAGAAAAATATAAATGTTGCCTTGAATGTTGCAGCCATGTAAATGTGAGACTTTTTTTTAAACTTGCTTTTAATAATTCCAGATTTTATTTTATAACTTATATTCTGTTTATATAATTAAAAACGTAACACGTTTGGTGTTTGGACTGTTGGTCGGATAAAACTAGATATCTGAAGGTATCTTGGGTTGAGGATTGTGAGGAGGAGTGTGATTGTCGTTTTTTCACAGTTGTCGCTTGTAATACCCTCATTTCTGGGGGAACGTGAATGCAGCGCCAGACCACGTGACCGCGCCAGCTTTCTAACGTTAGCAAGGTGGCTAACAGGATTTAGCTAACTTGGGCTACGTTGCATCGCAGCACAGAGTAAATCCCCACTGGAGAAACGACGAACACGCAGTCTTCGCCGTGTAGTTGCAGTAACTTTGTGTACCGTTACACTTTGAAGCGAACGCCGAGAGCACGATGCCAGGTAACTTTAACTTTTAAAAAGCTTGATATTTGACGGTTGGCGTTGTACGTGTGCAGAGAGCTGTGGTTAATCCCCCGGAGCGGAGGCTTGTTTTGTTGACCTGCTTCACTGATGCTGCCTGCCATGCTGTAGCAGCGTGCTAGCTCGTAGCGGTGCGGGCAGCCCCGACTTTGTTTGGCCTCGAGCATCCAAACGGGAACGGCGTTTGACCTCGGCGCGTGGTTTACGCGTTGTAACAACCGTCCGTGTGTTTTCGTTTGGTGCACGGTTTGCGTCGAAGCCGTTTTCACGCTAAAGCGCCTCGCGACTTTGATGCGAATAAGTGTTTTGAGGCATCCAGCCCTCTACCCTTTGTTGTTACTGGGATAGCTTTCACCTTAGGCCCGCTCATTGACAGCACAGCTATGTGTAGCCACTGTAAACTAGCCACTTAGCATTACCTCGGCTAAAACCGTCCAATCCCTTTACCAACTTTCAGGTGGGCCTGGACACCTGGTTTATTAGTGGGTTAGCTCCGTGAAGACGTTAGCAGGCTTTAAGCCACCACCACACAGCCTCTGTTACATACAGCCGCACACTAAGAGTTACATTACATAATCTGTTATGTAGCGGGTTATTCTGTGCATTTCAACGCATCTATAATATGCAGTTACATTGAGTTTCTCTAATCTTTCCTGTGTTCCTTTTCCCTCAGCAGATCAGATCTTTGTTTGAGATTTTATTACTTTTTTTTTTCCCCCACATGCAGGGTCACAAAATAGCTTTAAGAAATTAGCAAATGAGAGAGCTGCGTCGATTAATTGATTATGAATCAATTGTGAAATGATTCGCCAACTATTTTCAGAATTGATTAATCGTTTGATCAAAATTATTCACAATTTTCTGACATTTTATAGGCAAACAATTGGTAATCGATTAATTGGCTATGAAAACGATCATTAGTTGCAGCCATAAAATGATATTAAATCACACTCTGAAGCACCTTTTGAACAGTTTTCTTCCTTTTTAAAATGGTATTATACCAAGACTTATTTTGTTGTTATCCTAATTTCCAAAATCCAATCCTCCTTTCAGCTGTTTACAATTTGGATTTTTTTTGTCAGTTAAAATTTTCCATTAACTTAAATTTTTATGGCTTCAACTAAGAATTGTTTTATTGATAAATTCATATAATGTTAATTTTCTTGCGTAAATACGTCTGTTTTGTCACAGCTGCTCTGAGTACACAATTGTCAAATTGCTTGTTTTCTTCATCCCATAGTCCAAAACCCAAAAATATTCAATATACAATGATTTAAAAGAATTAGTGATTAAAATGAGGCCAATCGATTAGTTGTTGACTGTTAAATTGATTGCCATCTTATCGATTAATCGAGAAAATAACCTGTAAAAATAAACATTAGTTGCAGCCCTATTTACAATTGGGATGAATGAGTTGACTTTGAAAATGTCTTAATATTTCCATAAACTTAAATCTATATGGCTTCAACTAAGACTCATTTTCATAATTAATTGATGTAACATTCAGATCCTCTCTTTTGACAATATGTACTTGAATTAAGAAAAATATCAAATACACATGAATATGCTGCATATAAAACTAAAAATTAAATACCTGGATTGTGTTTCGTTAACTTAAAAATGATTGACATTTTGATTTATGCAAGACATTATAAATTCTGACCGGTTTAGTCTGTAAAGTGGCAGATAATTGTAAAATAAAAGTCCACCATAGTTTCAAAGAGCCCAACGTTTTGCTTCAAGTCTTTTTGTCCGACTAACCGTCCAAAACCTCAAATATTTAATCTGCAGTTAATTGAAAAGCTGCTGAGTGAGGGTTTGTCTTTGCTTGATAAATTGCTGGTTTATTGGTAGGTTGTCAAAACAGTTGCCAAATAACGTATCATTGGTTATATTAGTTTTTTCATCCCTGTTAAACAGAAGTACACCTAATTAATTTGAATTTATTGGAAATTTATCCTGCAGTGTTGGCCTTCATTGTGGCCCTTGAGACTAGAATGGCTTCAGTCATCAGGTCAGAAAATGTCGATCATGTCCAGCCAGAATGAAGCTGAAAGTGTATCGGATCATAACGTAATTTGACCCAGAACTAGCAGCAGTTTTTATTAATTTTCTCTGAATTGTGACGCTTTCTGTGGCAGAGCGGCATTTTACCTTCCCACCGTTTATCCTTCACCTTCATTGAACCGGATCAAATCCACGCTCTGCTCGCAGGCGTGGAGGATGCTGGGCTCCGCTAACTGAATATTACATGGTGACCAACGCATGGTTACGCAACCTGAACATGTTAAGTGCTACATGCAGAACATAATGGCACAGTGCTCGCTGTCTGCACTTTTCCTTATTCATTCGGGGTCAGCCGCCATGTACTCGTGTCAGCTGAGCAGAGGCATGTTCACACCGACTCCTCACAACTGTTAGAATTGATTTTTAGGGCTGAGAATTCACATGATACTTTTTAGCTTTTAAGGATGTCAGACTTTTTGAAGAGCTCTTTTTAATATGGAAGCAAGTTTTCTCATTTATTTACTCTATTGATTCTTTTTCAATTAGTGTTTTTTTCTTTAAACTAAATAGGTGATAACTGCCTATCATAAGCCCAAAGGGTTTTTTTTTGTAGAGCCGCAAGAATTAGTCAGGTTAATCGATCAGTTAATCAAAAGAAAATCACTTGTAAACTATTTTGTGAATCAATTGTTTGTCATTCATTGTCATCCATCAAGCAAAAATGTCAGACATTTGTTGGACCACCTTCCTAAAGTGAGGATTTCTTGCTTATTTTGTTGTTTATGATAGTAAATGTAAAGTCTTTGGGTTTGTTGGACAAAGGAGCAATTTGAAGTTGCGACTTAGGACTCTGGGAAAGTGTGAGGAGCATTTTATCGACTAAACAATAAAAATTTAATCATGAAAATAACTGAAAGAATAATCTGTAAGGCAAATAATTGCTGCAGCCCTGTTTTGTTCAGGCATCAGTCCAGATATTTATCTGGCATTTTTGCTTGATAAATGACTTGCACAATAATTAAACTCTAACTTCCATGCATGTCTAATGGACAGTTTACAGGTTGTCATCTTGGGTAAACCTCATTGCTGTCTGCTTTGTTTTTTCTTACTCAAATGCCTGGAATTAAATGCAGCACATCTTAGATTTTAGAGCATTTATTTAAAAGTTGTCGTTCATAACACTTAGGCACCAATAAAAAGCCATTTTTGAACATTAGGGCTGCAACTATTATCTTCATCAGCCGGTTATTTTCACAATTAACTGTTTCGTCTGTAAAATGTTAAAAAGAAAACTGTTAAAGTCCTTAAATTGCTTATTTTGTCCAGCCATCAAGTCCAGACTCTTCATTTGCTCTCATGAATGACAAGCTGGAACCAGCAAATGATCAATCAGTTGATGATAGCTGGCATTTTATTTGTTTTCGATTGATTAATTGACTAATCGTAGCAGCTCTCGGCACACTGGCACGCTCGCACATACAGACCTAAAACGTTTTGAACATGCTGGCACTTTGCTTAACCAGAGCAGAATTAAATTTAGGCCTGTCGTACTCTCTCTCTCTCCTGTCCTGGGTATTATTTGCCTTTGTAAATCTTTGCACCGCATAATTAGACTGTTTTATGATTGACCACAGATAGGCCGACAGAATCTCAGGCAGACACACCTCCTCTGAGTCCACTAACCTACTTAGATTATACATGTTTATTTGAACTCCTCTGAAGGACACCGTGTCCGTACTGTCACAGCACACGGGGAGCAGCGATCCGTCTCGGGTCACACTCGGCTCACATGTGTTTGTTACATCGACCGGGACGGAGACAGCAGGTATAGGCGTCATCGTAACATTATGTCCTGAATTTGAAATCGGCTGGGAGAAGCTGCCGGGAGTTTCAGGAAGCAAGTCAGCCCTCGCAAGTCAGACATTGCAATGGTGTGTCTGCATCAGGCTGACCCCGGGGCTGTGTGCACGGCTCGGTTGAGATCATCGTTTTCTCTCTCTCTCTCTCTCTCTCTCTCTCTCTCTCTCTCACTCTCTCACTCTCTCTCTGTGTGTGCGCTGTGAGGCCACAGTTGAGTCATGACAAGTCTGTTGGAGCTGGCTGGCAGTCTGAGGATTATGTCATTATAGTGGGCATTTATCATCAGAGCTGGAGTTCGGTGTCTGTGTCGCTCAAGTAGGGACGCACAATCAATCACGTATGATCACTTTTTTTGTCATAATTAGGTGCGGTGTACAAATATCAATACAGATGATACTTATCCACACGGATACTTGCTCTTATTATTGATACTACTTGCCATAATTTGGTGCGAAAAATAAAATCATGGCATGAAAACTTGTGAAAAGACTCAACAGATTAATACTTTTTTTTACAGAAGTGACAAGTTAAATAGTTTCAGAAGTTGTTGCATTTAGCTGCATATTTGTTAAATTTAGTAAAGCAAACATTGATTGCGTAAAGGCAGAGCTTAAATCCAACTCATGACTGTTCTCTGACCAGAGCCATGCAGTCGTCACCCCGCCTCCCACCACGTCTCAGTGAACCAAATCTAACATCACTGACAACAAAACAGTTCTGACTTTTCTTTCACTTTTTCTAGTAAAGTTCATCAGTTAACTTCACAAGTACACTTTGTTTTTTCTTGATCATTTTGCCTAAGAATTCAAATTAAATGCTTTTTCCGTCTGTCAGATCAGATATTTTTATAGACCAGTGTCAGACAATAATTTGTCTGCTCCTATGCTTATCATGCGTCCTTACTTTTTACGCACAGTCAAGCTTTTCATGTGTGGCTGAAAGGTATTGCAATACAAAATTTAACTGCACTGTGTAAAGGTGGAGCAATAAGAAGGAAAAAGGCCAGATGGATGAGGGGGGGGGGGGTTATTTCAGTATATTAACTGATTTATAAACTCTTGTGACAGATATCATATACCTATATAAATGCATTAGGCCAAATATCAACTGGTTATATCAGCTGCCTGAAACATCTGTCTGGCTCTAGATCAAGTTCCTTACATGCTATGTTGATCAAGAAAGCCCACACTCATGTCGCCATGTTATCACCACCATAGCCTATAGCTATTACTTTGTTGGCTAAAAATATGGCATTAGGTGACAGAATAACTCATCCAGCACGCCCCCTGGCAGCCTGTTAGTTAACGCCAACTACATCACTGTGACATCACTCCATGCAGGAAGAAGAACTCGTTTTTCAAGAGGAGAACTCCACTTTCTCAAACAATATAGCAGCACTGAGGAATACTGCTTCAACTGATAACATTTGCCATCAGCATTAACTGGACATCCACAGAAAGAGCGACGAATTTTCCCACAGATGTGTGGGTTACAGCTGCAGCCTCTGAATTGCGACATGCAGCACCATGATGAACGATGACTCACTGATTTACGTAACTTTTTTTTTTCTACTAATGTTCCTTTAATTTGCACTTTTCTATGACATTTTCATCTCAAACTCGGATTTAAAACCTAACGCGACTCGATTTTTTTGCTCCACACGATGAAGCTAAACTTAGTACGGAAATGAGGAAGCTGACGTGATGTTTTATATTTTTCTTTATTACTCTGGGCGTTTGTTTGCCGGTGAATGTTGCTCTATGTCTTCATGATGTCAGTGTGGGCTTGTGTGTTTTCCTGCTTAATAATAATACACTGTGGCCTCCTTACCGCAGCGCTGCAATTCACCAAGCTGAAAAAAAAAACTATTGATTGCGGTCGTAAAATGTCAACGACTCTATTAAGCCTTCACACTCATTTGGGTGTTTGCACTAAGAACATTTTTAGATCTCGCAGAGTAGTTTTGGAGACCAGGATCAGTTCCCAGCTGCTTCTTATTCTGCTGTTTCTTATTCAGATCATGAGATATGGAAAATTGTTCTTTGGCGGTTTTATTGTTTATGAGCAGCGAGACTCGATGAAGGCTTTTCCACCCGTGGGAGCCGTTTTCCAGCTGTAACTAAAACGTAATTGAGATGCTGCTAATTTGTTCATTTTGGATCCGGGGCTGAAACATTGGAGCCTCGATTCAGATGTGATAATTTAACAGCCAATAAGACCCAGCTGTGGGCAAATGACTAGGAGAAGAGTCAAGTTATCTGGCCTCAAGATGGTGGCGCAGGGTGTTTGATTTGTTTTGAAGTTTAATGAAGATGGACCAGATTTCAAAACTATTCTGCTCATGTAACTTGTGTTCTCATGCAGAGCCGGCTGAGATGAGCGGTCCAGAGGTGGCCAAGACACCGGGAGGAGGAGCTCCGGGCAAGGAGGGGAAGGAGCCAGTGGCCAATGGGCACGCAGGAGAGGGCAATGACGCCAACCCATTTGCTGAGTACATGTGGATGGAGAATGAAGAGGAGTATAACAGACAGGTGTGTGCTCATATAAAATTTTCATAGATATAAAGCACGTATAGTCTTTTTTTTCCCCTTTTTCTCTTTCCTTTTAAGGCTGCAACCAACGAATATTTTCATTTTTCATTAATTTGTCAAGTTTTTTCTCAATTAATTGTTTAGTTGTTTGGTGAAAAATGTCGATCCGTGTTTGCCAAAGCCCGAGATGATGCTTTGTTTTGCCCACAACCCAGAGATATTTAGTTTACTGTCATAGAGGAATAATTAAACCAAAAAATATTCCTATTTAAGAAGCTGAAACCAGAGAACGATGACTTTTTATTCAGAAAATTATCAAAAAAGTTGGCGCATGATTTAATAATTGTCTTGTCTGGTTCCCATTTTGTTTTATCATACTGCCCACACATATACTGTCTGTCATCAGTAATTAGATTGAAAAAAATCTGTGTCAAAGTTCCATTATTGTGGGCTTTGACTTTCACATCAGCAAAACTTTGTCTCTTCATTCATTTCAATGAGACAACTGTGTTGATGCAGAGGACCCTGGTGAAAAACACAGGTCTGTCCAGCCAAAAAGTTAAACTCGTCTCAACTTTGGCTGCAGCACAGTGCAGCGTCATCTGCCTCTGCTGGCCAATCGAGAAATGCCAAGTAGGATTATGTTTAAGGTCAATTAGAAACAGTGTCTCCATTACGTGGTTTGTCCACCAGAGAGCACCGACATGCTCAGCTTTGCTCTGCTAAAACGTCCCACCGGGCATAACAGTCCTTAAAAAAAAAAAAACACCACCACCACAAATGTAATGGATCTTTATTTTGTGTGTGGTAGCAGCTGATAGTTTTAAATATTTTATCTGTATCTGCTTCTAAAATCCTTACCTGTATTATCTGCTGTATAGTTCTAAGTCTGATAAGCTAAAAATCCAACTTCAGTGATAAATCCATGAGTTTGAAGGCTTATTATTTTTGATTCCGTTTTGCACGAGTGCAGTATGCCGCCCGTGAATAACAGTGAAGTTTCAAGTCAGTATGTTCCAGGAAATGTTAAACAATTAAAGACTTGTGCAAGAAATGAAGAGATTCTTTCCACTGAAGATTTTTAATTTGAAACAAATACAGGAAGTGTTGAGCGTGTGTTAACAGTGTAATGCATTACCTTTTAACAGAACGAACAGCAGTGCATCAAAATAAGGCTTTGTACTTACTTTTCCATCTGCTATGTTACCGATTGCACCGACAAACTAAAGCTAACTGGCTAACACAGCTGACAGTCAGGAGCAGGGTTATATCGGTTATTTCAAAGGGAAAATTATGAACTCATTGTTTAACTTTCCAGCAGTGTAACTTATAAACTAGTTAACAACTTAGCTCTGCACCAGTCTGCTCAGTTGCTACATGCGCTGCAGAGACTGCACACATTTCCCATGATGCCTTCTAGTGCTGGAACACATCAGCAAACTTAAACTATTCAGAAGATTTCAAGTTTGCTGTTGTATGTTCCAAAATGTAAACTTTTTTTTTTGTTTGTGCTGGTATAAGCTATAGTTTTAACCATGAGTGAGGTGGCTGTTACATTTCTTGACAGCAGCTGCGTAGACCGTCCTTCCAGAGTTGATGGTGCAGTGAGGCTCCACTAATATCTCTTGTACTTACCAGACAGTTGCATAACATGACATGTCAGCTCAGTCGGTGGGCGTAAAATCAAACTGGTTTTGGTTCGTACAGGCGACCGGTAAAACCGGAAACCGACCCAGCCCTGCTGCTGTTAATGGATGGAGCCCAGGGCTCCCCCCTCCCTGGATCTTCTTACCAGTACCTGCACCGGCATGCCCACACCAACACACCAAGCTCTGTGTTAATAAAGTGTGAAAACGTATGGAAATGTTAGCATCCCTCCCTCCTGCAGCTGCTTTCCTAGATTGTGGTCTTTGCTCTGTTGCTTGGATTGATCAGGATTTTCTTGTAATGAATTGCCCCTGACGTGCACCTGTACCCCTCTTTTCTTACATTCGGTTCTCCCATTTTATCTTGCTTTCCGCTGTCCCACACCCTCCTTAATCTTGCCCCACATACACGCTCCCTTTTATGTCCTCCATTTCTCACTCTTCCTGTCCTCTCCCCTTGTTTTTCTTCTTGTGGATCTGAGGTAGAAAAGTGCCTGTAACAAATCATTTTTCCTCCAGTATTCAGTAGCCCTCCCTGCTCTCTGTATCTTGACCTCTCGAGTCTTTTTCTCCTGATTTGCTGGATGAGTCATGAGTTCTAATGCACCACATTACTGAGAAGATTTCTCTTTGGGGAACCTTCCACCTACTTGTCATGCAAATTATCTCCTATTCCTCCTCTGTCCATTCATCCTCTTGCCCCCCCCCCCCCAATAACAACAATTTTTCTCTGCCGTTGCATTCGTGTCACTCGTCTCTCTCTTTCTTCTCCCCCTCGTCATCTCCCAGGTGGAGGAGGAGCTGTTGGAGCAGGAGTTCTTGGAGCGCTGCTTCCAGGAAATGCTGGAGGAGGAGGACCAGGATTGGTTCATCCCTTCGCGTGACCTCAACAACCAGGGGGTGGGGCAGCTGCAGCAGCAGCTCAATGGCCTGTCCGTCAACGATCACCACAGCAACCTGGAGGAAGTGGCGGTGAGTCAGAGATGCATGTCATTTCACCAGACTTTTTTTAATCTCACTCTTGCAGCTGATGGAGGCCTTCTACTTATCGTGTAGTTTTATATAACTATTCTTAACAACACTGAATATAAAACAACTTGAACATTATCAGAAGTAGATGGGTACCTGTTGTACACGAAAATGGTTGAGTTTGCTGATTACAATTTAGGCTTTTCTAAGAGAATTTTTGCAGTCTTATGTAGAAATTAAAGGAATATTGACTTTAGCATCTAATTATTAAAAATGCTTACGGACAACAGAGAAAAATATAAACTTTTAAGTGTAGATTTCTAACTTTACGAGGTTCACCTGAATGCACAATGAAGCCCTGTCCCATTGGTGTGTCTCACACCTGAAAAATAATTATTTACATTACAAGACTACTGCCATTAATAAGTAAGTTACTATTCCCTGTAGGTAATGTTAACAAGTTACAGTACTTTATGCGTTACCAAAAATTCAAACTTATTACACAGCTGACAACAATAAAACAGGCTTGTGATGAACCAGTTAGCTTCTCAAAACGCAAACCTACATCTAAACTATAAAAGCACACAGGCTTTTCCAAAGTTCTCTCTAGTTTACTCTTTGTCACCAGGTGACAGGTGCAGGTACTTGAATTGCAAAACTAAGGTGATATAATGCTTGTTACAACAAAAAAAGTAATCGGAGTACTCACCACAATGACAGTAAATGTATAGTAATATACCCAAACACAAGAAGAGAGAAAATCAATAGAAAACTGACAGTTAATGTAGCAAAAATGTAAATGGTTCAATATAAAACAGCAGGAAAAGCCTCTGCAAACCCTACAGATAAGATATCTAATACACAATTTAAAGAATATATTATAATACAGATACACTATATATAATATAAATTAAACGTGTGCAAATGTGAAGTTTATTTTTGATTAAAAATGCAGTGAGGTTGTGCAGTAGTATAAAATTGCACAAAATAACCACGAGCAAATTCAATCTGGTGGATAACCGTCTGAAATTTACTCATCAAATGGAAAATCCACCCACATTTGATGCTTGGCTGGTTTAATTTCAGACCCTGCTGCTTCATTATCTGATCGACCTTTATAGAGACCACCATCGCACCATTTACAAGAATATCTGCTATTCAATCGGAGCGCCATTATCATCAGTCAAGAGTTTAGATCCTCACTCTGTGTTTTTTTTTTTTCTCCTGCAGAGGAAGAGCATCTTGAATCCCGAAGCGAAGGAGTTCGTCCCGGGGAAGAAATACTAGGAGTCCCCCTCACCCCCATGGAGCCTCCACACGCGCGCGCACACACACACACACACCAGTCCTCACATATTCTCAGAGACTCTGGCGGCCATGACCGCGCACACACTGATTCTCTCTCTCACACACACGCACACACAAACACACACCTACACACTTGAAGTCAGTGGCGTGCTGGCAGGCCCAGTCGGGGGGTGGGGGGATTTCTTTTTCTCTTCTTTTTTTTTTGTTTCTTTAATCTTTTTATTTTCCTGTTTGTTTCTTGTAAACTGAGGGACATTGGGAACAGGGGTGGGGGATGGGTGTAATACCAGCACCGCCCTACTGCGGGCGCTAGCTCATCATCGCATTTCAGATGACACTGTTGATGTTTATAGAGCATTCGGATCTCATTCATGTCCCCTCGGACCCGAGGCAGCTACCAGCGAGTGATGCCAAGACAAAAGTTCAAAAACCAGAATCAACTTGAAAAATCGGGAGTTAATTTGTTTGCTGTCAAATTTGTTCAAACAAAAAAAAAAAAACATCGCCAGTAGGTGGAGGGTTTCTATGACGACGAGGTTAGAGAGCGACTAACATTTCAGGGGACATGATGGGTTTCTGCAGCTGCTCTGTAGACTCACCACGGTCAGTCAAAACCCGTTAAAACGTTGCTTCTCGCAACAGTCTTGCTCACCCAGAGATGCGGGTTCTTATTTGTATCCGCAGCGGCTCCGTTCCAAACCAAATACAGACCCCCGCACGGTTGTGTTTTTAAACGTGATGGTCAAAAAACGGACGTGGACAGGTGGAATCGTGGATGAGAGATTATTTTCCCCCCAATTTATGTGGAAGTCCATGTTTTGTCTTTTGTCCAGCGGAGGTGTGAGAGTCTTTCCGGTTACACACGTCAAGATGAGTTTTTCAAACCTTTAAAAAAAAAAAAAAAACTGTTATCCTCAATTTTCTCTGTTTTGTTGGGCTTCATCCTTCAGTTCAGTTTGGATTTCTGTGGTGTAGCGAACAATCTTGTTACCGGGGGAGTATTTGGTCTGGAACCGCGTCGCTGCCTCTCTCTGCCGGAACAACTTGGTTTGTCCAGCATCAGATCAAGTGTCCATATCCAAATCAGGTTTTCAAAATAGCCTCTCCTCCTCTTTTTTCTTTATTTTTTTTTTTTTTGTTTTTTTTTTTCTCCCCTCTCTCCATGTTTTGAGGATGAGGCATTTTCTGTCTCTACTGGGTAAAGTAACCTGTGGTGTCCATTCAGTCCTGTTTGCAGGGAGGGGGGGAAACATGAGGGGACAGTATTGTCAGAATAAAGCAGTATGAAACACGTGGCTGACAGTATGGCCTCCTTGCTGGTCTTCTCTTTGTAAGTTGAGTTCTTTGGGGAAGTTCTGCTTTTTAACCATAAATCTGGCTTTCCCTGAAGCATCGGCCCGTAGTGCGAGCGCAATCTCCGTTAAGTCGTGAGCCACTAGGAAAAAGTTGTGTATATGTGAAGATGCTTTTTAGGAAACCCAGATTTTTATAAACCGTAATCGTGAATTATTGAGTCTGTTTTGGCTCTAAAATGCAGAGGCAGTATCGTCATAAGGGAAAAATCTTGTGATCTTATAACATCTTTATTCCACTGTTCATTTGTGGGTATTACCAGTGATAATGTCTTGTGTATTTGACTGTATTAGTGTTAAGTAGACACTTGGGCGCTCGTACTTCGCTGAAGTATCCGACAGGTGACAGCGCTTCTTTACATCCGTGCAGCTCTCGGCTGTGTCCTCAAGTGTGTCCTTAAAGCGTGCAGTAGAGATCGGTTAAAATGGAACTTCCTCACACAGTGTTTGGACCACAGCTGTCGAATGGCACCCTGGTGAAGCCAATAGGAATGTCCGCCAGGTGGATTGTACAACATGAAATCATTTTTGGTGATTTTGTTTAGATGAGTTAGATGACGGAAGCCGTTTAAAAAAAGAAAAAAGGAAAAAAAAAAAAAAGAGGTCCAGAAGACACAGAGTATGAATTTCAATACAAATAAAAATAATGAAAAAAGTCAAATAAAGATGTTAAAGACAAACTCCCTTTGTCAGTCTTTTGTTGAATGTATATGATACACACTGATGAGCCCGGACACACACACAGCCTCAAAAACTGGTGACTAATTCCTCATATTCACACAGCGTTTGCAGTAGTATTGGTGACTAATTGACAGGTAATCTTCAGGTAATGATTCAGTGCTCTATAACAGTGTTCCTCAACCCTGGTCCTCAGGGACCCCTGCTCCAACACACCTGATTCAAATGATCAGGTTGTCAGGCGCCTGCAGAGGCTTGATGACGAGCTGATCATTTGAATCAGGTGTGTTAGAGCAGGGAAACATAAAACATGCAGGGCAGGGGTCCCTGAGGACCAGGGTTGAGGAACACTGCTCTATAACTCAGTATGATGCACAACTTTACACAAAAAGTGGAATTGTAAGGAAATAAACTAATAAAGAACTACTTAGGAGTTACTCAGTATTATGGATTACTTTAGTGGCCACAGAAAGAGTAAGTAATAGTAAAATAATGATGAAGTAAGGGACAACTTAGTAACTGCTCAGTATTATGTATCACTTTTCTTGGGGTGCACAAAAAATTAAGTAATCAGTGATGATGAGTTGTAACTAGTTTTCTTCTTGTTCACCGGCTGGTTCAGAGCGAATCGTAATTATTTACCATTTAGTCCTCCATTAGGAATTATTAGTCAATACCTATTAATGATTCATCAGTTATCAAGTTGTTTCTGTTTAGCTTGTAACTCATAAACTGATGGTTTACTTGCAGAGTCATTTGTTCCCTGCTAACCCAAAATTTTATGCCCCTTTTTGCGTAGTCTCACCAAGTTGGAGCTCGTAACATTTTGTTGTGGTTATGAGCAGCATAAAAATGTCACTTCTGATATTTATGTGCTAATCTGAAGAATGCAGCTCAGGTGTGACTGCAGCCGCCGACTGTGAGCGGACACGTCCTCTGCTGTGGTTTCGGTTGTAGCCATCGCTGCGGCGGCAGCTGTAGCTCTGTGGCCGTGAACGGCTGAGACGCTGGCCGGCAAGATACGGTTCTGCTATCAGTTACGACGGCTATATAAAGGGTTTCAGGAGTAACCGACTCAACCATGTCAAAGCACGCCTGTCATGGAGGTTAGCCAGCATTACACGTCAATAAATTGCGAATCACAGCCTCGCTTATTGCTCATCGCAGCCAAAGCAATAACCATGGTCATAATCGCAGCCGAACAGTCTAATCACAGCTAACTACAGCTTGTCACAGCAACAGCATCTCATCCTAATTGCCTCCCTGCTAGTTATCTTAAAATTAGCTATTTAATTCAAAATAAATGCAAGTTTAAATTCATTTAAATCTCCTCTCAACAGGAGGATGACACCAAGCACACACATATTTGACTTGTGTCCTTTGGGTGGCAGCCAGCAGATGGTTTACTGCTGTTATGACTCATCCTCAGCTTCTGTATCCTCAGGCAACATAACTGAGAATTACAGACACAAGACTTGACCGCTGCCTCAGTTAGGAAGTATTTTTCATCTGCAGGAAGTGTTTCTGCCTGAAAAAGGGTGGATGGTTGGACAAAGAAGCAGCACTCTTTAACATTTATTGTTATCCTGCAGCACTTTAAGCTGATTCATCGAGGCTGAGACGAAACACCAACAATTATACATATATTTTTTAATATGCTGTGTTTTGGGACAAACGTTTAAGTTCAGAGTGGACGATGATGATGATAGTGAAAATCACTCTGCTGGATCTCAGGCCGGGCCCACTAAGAGGAGACACACACAAGATAACAAAAGATAGAAGAACACAAAATTGTCAGTGGGCAGGAGTTGAGTTTAGTGTTCAGTCGACCCTCTGCTTACCACAGCAGTGTAGCTGGATTGGTACTCTGTCAGCCATGGCTCCCTGCTGGGCTCTGTGCAGGAGACAGCTGGCTGCACACGGGCCAGAGGTAGCGTGCTGCAACGACGGACGCCGACAGGGAGGGTTTGCATCTTGAAGCGACAACTATTGGGGCACTCAGCTTCCCATGGACAACTGAGAGCGAGGGGAAAAGAACGAGAGCGTAAGAAAACAACACAGAGGGTACGAGAGGGTTACGTGAGAAGGATGTCTGTGGTTTACCAACTGTACTGCCTGGATGGAGGCTGAAGGACGACGCTGGTTTCCAGTCCAATAGCTGGTTTCAAACTCCTCAAACAGGCGCAGTTATCCCAACTTCCAGCATCTAATCAAAAGTGGGAATTAACAAAGTCCTGTCACTCAAATACTGCATTAAATCACAGTTTATTTGCACGTTATTGTGCACAACCCTGAACAATATTCTTGGCACTGACATGTTTGCTGAATTAAGCAGGAACTTCCATAAAAAAAGACGGCACCTATATGGCAGCATATGTCCAAAACCTGTATGCAACTTTTAGCATTAATGGGGCCTCCACAGATGCGACAGTTACCCATGATGCCATGCACACAGATGCTAACTTTTGAACTTTGTACTGGTAATACTCTGGTCTTTTTCCTCTATATACATTTTATTTACAAAAAATGATGAAGCTGATGAAGTAAAATATTAAATATATTGTCTCTGTACTGTTTTCAGTTGAATATATGTCTGTTTTCTTTCAACTGACTCATATGTTAGCATGTTAACTTTGTTTTTAGATTATATCATTCATCATTACATATATGTTTTCTGAATATTACCTGTAACCGTGTAACCTCACAAAGTGGCTCTAACTTTATGTTATTGTAGAAGGTTGATTTGTTTTTAGTTAAAGTTTATGCATCATGAGACGTGTGTGTTTTCCGTCTGTGTGTGAGTTGTTCTACCTTTAAATGTGATGACTGTACTGGAGATGACAGGAAGGTGGAGCAGATGCTGCAGCCAGGCTTCTCTGCAGGCAGGCTGAAGGAAATCCTCACAGCGGGCCGGACCGACATGAGATGACAGCACAATCACACCTAAAAATGCACAAATATAGAACTGATTTATAACCATTACTCGTGATTCTCTGCTGCAGCAGCCACTGGGGCAAATAACCTCGAGTTTGATGGCTGTTAAAACAACAGCATGATAAAAAAAATGTCAGATTTAAGTGGAAGAATCTGGTGAATTTCAGAAAGCACAAATCAAAAATACTTCAAATGTGATTGCTTAAATCATTCCTGAAGTTAAAAAAAAAAGTCATCTAACCTTCCTCGTAGAGGACGTCAATCTTGTGCTGTGGCTCATCTTTTGCCTCCTGCTGCTCCGACACATCAACTGTCAATAGAGGACAGTGGACTGAGTACCAGCACAGCTGCCAGGTTACATGTCTGTGTGTGTTTGTGTGACTCCTTACCCTGTCCACCAAAAACATGGTGCAGCTGACCGCTCTCCTCCTCGCCAAGTAAAGGCCCAGTCTCCCTGGCAGCTCCCACGTCCTGTGTCCCGGCTCCTGTCAGGGTGGAGCCAACAACCCCGGACGCCTCGGAAGCGGAAGGAGCGAAGGTGCCAAATGGAGGCAAAAAGGCAGGGAGGAGGGAACACGAGGCAGGCTGAGGGATAGAGCACAGAAAGAGTGAGAGGTGATGCTCACAGAAAGCTGACTAATGAAGGACATAATTATGTGTTATTGTGGTTCACCTGCCAACAGCCATAGGTGCTGTTAGTTGTCTTGTAAAAATATTGATGGAATAAAGGCCAGGTTTCACGATCAGTCTATGAAAATAGCATGGCAGAGAGTCAATCCATCAATCAATCAATCAATCTGTCTGTGTACCTATATATCTATCCATTGATCTGTCAAACCTGAGGTGAGTGGATCAGCGCAGGAGCAGCTGAAGTCCTGGGCTTCATCTGGTCGACCTGTGGGTGGCGCTCTCCGGGAGGTTTATAGTCATGGCTGTATGTGGTGACAAATCTCTCCCACGGCATCAGCCCCAGAGTCTGAAAGGGAAAAACAAACATGCATGGTGTCCGTTTTACTAAGAGGAGTTAACTGTGTGTGTGAGGATGCTCAGACATAAACACAGTTCACCCAAAGACAGGATTCACATCCCACAGTGTCAGAACGATGGTTTGACCGAGCAAAGCTTTGGCACTATTACCATAAAATACCATAAAACTATTACCATAAAATGAAAGTACTCCATTACAAAATTAAATCTTGTGAATATATGAATGAATATAAGCCTGTGAAATTTAAAAGTTTAAAGTCAACACTGACTTCTAGTTTCACACAGGACTTACTTTCTCTATAGCTAAAGGGTATAAATAATCAAATAATAACAATGCCCAAATGCTTTATAAAAATGAACTTATGGTTGCTAACTTTGTGGTGCACACAAAGTTAGCAACTAGCTAGCTGGTGAAAATAGTGGAGCATTTAACAATTTCACAGGCAAGAGACAGAAAACAGAGCTCAAAGGAGACTTGTCAGGTCACCAGAAACAAACTTTTAAGCCATTTTGACATGAAACAGTGGGTTAAACACAGGTGTTAGCAATGATGCTAATTAAGGCCCCATTCCATGCAGTTCAATCAGAGTCAGGGTGCTGCTATTGTGCATGTTGGCTCACTGGAAAGACTCTGCTACATTAAATGGAATGGGATCTTATTTAGCATCAATGCTAACACCTGTGTTTACCCCACTATCTCATGTCAAAACACCTGCTGTCCAAAAAGTGCAACTGTTTGTTGTATCGACTAACATTAAAAGTTGTTAAGAATCTACTGTGTCAGTTTTGTGAGTTTGTTTCTGCTGCTCCCAAGTGGCCAAACGTTGGTTATTGCAGGACCTGTCTATTGCATTATTAATGAGAAAAAAAAGTGTAAAACATTGGTGTTAATTTGCATTTTTATGGTAGGAAACATTTTGTTCTGCAGTAACTATTACTGCAGGACAATGCATCCTTATAACTACAAAGTGACATCACATTTCTCAAACAGTTCTTGTTTATGTTTTTGTTTAAGTAAAATAATTGCAGTGATTAAGATTTGTGAGAAAATCACTGCACTAAGAAAGGAGAAAAGCAGAATTTAGATGCACCCTCAGAAGTTTTGATCTAAACAAATGAAAGCGAGAAAAGTTAGAGATTCACATGATCAGCTCGTCATCAAGCCTCTGCAGAAGCCTGACAACAACCTGATCATTTGAATCAGGTGTGTTGGAGCAGAGAAACATCTAAAACATGCAGGACAGTGGGCCCTGAGGACCAGGGTTGGGGAACACTGGCTTAAGCTGCCTCCTCATTTCAGTTCAAAACATAACAGGGGAAAACAAAGACACCCTGCTGCACAATTCAACTCAAACATGAGGAAAAAAATGAACGCAAAATAAATAAAGTCTCAGAGTTTTTACCTTGTGGTGTTTGAAGGCAGTCATGATTCCTCTTTGTCAGAGTAATCTCAAAGCCCCATCACACTAGTGAAGCTGAACTGAAGAGTCAGTGCTTCTGTTACTGTTTTTAATTAAATTCTATTTATATGTGTTCTATTGACTGTGGCAGCAGGATATGGGGGTTACCAGGGTTACCGCTGCCCTTCTGTCCCATTACTCCTAGACATGAAAAGGTCTGAAAATTCATTATTGTGATTATAGTGAACAGAGTTATTATTAAAGGATTGTTAGAATGTGCTGAAAATGTTCAAAAAGTAAGCATATGTTATAAAACTCCTAACAGTAAAATAACTGTGTTGTGAAAAGTTTTATAAATGCATTAACTAATATTCCCGTACATGTGGAGGTGGATCTCTATTTCCAGCAGGTAACGACAGGTAGTGTAACAGCACCATCTATCAGGAAAAAAATGAAAGTCTGCAATAAATCAAGTGGTGATATTTGTTAAATAAGCTGCTTATAATAACTGATTACTATATAAACTGAGCATTTTTAAAACTTCAAACATTTAAACTTTGCAAAATCTGGGCTTCAATTATCTCAGGGATCAAAGATTCAAAATTGAATGAGTTTGCCGTCATGTTTAGAGTATGTTTTATTATAAATGTCAAATGTAAACAAGTGTTGTAAAGGTGCAAAGATTTGCGATCATAATACAATGACAGTAAAATCAGTTCCACTGTTGGAATAACTCCTAAAAAAAACAAGATCTGGAATATTTTAAACCAACAGTCTGTATCGTGTAGTGAGATCAACTCAAATGCGCAACCATTATTACATTATCATTATTATTATTATTACAGTAAATGTTGTCAGCAAAGATACTGATAATCACATACAGTTCAGGACATTTTCCCTTTAGCTGATTGGTTACGATCTACGGGACGTGCAGCTGAACTCTCATTGGCTGCTGTTGAAGGTGTGTCGGTAGAAGACTTTGGCGTTGGCTTTGTAATCCATAGTTATGGCGGCGCCCATACTCTGAGCCCCCAGGGCAGCGCCGCCGAGGGCTGAAGACTGCTGCAAGACCAGGAGGCTGTAGCCATGGAAACGGCCCTTGAACTTGTCAGACGATGCCACTTTAGCCAAGACCTCAGTGAACCCTGATCAGAGACAGAAAGAGGTGGAATCAAAGAGAGGAACTTTCGACTTCTTCACATTATTTTCTTTCTGTGCCGAAAATCGCAGTAAGTGAAGCAGCTCGGTTTGTTGATGTGAGCCACACTGACCAGGCTTCAGAAGCTCCCAGCTCCTCCACACCGAGCCCTCGCACAGGATGGGCAGGCCGAGGTCACCGCTCAGTAAAGGCTGTCAGGACAGGCAGGCGAAGACATTACAAGACGTTCGTGCAGTGAATGTTTACGACAGTGGAAGCACAGCACACGTGTGTGAGCGTTACCTCTTGTGCTGCAGGTAAAACGGCTTCTGCATGTTTTGCCAGGACTCTTCCAGCCTGAGTGAACACATACTGGCACAAAGCATCCCCTGCTTCTGCACCTTTAACACACACACACACACACACACACACATTTATTTCCATTCTACAACCTCGATTTAAAGAAAGTTGGGGCATTGAGTAAAACACAGAATGCAATGATTTGCAATATATTTAATGTTGGGAAAAGGGCAAGCTTACTACTGTGTTACATCACCTTTTCTTTTAACACTCAATAAGCATTTGGGAACTGAGGACACTAATTGTTTGAAGTTTTGATCGTGAAATTCTTTCCCATTCTTGCTTGATATACGACTTCAGGTGCTCAACAGTCTGGGGTCTCCGTTGTCGTATTTTTTCACCACACATTTTCAGAGGGACACAGGTCTGGACTGCAGGCAGGTCAGTCTAGTACCTGAACTCTTTTACTATGAAGCCACGCTGTTGAAACACCTGCAGAACGTGTCTTGCTGAAATAAGCGGGGACGTCTCTGAACAAAAGTGTTGTCTTGATGGCAGCATACGTTGCTCCAAAAACCGTGTGTGCATTTAAGCATCTCCACTGATGTGACAGTCACCCATGACACCAACACATCCCAGCACCATCACAGATACTGGCGTTTGAAGCTGGTGCTGGTAACAATCTGGATGGTCATTTTCCTCTTAAGTGCAGAGGACACAACATCCAAGACAATTTGACATGTGGACTCATCAGACCACAGCACGGCGTCCAATTTACAATATCTTGGAATAGCTTTTTGGAATTCGGCTTTTAGCCTTTTAATTTATTTGTAACGGAACCAAGCAGAAGCGATGCTCCTCCTACCTTCAGCCACCTTCTTGCAGAAACCAGCGAAGTGGGACTTCTGGAAGTTCCTGTAGAGGTGCGGCAGCATGCCCATCAAATCTGACACCTGAGATTAATGGTATGTGTTTAATGCATTTCTTTCACATCGTCAGACTGATCAGATTCTTAATATGATGAACTCACTGACATTTACATGCACAAAATCTTACATACTTTCCCCCTATTCTGAAAAAGACATTCCTCCTATTTAAATGGTGAATAAAAATGAATATTCCACTAATGTCCAGGTTTACATGCAGCTGTGCATATTTTACATTTTGCTTCTTTGTTTCACCGTACAAACAGTCTCCCTCTTTCATTTGTTGATATCTTCAGGGACTGTAACACCCAGTCCTATTGATGAATCGAGTCTTTCATAATGGTAAAAGTAGGTACGTTTCCCTTCTAAACAGAAATGTGGGCTTTTTTGTACAAGTATCTACACCACCCTTTCAAACTGGTGGAAAAACTCTGCAACTGAGACAGAAATGCCCTATGACTGCTCTTAAAACATGAATAATTTCAGCGTATCCCAGATGTTGGAATATACCGTTTGCACGACTTGTATGAAATTCAGAATATTGCCATATGAACAACAGTGGAACATTAGTGCGCATGTAAACAAAGTCACTGTTGTCTCAGTCTGACCTGGAAGTATTCCTCCATGGCTTTCCTGACATGCGTGACGTCGTGAGGAGGAGCGACCAGGTTGTCTCTGGCGTCAAACACCGTCTTCACCGCCAAATGAGCGATCCAGAATCCTGCAAAAAACAGGGAGGCATCCAAAGAGTTTTGCTCAGTCAATAAAGCTATAAATTATTCATATACATATCGCCATGGTTACCTGATCCCTCATCGCCCATCATGTGACCCCAGCCCCCGCAGCCGATCTGGGAGCCATCGGGATTGACTAACTTGCAGTTAGAGCCGGTCCCTGATATCAACACCACGCCTCCTACAGAGAAAAACAGGGCAGACTGCTGTTATATGATAATACAATGATCTCATTAAGCCATAAAGTTTGGACGCTCTATATATGATAACACTATTTATACAAGCTACACGTAGGGGGGTTAAAGTGTCAAGCCTTGCCCTGTTGTTACATTTTATGGTCTTGATCTCAACTGTATCTGTATCTGTGATTATCATTTGCATTTTAATGTAGATAGTGCAAAGGTAGTTACAATATAAATTCATCCAAAATCACATTACATTGCTGAACAATTCCTGATTTGCACAATCATGTCCTATAAAAATATTAATCTATGGTATGTTATCACATTTACGCAAAATAAGAATGCATATAAGTGATTGAGATTAAAGTATTAAATACAAATGAAGGCAACTGCAGCACTGTTTAGTTTAAATGGTAACAATTTTCTCTAATCCTAAGGGGCAACTGTGCACCATCAAAGTGGCATTTTTTGCCACTGACAGGGTCAGATTGTTATTCTCAGTGTCTGACAACATTATGGAAAGGATTTCTGCAGCGATCGCCCTTTTTTTTAAAGGGTGAGATTTATGTTGTTTGACCAGAAACAGCTGTTTTAATGCTCTTGCCAAACTCTTCCAAACTCCCATAATAGAAATTTTAACATTGTAAAACACGCTACAATCACCAACTCTGGTTTGGTTGGAATAAATCCTTCACTCACCGAGTCAAATATTAAAAAAAAAGATGAGCCAAGATGTTTTTGGTGAGTTTTATTACGTTTCTGTCGAGTTTGAGTGACGATGACGGTGTTAAAATGACCATTTTATAATGAGTGAGAGTCTGGTTAGTTTGGCGAAAGCAATACACAACAGCTGTTCCTGGTTAGCGGCACGGTGGCGCAGTGGTTCGCAACACATTTTCTCCGGGTACTCCGGAGAAATCTTACTCTTTAAAAAAGACAAACAGTCTGAGCCTGTCAGTGGAAACGACAAACACCGCTAGTGGATTTAATTTGTCCTCATCAGTCACTTAGACACAAAAACATGAGAAAATTGGGTCCAGTTTGAAAAATATTAAAGTTACCATTTAAGTTTTGTGCTGAGTGTTGAGTGCGGCACAAGGAAACAATAAAAACAGACTAGTTACCGCAATCGCTGGCGGTCGCCATGGCGCCGATGGCATCGGTGGTGATGAAGTAGTTCTGGCTCAGAGCGGGGAAACGTTCCTTCATCAGAGCGATCAGTTTGTCGATGGCGTCCTTCTGCTCCCCTCCGCTCAGAGACATGCCCTGCAAACCACGCAGGGTTTAAAACGTTTACAACACTTTCATTAGGAAGTGAACAAAAGCGTGAAGGCATTTTGACTGACCAATGAGACTAGTGGCGTGTTTGGATCCAGCCCCGCCTCCTTCTTGGCTCTCTGGACCATGTCGTTGATGACTTCAATACATTTGTCCACCCCGACCAGCTGTAAACACACACACACACACACACACACACAAAACCATTGTGCTATCAGTGTTTCTACTTCACTATCATTTGTTTTGATTGCTGATTAATCTGTCTGTTACTTTCTTGATTAATTGATTAGTTTTTTGTCCATGAAATGCCAGAAAATGGAGAAAAATATCAATCAGTGTTTCCCAAAGCCCAATAACACGTCCTCAAACACTTGTTTTGTTCATAACCCAAAGATATTCATTCAACTGTCAAAGAGGAGTGAAGAAACCAAAAAATATTCACATTTACGCAGCTTAAATCAGAATGACTAATTGATTAACAACACAATTGTGATTAAATGAATAGTTGACAACTAATTGACTAATTATTACAGGTCTACCATCAAATACAGTATAATGCATGGAGTGTACATAAAAAGCAAGCAAAAACCCATCTATTTTTCCTCATTACCACCCTTATTTTGTTTCTTACTACATTTCTCCACTTGTTAAAAACCTGAACGAGCTCCATCCCTGCTTCATCTCACCCAGTGGTTGCTGGACGGTCCCTCTGTCTGTGCCAGGATCTTTCCATCTGCTGACACCAACACTGCTTTGGAGTGACTCCCTCCTCTTCAGAAACACAAACACATGCATACAGTACATGAGGCAAAAACAAAAATACACACCGGGTGGTTTATAAAGCCACAGGCGAGGCGGTAAGGACACATATTCTGTTTTGAAGTGCAAAAAGCTTCAAACTTTCCCATGCAAATTCATAAACACACAGTTTTTATAAATCGTTGGTAAATTTAAAGAGACAGTGTCCCACAACGGGAGGGAAGTGATCACGAGACAAGTTCTCTTGTCTCCTACAGTCAGAAGACTCGTCTCTGGTCAGAATGAAACCTTCCCAGTACAAGCTAGTGCCCAAAATTTCAAGATGGCAACCGCGAAAACGCGACCAAAAGCCTGCAGCACACACTTCCGTAAACTCATGACTCAAAAAAAAAGTAAACGGGGAAAGTTTTCGTGGTCAATTTTAACTTGTTCTCACCCCTCTACTCCGCCGAACACCGTTGCCATGTCTGAGTTCCTGTTGTGGTCCAGTCAGTTCAAGTCTGTGCGCAAATATCGCGAGAACTGCAGCTGAGCTCCGACCTGCAATAATGAGGAACAACCGGCAGGTGGCAGCTGTGTTTCTTTTTAGGGGGGAAATCACCTTATATATCGTTTCTTTTTAAGAAACACTAAACAGTGAATACAGATTAAAGATATATATATATATATATATATATATATATATATATATATATATATATATATATATATATATATAAATATATAAAACATATAGGCAGATAAAGGGCAAATAAAACGGTGAACAAAAACGAAAAGGCAAAATAATAGTAACTGAAATAATTATACAAATAATAATGATAGAGATTCAGTTCCCTTCCATTAATAGAATGTAGCCCCTCCTAATATTTATTTAATTGTTTTATTTATTATTATTGTTGTTTTTATTATTATTTACAACTACTGCTATTATTGTTGTTGTTATTATATTTTATCATGCATTTATTTATTTTATTATGTTTTTTTGTTGTTTTAATACGTAGTAATTACTGAGTATTGAAGTGGTATATCACTTTTTTTGTATTTGAGTATAGAGTACTACTGTGTGTTCAATTTGAGAAAATCGATACAAATATTTTAATAATAGTAATAATAATAATGATAATACTAATACTACTATTACTACTACTACTACTACTACTACTAATAATAATAATAATAATAATAACATGCCAGGGGTCAACATAATAGTAAACAATTTTTCCAGTTGGTGAGTCATCAGTAAAAGGAACTTTAGGAACAGAAGCTGACACACATTTAAAAAAAAATGGACACAGCAGATGGGAAAGCATCAGAGATTGTGTCAAACTGTTTAGGAATTAGGAAGGGAAGTTGTAAAGATGTTATAAGTGCACACCAATAGAAATTTTACCCCACCAGGTTCAGAGAACACCGGAACCTTCAATTCGCATCCCGTTGTGGTGACTTTTAGACGAAAAACGGAAGAAAATGTCGGTCTATTCAAGGTACCAAGATGTTCTAGTCTTGTGAAGAAACACTGGCAAATTAAAAACGTATTGTGTGTCTTGACTCACGGTCTAAAAATCCAAACTCGGTGTCAAGAATGAGAGATTTGGCACCATTTGGTTGTAGACTGAGAACAGGGACAACTTTGAGCTGCAGTGTGAGCCAGCAGGAGGCATCTGCAACACATTAATTTGGGGGCCAGCCTCTCTTTGCCAACATGTGCTGCTTAAAAACTATTCTTTGGCTGCTCGAAATTCCTATTTTATCTCTGTAGATAAAGTGTATTTAAGTGCTAATAATAGTTCACAGGAACGTTGTAACTTTAAATTTGTTCGCATATTTGAATAATAGCGGTTTTCTGTGAGATTTAATTGTCCTGTTGAATTGTTCCACAGTTTATTTTTCAAGTTAAACACCGCATGTTGTTACGCGCAGTTCACATTACGCATAAAGTTAGTTTTTGCGTTATAAAGTGCGTGTGTCAGAGCTGTAACCAACAGAGAAGTTACACAAGAGGCGGTGAGGAGGAGGGAGGAGAGGAAGAAGAAGAGCGGCTCGGTGCGCTCAGCACGCGCTGCTCACTCCTCCTGCTGCGTCAAACACCACAGAGTTACTACAACACCGGATGTTCACTCATTCTGATTTCAAAATAAAAAACACACAACAGGCAAAATTATATGAACAACATATTTAACCATGATTTATATTTACTTTATAATGTTGTTAAACTCAGAAAACAATGTGAACTTTAATTTGACAAATATTTCCCAAACACTCTGTTACACTTCAAGTCTGCGAGAAAATATTTATTGCAATATTGACAAAGAAAGAAAAACGACAACTTTAAAAATGCCATTTATTAAATAATATATCTGACGTGTACAGCATTTTTGTTAACATAAATGTAGTTTTTCTGTTTAACTTAAAACGCTTCTGCTTTCCGTCTTTAATAAAATAAAATAAAAGTATCCAGGTGTAAGCATGTGAAAAAAACTGGTATGGATTGTCTTTGGCAATTCATTAGTTAAATATGTGCGTGCAATTGTAAGACAAAAACACTGCAGCAGTCAGAAGCAGTCCTATAAAATAAAATAAAAAATTCTAAAATAAAATAATTAATCAAATGTCACAGTAGATATTGTTAGTCTGTTATAGTACTGTGACATTTTTAAAAATATTTGCACAGTTTAATTATTACATAAAATTATTGTACTGTTATGTCAGTATTGTGCAGTTGAAGATGTGTCCCTAAAAAAAAAGAAGAAAAAAAAAAAAAAAAAAAAAAAAAAAAAAAGTTGCTGGTAAAGTAGGCTAACCGCTCTCTGATCTAGCTAGCATTAGCTAGTTAGCTCAGTTAGCTATGTAGCTAACTGTCTAATTGCGTTCCACAGTAATGACCTATTGACGGCCAGGGTCAAAACCAACCACATATGACAGTATTATGTCATGTTAAAACGTAAAGCTTTAAATTTGATTCTGAACCCTGAACATGAAGGAGTCATTAAGCATCTTTTAGTCAGTTGTCTAATTTTTAATTTTAAAGTTGATACTGTTGTACTGATACTGTCCTTGTCATGACAAACTTAATGTATATTAATGACATGTTTATGTCACTGTAATGCCAGTCTTATGCACACCCCTTTCTACCTGTTGGAGTAATTACATGCCTATAACGTGCAGTTTAACTATCCCAACACGCACCTGAAGGTGATGTTCGTTACACAGACTTTTATTGTGAAGTTTGTAACCGGAAGCTCCATGTTCTGTATTGAGTGTGACTTTCCACTGGTCCAACCCTGCAGGAGGAGTGAGAGGCGACAGATAGGCGACCCACCGACAACATTTGGACATTATTACACTTTGTGGAGACCACCCAGAGACTGTTTGGACCTCTTTATTTCCACCATGACACCCTGAACTGTGCGCGCGCGCTGCGATAAATGCGTTTTAACGGCCGAGGAGCGGAAGTGAGAGAAGGGGGAAGTTGTTAGGGGATATAGGAAAAGTAAACCCCCCTACAAAAAAAAAAGTGACTTTTCCTGCGTCAAGTTCAAGTCAAACCTCGTCTTTCTGGAGGACGGGTGGCCCTGGAGTGTTTGGGGGCATGGACACCCACACTAAGGAGGGACAACTTTACGTGCAGCATCAAAAGTTTGGAAAGGTGAGTCCATGAAAGAAAAAAGTTATTTTGCTTTAACTGTTGTGGCGTTGACAGAAATGACCCAAGCGAAAAATAACTGGGCTCATAATAAATCTTTTTAAGATGCTAAACAACATCAGAACTATAAACTGGGATAGAAATGCAACAGAATATATAATATAAAATACACTAAACCAGAAGTAAATCTTTAAGGCCACTAAAACTGCCAAAATGCTTCACAGACACACAGAAAGTCTCTGCAGGAATATTAAAGAAGGAAACCAGTACAGCAAATGTGGTAAAACCACTGTAAGGTCATACACTGTCTCATAGTCGTCATAGAAATGTACCAGCGATGTTATTGTTGTCGAAACTACAGATTAAACTTTAAAATTTAATTGAAAAATTTCTCCCAGGAACATTTTAGAGTGAAAAAGTAGCAACAGGCTGCTGGTATTTATGAAACTTTATATGACCACATCTATAACACGTTATGGGGCTGAATTATAATGCAGTCATAAAGTTTTCTGACTACATGCTCAATATCTGCAGTCATAAAACATTATAGATTACAGCTGCAGTGATTAATTGATTATTAAATGAACAGCTAGCTATTGTCATAATCAATTAATCATTTTGAGTTAATTTTTTTAACAAAAAAAAAGTCAATTTATCTGTTTTCAGCTTCTAAAATGTGAATATTTTCTGGCATCTTTATTCATCTCTGACAGTAAATTGAATATTTTTGTGTTCTGGAATAAAAAAGACATTTGAAGACGCCAACTTGAACTTTGGAAAACACTTTTCACCATTTTGTGACATTCTATGGACCAATAAATGCATCTATGTGCAACTAGTAAAGACTCATAGCATGCTATAATGGGCCATGCAGTATCATAAGCTGTCAGTGTCTGTGTTAAATAAAGTGCATATCGATGCATATGAGTGCATGTCTCATCTAAGTAAAGTGTAATAGATATTCATGCTGCAGGAATCTATCCTGCATCATAAGTGATTATGTAAGAATTACGATGGTTCACCTACGATAGTGAAAACAAAGCTTGACAAACTGTCAATCTTTGAAATGTATTTAATCCTTTTTTCTTACTTTGAATATATCATACAGGTTTTATAAGTCAGATTTTACTTGTCTGTACTTTATATAATAATCACTTGTGATGAAGCATAGATTATTTTAAATAAATAAATATTATTCACTACACTTAACTGACCACCAACAATGAAATGCAATGATGCAGCATGAGTTATTATAGATGCTCATTATGTAATTCACTTTACTTTACACATACAATTATTCGATTAATCTCTGTTAAGAATTTAGTTGCTAAAAAAGTTATTAACTTGAAAATGTATATTTTGTGTACCATGTCTCCTGAGGTCACAGGGTTTTTCACGATTTGCTTTGGTCAGATGTGTTCAGTCCAGAAATGGCAGCAACTGGGCGCCATTTGTCATTATTTCTTTTGGCTGAGACATTTTTTTTAGATAACGACAGGCGGGCAAGAGCACGCTTACTGAGCGAGAGCTTTATTGTTTTATTAATCTATTCGTTTAGACGAGTCTCTACTACAGTTGATTGTTGAGATGTGTACACTCTAGGTGATTATAGGTTGTTATAATGTATTATAAGCCTCATCGGTCAACATTTAGTTTACAACAAGTTAAGAGCATTCATAAGAGACTTGAACTCTGTTTTATGACTGTTGATATAGTGCATCCAAATCATTATGTACACTTAGGAGTGTAGTCATTAAGCATTATAAATAAGATTGGGCATCAAGAACCAAAACTCAATTACAAAATTACAGTTACATTTAACTTGTTCATTCCTTTACAAATTTCACTCCCGCTTGTTTCGAATTGGACCACGTTCTGCGAACACCTACTATTTATCAACCTGTCTCTCTGAACCTTTAGACATCTGAGCTGAGTGCATGCATGTCTTCCTGTCTCCTGATACATTTGTCTTATCAAATAAAGTTGCGTGACTTGCAGGTGAAGAGCACAAATCGTGTAAATCAGTCTGCACAAATGCTGCGCTACATAAAGCTTTACCAGGACGGGATACTCCCCTATCACTGCCGTAAATCAACTGAGGTAAACCCTTAAATATTTAAGAAACCAGAAAAGAGATCACCATTGCCACGGTTATCTAGCTAACATTAGCTTAGCTCAGTTTTTACACCGGTAACATTTATGCGTGTTTCACACAACTCTGCTGTGAAGAACGCTGTGAGGACACTTGACAAATCAGAATTGAGAAAAGTTAAAAATATAAGCAGAATCGGAATCGTTACAATCCAAACGATACCCAGCCCTAATAATACATGCATTATAATACACTATGAATGCCCCTATAACACACTAAAGATGTGGTCTTCATAGAAAGTGTTACCAAATAAGGTTATTCAGGACGATGGAAGTGTCTCCTTAAGTCTTAAACATGTTTTTAATCCACACGCGAGTGACGTTAACTTTGTGCTATTCCCAGTTGTAAACCAGAAAGGAGAATTATACGTCATGACAAATAAACAGAGCACATGTTGGTGCAATTACGGGCCAGTCATTGTGTCCGGGACGGCGTCTTCAAAGACAAACCTACTGTAGATGCAAAGAGAGGGGAAGTTATCGCAGTGTTTTACTGATCTGGCCTCGTTCTGATGTGGTGGCTTGGAGCTGTGCATATCTGTGTGTGTGACTGAGTGCGCATGTGTGACTGTTTATTAGCTGGTGCACAGTAGTAACACTGAAGTAGATGTAAAAATGCAAGAAACTAAAGCGGACTAAAGCAAAAATGAGGACGGAGATATGAGCTGGTGACACCTCACTTCATTAGAGCAGCTGATTGAGCTGCATGATGGCAGCTGTTGCAACCTGACTTTCCACAATAAACACACAGAAAAAGGCTGAACGAGCAGAACATCGCAGATTCTTAGAGCTGGAAAGTTGACACAACAGAGAAAGACTTTTTTCACAAAGGTGGGAAACGTGTTTCCACTTCATCTTTTCGCTGCAGACAGCTGTTCACACCACTGCAGACAGGCCACCAGTGTCTCGCCTCTCGCTCATTGTAGTTTAGAGATCACACATCAGGACTGGACACAGTGACCTGACACATGTGTGTGTGTTTGTGGGTGTGTCGGTGTGTTTGCTTTGGTCCTCCTTGGCCTCAGTGCAACCTCGCCTTTGGTCTCGGCGCACCACTGCATAAGAACTCATTTACTCTTTCAGATTTGTAAGAGGGTCTTTGTCTCTCCGTCTCTCTCTCTGGTCATATGACATGGATCGACAAAACGTTCTGGCCCCATTTCCTGCCCTGAAATCACCACTCCACAATAGATATTCATACTCCCAAAACACACTTTCAATGCCTGTTATAAACACTAGAAAATACAATAGAACGTTTTCTAAAAAGAACACGTTATCTTAGGGCCGAAGATTACAGAAGTGGATAAGAAGGCATCAGAGCAGAGGAGAATAGTACAGGAAGTGGAATGTCGGCTGATCTGAAAGTGTTGAAACTGCTGTGAGGTTTGTCGGGTGAATTATGCAATAGCGAGAGCTGTCAGTGGACACACACACACACACACACTCACACAGGCTCGTTCCCACGTGTACGGTCGGAAAATGTGACTTAAGAGCGCAGCGACCATGTCCAACCCCGGTTTCGGTTTCTGACTAGAGTTTTACGCGGCAGGCTGTCAGGATACACTTGTAAAAGGAAGTTGAATTTCATTCTAGCAACATTATCAACAACACAAGTTTTTTTTTTTTTTGCATATTTCTGAGGTAATGTTATGCAAAAGAAAAATTCCCGTTAAACCCAAACCACCAGAATTGATGCCGTAGAGAAAAAGAAAGACTTCTTCATAATTTGGATCGACAGATGATTGCGTTTCATGGTTTTTTGTTTCCTGTCAAAAAAATCTGTCAGCATTGGTGTACTTTCAGTGTTGCTTTCTGTCTTTTTTTTTTTACCTGGTAGAAGATGAAGCCATACTATGTTTGCTATACACTTGAGCTGCATCAGTTAATTGATTATTTATCGCTTATTAAATTAATTGCCAACCATTTTGATAATTGATTAATCAAGTTTTAAATCATTTTTTAAAAGAAAAAAGTCAGCCTCTCAAATGTGAATATTTTCTGGTTTCTTTACTCCTCTCTGACAATAAACTGAATATCTTTTGGTTGTGAGTAAAACAAGACATTTGAAGAGAACATCTTAGGGCTCCGGCCTGTTTGGCAGCACGCAGCCAAACGTTCTGAGGTCGGGGCGTAACAGACGTAACAAACGGTGTCTGTGGTCTCCTCGGCTCTCTGTTTGTGAGAGCAGCAGAGAGATACAGACACACGGGCAGAGCAGACTGAGGACTGCTTCAGCTATATTCACACAAAATCCGGTGTCGGGCGTGTTTATTTTGAGCTTCAGAACATAACCGCTGTGATGCGCTCAGAAAACAACATTTTATTTCTCTAAATCACTGTTTGTTCTCGCTAACGGCACTTCCTCTCTGAATTTGTTCTCTATTGTCTCTTTTGTTCGTTGAGCTGGGGAGGAGGGGTCGACTTTGACTTGTGCTTTTACAAACAATGCTGCATGTTTTACCTTTAAAAAAAAAGTTTATTATTTTAAATGATTTATTAACGTTGACCAACATTTATAGGTTCTAGACACCATGGTCATTTTCCAAATTCTTACATATCGATGTGAACCTGCAATGGAATTGATAAATAGTTTTATTGATAATGACACCAACTGACAACATTCATTAGTTGCAACCTTAGTCATAAGTCTGTATCTGCACTACACTGTAATTACACTTTGTACACCAATATAATCACTGTAAAAAGTCTGGGGCTGCTTTAACCATTATTTTTTTATTGTATAATGTAAGAAAATGGTGAAAAATAATGTTTCCCAAAATCCAAGATGGCGTTCTCAAATGTCAACCCAGAGAAATTTAATTTACTGCCACAGAGGACAAAATAAACCAGAAAATATTCACATTTAAAAAGCTGAATTTTTCTTTAAAAAAGTACCCAGACTGATTAATCAACTATCAAAATAGTCAGTGATTAATTTATTAGCTGACAACTAATTGATTAATTGTCACAGCTCTAAAAAAAGTCATTCTTTCTTTCACGCTGAGATGAGTTCATGGCCTTCATGAAATGCTGTCTGATCCACAGTTGAGAAGTTTATGTACTTTTTTCAAACTTTAAAAAGTTTTAAAAGACATGCAGAAGACATTATACAACTGCGTAAGTAGAACGCCTCTCCTCTCAGTGGACAAATTTGAAAAATTAAAAGTATTTCAACAACACTGTCCCAGCCGGCTCTGAAACTCTACTGCAGGACAGTCACTGACAGACAAATAACGTGTTCTTGTCCCTCTGAGGTGTGACGCGCACACACACAACATTGCAAAGGCATTCATAACATCCAAAGCGTGGCACATGGCTCTGTGCGAGCAACTCAGAATCACAACTCAACTGTGTCGACGTGGAAACCATGCCAAATATTTGTGGTGATGAGGATGTTGAGCTTCTGTCGAGACTTTTATGTGTACAGTAAATGTGGTTACAGTGAGCGTACGGGGCCAAGGAGGGCTAACCTTTCTTCTGTTGTGATTACAGTTTTTACACTTGTAAAGCTGTCACTGCTTTTTATTTTCGTGGCTTCAAGCATGTGCAGCAGAGATGCAGCAGATTGCGTGAGATAACAGCAATCGTTCTGTGCGTGCATCTGCTTGTCTGTCACACGCACCTTGAAAATCTAAGATGCATGGACTTTGATGCACCTTGGAGCAACAGAAAGCTTTCGATTTGATGTTGGCAGCAGTTCGCCAAATACCATGAAATCTGCAGATGAGGGTTTGATAAGGACGGCTTTAGCCAGGAGCTAGCTGCCACTTGAACAGACAGGGTGTGTCAGGTTAAAATAGTATTACACGTACACACCCCGAGGCTGGATTATCATGTCTGGAGTAAAGACTGCCTAATGGATTAATGGGATTGTGAATTGTCTCCCTCTCCTTTACTCATTTTTTCATCATGGCGTGGCATCTCAGCTGCTACATCATATTTCTCAGAACAGAAACACCAGATCATTTGTAGAATTAAGAACTTGACATGTGTAATTCTCCATATATAGTCTGCTGTGGGCGTAATTTCAGGAAGAATGGCATGATTTTGTTTCAAGGAATGATTAAGCGTGTGCAGAAATAATGACCAGAGTCATTACTCAGCGAGTGTAACTTAACTTCACACACTCATTGTCACTCGTAGTATTCTTTCCATTACCGTAGTTTATTGACTCTTTTCCCTCGTGTGACTCAGTATGAATTAATGAAACTTTGCACGTTATTCATCACAATAACTGTCATCTTCTCCGAATGTTTGAGTATTTTCTATGGTGTTGGTAATGCAACAAAGACGAAGAATGTAGAGGCTGTTTTACAGTAAGATTACTGGAGAAAACCGAGAACAGTCAATCCTACCGCAAACTCATAATGCACCATTTTATATGTTCACAAACCAGTGTTTTTGATGTCAGTGCAGGGTTGGTGCTGCTCCTTTTAGGTCAGTGGATTTCATTGGTTCTGATTTCCGTTCTGCTTATCATTTCCTGGCCTTATCGAACCCTTCCTCCCATTTTTGCTGTATTATGCGAGCATGATTTGGTATGAAAGTAGAGTAAAAATGATGTCTGCTGCTGCACGGCTCTTTTTACTTGAGGTGGACGTGCCGATTCTGTGTTTTTATGAGTGTAACCAGGGACATCAGAGACGCTGCATTCTTATATGATGCGAGTCTGAGACACGTCATCAGAAATGACCGCTAATAGTAATAATATGTAGGGATAATCCTTCCCATTTACATTTTATTTGTATGCTTTTGTACAACGAATGTTCCTTCAAGTACAATATTATTGAAAAAAAGGAAATGCTTCCTTATCTTATACCAGCTTGATCCATTACATCTCTATCACTGCTGTTATCTGCATATTTGAGTTCTAGCTCTGTTCATCCATGTGGTAAACACCATGCAGTATGTCTTAACTGTATGCATGTAAATGCAGATGAACACTTGTTCTAATTAAAGAGGGTTACAGTGATGAATGTATTCAAGATAAAGGACAGTGGATGGGGTTTGTTATTGTTTTATTGCTGAAACAAGTTATTTGAAAGGTCCAGCGTGCAGGACTTTGGGGGATTTATTAGCAGAATTTGGCAGAAATTGAATGTAATATTTGTACGTATGTTTTCATCACTGTATAATTATCTGAAAATAATAACTGTTGTGTATTCATTCACAAGTTTCACTGCCACCGCAGTATCTCCTACACGTTTGGAAGCGGAGGTTGGTGCGAGGTGATTGCAGCTCACCATTAGATGCCATTAAATCCTACACACTGGTTTAATGTTGCGCTTCGCCCGATTAGAGCAACTTTTCTTACTTTAAGGTAGTTTCTGAATTGTTTTTTGTAGCATCGGTGCTTGCTGTGATTGACTAGGACTGCCCTTCTCTCAACTCTTTGCTTGCAGCTGAAATAATAAATCAGTGAATCAGTGAATCAATCAACAGTCTTCTAAACAAAACATCCTTGCACTTTGGACTGTTGATTGCATAAATGGAGCAATTTAAATAACTCAGAGGGAAGATGTGATTTGATTTGAACTATTTTTTGACATTTTATAGTCCTGGTGATTTATTGAGAAAATTACAGATTTACAATTAGAGGTTTAGCCAGACGTATCTCCACACTGTGTTTTAACGCTGTTGCAGCGTCCATTATCATTCCATCACAAGTGTCTTGGGCGGCGCTTAGCCCTGGATGCAGCGACGTTGCCCCTGCAAGATAGTGTCAGGAGTGTTTTGGTGGATTATTCACACATGGGGAGATGAGCCTTGGTATTAAAATGGCTAAATTGTGGCCTGGTGTCTCTGTTCACGGGTTTGTCTCATGCTTACATCTCTTTGCTGCATGTCATTCCCCTGCTCTGTCTCTCCAGCTGTCCTGTAATTTAAATGCATAACACCCCCAGACAAAGACAAAATCCCACAAGGTAACAGCTGCTAGCTTGTTTACATTCGTACTGTTAGCATGCAGGGTTGGGTGACTTGCCATTTTGAGTGTGTAGGTTGCTAACTTGGAGGCTGATGTTGTTGTTTCCTATAGCAACAGGAACTTTGAGGATGGTAATGTGCAGGTAGCGGATGGGAGGAAAATGCCGACTGAAATAGTCGGCCAATGGCAGGTTTATTCCAGCAGTGTACTTCCTGTGAGTCAGGCTGATCAGTAATTAAAAATCATTAGTTATTTGCAGCTCCACTTACAGGTTGGGCTTAACTCAGACCTGTTAAACAGATTCTAGACTCCACACATCCAAATTAAATAAAATTTTATATTTTTTTTATGGCGTTGGCACTGTATTAAACTCTGTTAAGCCTGCTAACACTTGTGTTATCAGAGTTGACCTACTTATGGACGTTGTTATCTCTCCTGAAATATTTGTCTGCTCCACAAATAGCCATTTGTTGGAGAATACAGGACATGTGCACAACAGTACTTTGATTATATGAAAATGTGGCATATTCCTGTTTGACTCACCACTCACCAGCGACACAAAGACGATATTCTTCAATTTCAGACTCATTGCTGTAATCTCATTTTTACAACAGTCCCATTCAAATTTGAGCTCAGTTTTGGTTGATAAGTTTCAGATAGTTAAACGAACAACCTAGAAGCTTGTCGGCGCTCTGTTTAGCTTACTCCGCCCCGTCCTCCTCACGGCTCCACCTCCGCTCGCCTCTGTTGGAGCCCTGACATGTTTGAAAGCTTTATTTTGTAGACACAGCAGAGAACTGAGGTTATGGCAGCAGATCTGTGGTCAAAGCAGTGGTCTGCCTCTCTCTCTCTCTGTCTAACACACACTCCTCGTTTTCCTGATTCTCTTCTCCTCTTAAATACACATCACACACACACACACACACACACACACGACACAAATACAGTAACACAGCTTTCCTCTGTTTGCTTCCCCTCTCCTTTTTTCACACACATTATGGAGAAAAGACAACCTCCAATACACAAACACACTTTTACGCTGTTAAACACACAAACACACAGATAACCACACACTGCTGCGTGTGTCACTGAGGTCTGTCTGTGGCCGGCGAGAACATGGTCGAGTGGTTTAGTCGAACAGTGACAGGACAGACAGAGAGGATCCTGTGTTTGAGCAGTGTGTAATGTAACGTATCCATAAATCAGACTGAGCACACACACACATACGTTGTCATTTTACTCTACACTAACTAAACTACAGACAGTGGAGCGACTTTGAAGGGTAAATTCACACTTTTTTAAAAAAAGAACTGTGAAATATATTTTTAGCATGAAATGTGTTAAAGTGGAAACTCAAATTCTGCGGCCATACAATGCTATTTTTGAAATAGTACAATGGTAAATGTGTGCAAAATGTAAATGTGATGCATAAACAAACAAACACTGCGACGACTCTGAAGACCCGACAGGATCAGAATCGTCTTTGTTGTTTATTCAAAGTGAAAACCTTCACTACGTCACCTTCAGTGCTGAATCACAAGAACAAAAACAACTTCCTGAACCCGTAACTGATACAGAAAAAACAACAAAAATGTACTTGTCTGCATCACGAAAGGAGGATTTTATTGTTTCTGTGTTTAAAAAATTCACAGGGATTCATCAGCAAGATGATGTTAACGCAAGATGCAAGACGTACAAAGGCCATGACAACATGTGCATTTCACATGTATGTTCAAACACATAATGAAGCAAGACAGGGTTGGAATGATACGACACTGTCACGCCACCAAGACAAGCGTTTGTTTTAGCTGAATAAGCACTTTATTACAATTTCACAAAATATTATGTCCTTTATTTTTTAATAATCAGAATCAGAAATACTTTATTTATCCTGTTCACTTTACAGATGCTCCTTACAAGAATAGAAAAAAATATCATGTAGAAGAGAAAATATAAAAAAAAACTAACATGATGTTTAAAAATATATACAGCAAACTACCAAATTTACACAGAGACAAAAATATACTGTTATTATACAGTTGTTATTATACATATATACTGTAATAGATTAGAAGTAGAGATATAGAATAGAAATAATAAAAATTAAGAATTATGTACACAATGTACATCGTGATATGAACATATATGTTTATATAACAGTGTAAATAGAAATGCTGTATGACAGTAGACAGCAGAGTTATTGCACAAGTTGAATTATTGCACTGTTAAATTGTTGCACAGGATTATTATAGTCAGTCAATAATTACACACTAATACAGTAGAATTCAGTAACAGCTAAGCAAGTCTATATGGTATGTAAACATCAGTTTTCACACTACAGTACACTGTGAAATAGCAGCTGCAACCCTAATATTTCTTGCAGATTTCTTTTTTTTAATCAAATTAAGGGCTTAAGGGCACTCAAGTCCAATGAAAATGTATATAATGTCTAATACTGAGAAATGAGCTCAACTTTAAACATCTACAGCAGTAAAATCCAACAAACACATTAATGCAGCAGTAAAACATGAGATATAATAGCAAAACGTTGACAGGAACAATTTCTCTGCACAACTACGTGTCCTTTTTTTGAGCATAATACATGCTTTTACACAAGTAAGGCTTTGATTGCAGGACTTTTATTTGTAGTGGAGTACATTCACTGTTTGGTATTAGTACTTTTACTTAAGTAAAGGTTCTGAATACTTCGTGCACACGCACACTTGTGCTGTAGTATATTCTGGTGTGTTCTCATGAACAGGCAGGACAGCAGTGAGGAAGTTTCTCTGTCATGAGCCTTTTTTGCATAATTTCCACTCCGTGTAACAGAAGCTGATAACAGTCTGTTGCCTTATATGGAGCACTGTTTGACACACAGACAGACACATGAACGCCATATCGCAACAGAGGTTATTGTTTCACACCCTGTTCATGTAGAATATGCTGCACAATCACACGTCTATATGGCCCGAATGTTCAGAGTCTGTGTGTGCGTGCATGCGTGCGTGTGTGTGTGCACTTGTACACAGCAACAGATGGTCCACAATGCACCGGGGGAATCATAAAAACAATACGAACAGATGTACATACACATATGTACATGCACACATTCACTGAGAGACACACCTGGATGCTGGAGAAGGAAGCAGAGAGAATCCTGGGTAATAACAATCCCACACACTTCCTGTCCTTTCTGGCAGTTAATCGTACGAGTTGGAGTGCATGCATGCACATGTGCATGTGTTGACTTATGAAACCTGGCGTAGAGTTAGATATGGATAAAGCTGGCTTTATATTCGCCTGCACCTCTGTTCTTATCATTTCTGGTTTTGGAATATTTTTTTGTTTAAATGTTATGACGCTATTGAATCAATTAAACTGCAGTGAGGGTTAGTTACATAATTGTGCAGCATATAGATCCTGTGGCTACAGTTATATCTGGCCCATCATTCAAATAGTATAATTACCCTTTAAAGTGACTCACATGTCCCTTATCTTCACGCTGTGAATGACAGCACTGTGGATTTCGCTGCATTTAAGAGGGAAATATTCTGCTTTTATTTCACTGCAGTTATTTATCAGCTATAGTAGATTAAGATTTGACATACAAAACATATGATGAGTTTGTAAAGTATCATATATTGTTGTAGATGAAACTTTTTAAGAGTATATGAAGCGAGATTGTCCTTAACCAGCTACAACAATAAAATGCTGCATGAAATATTCTGAAAAAGACAAGCAGCTATGCACACTCTGCATATAAAATCAGTGTGCATACAATCATAGTCAATAATCCAATAACATAATGTATAGTAGTATATCACTTTCATGAACCTTTTTTTTGCATAGACTACTTTGATAATGATACTGAGTATTGAGACTAAGCATTTTTCTGTTGTGGTATTGTTACTTTTCCTGAAACAAAGCATCTGAATACTCAGATCATCAGCATCAGACATTCTGATGTGTGGAATAGTAAAGTAGATAATGAAATAATAATAAAAATGACTTAATTCCACTTAGCTTCTTGTGCATGCTGGGTCACTGTCTCATCTAAAACCACGTTTCCACTGCATGATATGACTCAGCTTGACTTAACTCACTTTTGGGACTAGGTACTTTTTTATGAGTCTGTTTCCCACTACAGATAATTACCCTCTCAATGTAGGTGGGATTTTGAACCGATTGTCATAGTGACGCTGCATGAAAATGCTGTTACATCATCTCCTACGCGGCGAGCACACAGGAACAGCAGCGATCAAACAGAGGAAAGTCTGCACTTCGTTATGGTTCTGTCTTTTTTTGAAAAACCTGGGTCAAGTAAATTCAGAAACTGTTGTCCCAATTTGTGGTTGGTGTGCAGGATATCCACGTCGTGTAAATTTCGATTCTAGTGACAGTTCTCTGCGACCAATCAGTGGTCTTCACTCGACTGATTAGGCCCAGCTTGCATGGAAAAGTACCAGGTACTATTCACAACTTTTCACAACAGAAAACCAAAAGTCAAGATTCAAGCCGAGCCGCATCACACAGTCATTGAGTTCCAAAAATTTCCAAGGGGAGGAAACCTAGAGAAACTGAACTGAATTTCCGAAATGCTTGTTTATTCTTGAACAGGGAAAATTAAAATGGTATTGGCTGATATTTAGTTATCAGATTTTTTTTTAACCCTCCACTCTCTATATTGATATCAGCTGTATATCAGTCTGTAGTCGCTGTTAGACTGGGGACACAGGCCCTCTGAGCTCCATGTAAGTCATGTTAATTTTCAAACGCGCTGGATGATATTTTTTGTTAAATATTATCCGACCAGCGAAGAAGAAAATCTGACTTATTAAGGGAGCATTTGAGGACCCGTTGTTTTAGTGTTAGTGTGTCTCATTCTCCTCTGATAGCTGGATTTTCCCTGTCGGTCGAAGGATTTTCAAACTGCTGACCTTCCTGTCACAAGCTCAGCTTTCTGAGTGTCAGGCAGCTTCCGCCCCGCTGAATGAATTTAGGGGAAAACACACACACTGTGGAGAAATGTAGCTGAGATGAGGCATAGTGTGATGTAGGGCAGCCGAACACACGCTCACGTCCAGTAGGGGTACAAGGGAGGACAGGGACTTCCCAAGAAAGTGTCAAGCGCTGGTGTCTCATACTGATTTACATTAAATCACATGCACATCAGCTTCTGTAGTGATTGCACATAATCTTGCATGTAGTGTGTGTCATCATGTCCGTTGTTAGCACTTAACATCTGGAGTCTTACAGACTCGCTGTGCGTCTTATTGTTCAGCGTTCTGAGTCATGTTGCTCGGTCATGTCCCTCTTCGTCCCTGTGGAGGAAGAGGTCATTGTTTGCTGTTGCTTCCTTCACTGCTGTCCTCACGCAGAGATGATGCACCTGACACTGTCACCTAGTTAGAACCAGGTCATATTTTTAACCCATTACTTAATGTGCAGTATTGTGGACGGAGTCACCAATAAAAGGTGTTTCAGCCAATTTAAAAAGGTCCGCCTTAAAATCTGTATCATTTTAACTGGATGCTATATTTAGAATATTTTCACTGTTTACTTTGCCGTCAGACATCCTTTTTTGACAGGAAACCACCGTTATATAAGCCTAACATCTCTCTCTCCAAACCAACCAAACTCCACAGAAGAAATCAGTAATTTTACCCCGCAGGTTACGCCAATTGCTAATCTGCAGCTCCCTTGATCTCTTTGTTTGTTTGTGTTATTGTGTGATTTCAGTGTTTTAGGATAGTTCGGATTCAACAAAGTCGCACTATAACACAAACAAACTAACAGATCAAGTCCAGCAAACGCCGGTTCTGCAGGGTAAAATGACTGATTTTGTTTATTGAGTTTGGTTGGTTTGGACAGAGTGATATTCTGTTTATTTAACAACCATCTCCTAAACTAAATCAGTGGAAATATTCTAAATATAGGGTACATTTAAACCGATATTGAAGTGTCTTTCGTTGCTGACCCCATCCACAGCAGTACATTGTTTAGCTTCCCATCTAGTACTCCTCTCTGCTTCCTGAACCTGAGGGCATGTCGACCTCCATCTGCTGTTGTAATAGCCTGTATTTTTCTTCTTAACTTAATGAGATGTAGACATACGCAGATTGAGAGTAGGTATGTTCACCCAAAATCACTCCAGGAATGCGTTCAGCATCCTAAACTAATAATCTGTATGTTTGGATTTATCTAAATCAGATATGATTGAAGTTATACTTTAACATATTGAAGCTGACATCCTTGTATTTGCTCATCTTGTTGGTATTTTGTGGTCAGGTCTGTTTTTGGATGCATGTCTTGTCCTTGTTTGACTCCCACTTTAAGCTGTCACACTAAGCTTTTACTCATTGGGGTCAAACTGTGAAAACTAGCTCAGTACCTGCTCTGATTTGGCAGGGGGGAGGTTGTTCTTTTCTCTAAAGGCGGTGGTGAGTAAAAACTGTGGTCCGCTGCTGCCGAGTGATAGTACAGGAAAGAATGGTGTGTCCCACAGGTCTGAGTCAAACTGCATTAGATTTATCACCACACGCCGCCTACATGAAGCCTCAGTCAGTGGAGTAGAGCAGAAGTACGAAAAAGACCCGGAAATATCATTTTGACTCACATCTTCTGTGGACCTCAAATGTTAACATTCCCCACTTCTCTCTTCATCAGTTTTTAATTATTTGTGGCAAACTCTGCATTTTGTGTTTCCCCATCGCTATCTGTACAAACCACATGCAAATCGTTCCTCCTTCCCCAGACAGATGTGACTGGACAGATGTGTCTTGCAAAAAAATATGTTCCGGCCTCCTCCTTTTCCTGTCATCCCCTTCCAACCTTGCCTTACAACTTTTTTCTACTTTCAGTTGTAATTCAGAAATAGCCCTCTTACATGAAATGCTAATAAAAGATCTAGAAGAGTTCAAACGAAACTAAAAAGTGAAACATCACAGATTCTGCACTTGAACTAAAGACAACGTCTGTACTGTATGTCTGTGGCTAAGAATTAAACTAGGAAACTTATGGGAATGAATGTCTGAGTCATTAAATTAAAAAAAATCAGATGTGCAAAAGAAGGTTTGACAGGTTGATATTAAAGAAGCATTTTGGGAGGAAAGTTTATCACCTTAAAAAAGTGAAATGGTGAACAATTGCTGATTTGCACACCCAGAAGACACAGACCAACTTTAGAATTAATTTGGGGAAACTTTCTTCATCAACATGTGAGAGAAATATCTAGCTGCTAAATGCTCCACTGTGTTCACCAGCAACTCGCTAACTTTGCCTGTCTGCTATTTGGTGCTTAGCAAAAAGCGTAGCGTGAGTTTCTAGAGCTCTTTTGCTGAAAGTAGCCTCCTGCTGCTGCTGTACTCATGCTGGATGTAGGCAGGTGTTGATGGGGAAAAGATATTGTGTGAATCACAGATTCTATTTTATTTGATTTCAATATGTTTTTGATTTTGCTCATTTTGACAGATTTTCAATTTTTAAGTTTAAATTTTTTGTTCTAAATCTTTGATTAGCAGAGGTATTCTAACTTTTTCTCCTTTTCCACTCATCAGAAATGGAAGAAGAACTGGTTCGTACTGTACCCCGCCAGCCAAAACGGCATCGCCCGCCTCGAGTTCTTCGACTCGCCCTCGGGCGGAGGGGGCGTGGCCGGCGGAGTCTCTGGAGGCGGGTCGAATGAGAAAACCAGGAAGCTCGACAAGAAGATCATCCGCTTGTCTGAGTGCATCTCCATCCTGCCGGCGCTGACGGAGAGCTGTCCCAAGGACAACATGGCGGCGTTCTGTGTGGAGACCAACGACAAGACGCACGTGTTCGCTGCAGAGAAGAACGCCGCCAAGGAGTGGATGGATACCATGTGCGACATCGCATTTCAGGTATCTTTGCACTTAAACTCTTCTCGTGTGTGACTGTGTAAAAAAACAGGGTGACCGATACCCACAGAGTGATTACTTTAGGAAACAGTCTTCTCACTGAGTGACTAAGACGTGGGTGGATGTGTATGAGCTTCCTTTATGTGTCTATGTTGAGTGTGTCTCTTTTGCTGTGTCTACAAAATGTTTTTTCGCTCCCTGTCCAAATTAAATTCATTAAAAAAACCTCCTTATTACCGTGGGAAAAGCTGAAGAACTGCTGGTTTAAATTTAGTTTTCAGCTGGGATGGCAGCGCAGTTCTGTTGTTTGCATGTACATCAGTTTTACAAAATTTCCCACATGCCCCTGGAGTGTCTATACAGGCCGCAGCCTCTGTTGTGTGCACTCACACACACGCACACACACACACACACACACACACACACACAAAAACATTACAGACATTTGCAGAGAGGAAACCAGAGGGAGTTTCCAGGAGGAAGACTTCATCCGCTTCGTTCTCTGTTGCTTTATTCTTTCTCTCTTTCCTGTCTATCACTCTTTGGGTTCAGTTCAGTTTCTCTACGTTTCCTCTTCTTTTGTTTCTGCGCAATTCAGTACGGCACGTAACCCGAAAAAGCCAACTCCTGCGTGTGAACGCATGGGCATAACATGGCATAACAAATCCTAATTTGGCGTCACACTCAGCCGGTTGACTGTCAGTGTGTCTGTGTGTCCACAGGGAGGAAGTGGCAGCTGCAGTACTGCTGCAGACTCTAACGGGGGACCACAAGACCTGCAGATGTCTGAAAACCTCATCTACTACTCCAGGGAGGAGGGTAAGGACACAAAACAGTTTGTGATCTCAAGAAAATATTGAAGACCTGATGATCACCTGGAGTATGTCATCTATTTTAGAAGCAATTATTGGTTATATTGGATGAAATTCTCTCTAAAAATCCAACAGGAGTCAATAAATGAAACGCTCTGATAAAAAAGGACAAAAAATATGGTACCTGTGGCTGACGCAGGCCTGTAATAAGCCCATTCAGCTGCGTCCTCCTAACACCAATAACCATTGTTTACATTCATTATAATGTGAACTCTGCTCCTCTCCTTAATGCCGTGGACTCGTCCTCCAGCAGTAGTCAGGCAGAGTGCGTTCATGCATTTTTGGCAGTGATCATTGTTTTGCAAGTCATGAGTAAGTGTCCAGACTTTGCACTCAAGTCCCAAGTCAAGACTGACGAGTTCCAAGTCCTAAACTTTGAATCAAGTCAAGAAGCCACCACATGTAAACACATTTTAACAACAGAGCCTCAGCTTACATTATTTTGTGCAACTTCAAATGTCAAATCAAGTTGGAAGTGCAGTAGTTGGGTCTCTGTAATTTTCAACCAACATTTTTCATGCTGCAGTTTTATTTTATTTTATTTTATTCAGCTCAGTAACATGATGTCAGCTCTTCATGGTTCTCTCCTGCAACATGATTGGATGCTGTCGGACTGTTTCAAACAAAGCGAAACAAATTTGTGGGTGTTTAAGTCCAAGTCATGCTGCAAGACTTTTTTGATTTTGCTAATCAAGTCTAAAGTCACCAAATTTGTGACTACAGTCCAAGTCATGTGACTGAAGTCCAGAGAGGCCCAAGAGGAGGGAGTGGAACTGTTTTAGTTGGATACTTTTAAAATCTTTAAGGTCACCTAAGCGAAAACACCTCTCCCATCTTCTCCTCGCAGTGAACGAGTTTTGGGTGACCGTTCAACGTACTGAGGCCTCAGAGCGCTGCGGGCTGACGGGGAACTACTGGCTGAAAGCAGAAAATGACATCTTAATCTTGAAGGAACCAAAGACCAAGAGGAAAGTCCTGGTGTGGCCCTACAAGCTGCTGCGGAGATACGGGCGAGACCGGGTGGGTGCCTGTGCTAATTAAAATTTCTCTGCAGTGATCAAAAATGACAGATCTCTGATCTTACAAGTACAGGTGGAGAAAGTCGTGTGTATTAAATTTAGGTCTGTGCTGCAACAATTGATCGTAGTTAGGAAGTGCAAATATCAGCTTTAGCAGCAGTGAGTGTGCTTGTGGTCACAGAGGATGTTTAGCTAAAGAGCCTGTGGTTGTTTTCGTGTCACATTTATGCTTCAAAGCGCGAGACCTGGATTTAAAAATGACTCTGACCTTTAAATTGTTTGTCTGGTTTGTCTACATGTTTATTTTTGCATGTGTCTATACTGACACACACACACACTGCACACACAAGATGAGAAGAGGATGTAACCTAATTTATCTACATGTGTAGATCTTTTCTTCTCTGAAAAAGAAAGCAAAGGAAGTAAAGTGTGTTTTTAAAACAGAATTTAACTGTAAAGCAAACAGTTAAGTAATAAAAAAAATATCCTGAGAAAACTGAAATCTACAATTCAGTGGAAAAAGGAAACAAGCATTTTTTTTTTGTGCCAAAAAATGATTAATGAGTGATGACAGGAAAAGACTGACTGGCTCCCATTACTTCAGTCCTGTTTGGTATTTATTCAGACGTGTCTTTATTTATTTATTTATTTATTTATTTAGTCACACACGCTTAACTTCCACTTTCACACACACACACTGTAAATACACCACATGAAAACACAAATGCAACGCTTTTGTTTTTGCTCTCATTTTTTATGAGGTGAAGTAAAAGATTCAAGACTTCTATGCACACAAAAGTTACTTTTCTCAAATTTTGTTTGCAAACTTGTGAAAAATCCATGTTGGTAAGCACCTCTTCTTTGCTAAGATTTTGGCATGATGAAAAAAAATTGCAAAAAAAGTCTTAGATTATTTACTTCAATAAATGAAAAATGTGAAGAAATACTAAAATATTGTGTTGATGAGTTGTTGAATACTGTATATTCAAACATTGTTTCTTTCCTTCTTTTCTTTAGGTGATGTTTTCCTTCGAGGCGGGCCGCCGCTGCGACTCAGGCCCCGGTAACTTCACCTTTGAGACCAAGCAAGGCAACGAGATCTTCACGCTGGTGGACCAGGCCATCCAGTCGCAGAAGGCGCTAGTTGAGGAGCGCCACCTCAGCATCCCCATGAACTTTGACCCAGACTGCCCTGCGTCGCTGCAACACATACGCAACGCCGTTCCTGGTGGCGCGACGGCGTCGGGAAGCGGAGACAGCAGCAGCTGCAGCAGTCGGGAGGCTGACGGCGATTCGGGTGGCAGCAAACCGGGCTCTGCTGATGGCGTGCTTGGGAAGAGAGAGGGTGGGGATGGAGGAGGAGGATGGGGGCAAGGAGCAGGAGGACTCAAAGGGAGGAGTTTACCAGAACCACCAGCCATTTTGGGGGGTTTGGGAGGAGGGGGGACACCTCCAAGGACTCCAAAAGGGCAGGCGACAGCAAAAGGTCCTCCTTCAGCTGACGAACAGGCAGGTCTTTACTCGGAGCCAGCAGATTCAGTTCGCCTGCCTCTGAGCCCCTCTGACTGCCTCTACTCCGACCCAGTGGACAGCATCAAGGCTCAAAGCCCATCCACCCCTCCAGTTCCCACACCACGTCACCGACCAGTAGGAGACGAGACCGGAGGTGGCATCCAAGGGGATCACCTCGTAGGCAGTAACCACAGGAAGCCACCGGACCTGTACTCACACGTGTACGACCGGATCAGCCTGGAGCTGAGCCAGAAAACGAGCGCGCTGAACCTAAACGGGGCTGCAGGTGGAGGAAGAGGGGGAGGAAGAGGGGCGAACATTAATAGGCGACCCCCAGGAGGTCAAGCAGAAGGGGCCCCATCACCTCCTGGTCTTCCTCTGGAGCACATATACGATGAACCGGAGGGTTGCGCCAAAGGAGGCGGTAGAATGTCCCCTAGTTTAGGTATGAGTATTTACGACGAGGCTCGTTTGGAGCCTCACAGCCAGGTGGCCTCCCCAACAGGATTGGAGGGGAATTACAGTACCCCCTCCCATGGAAAGATGCCAGAACCCAACAGACACTCTCCTCCGCAGCTGGGCCCGAGCCGTGGCACGCCGCAACCTCCAGTTCCGAGGTGGCCCAAACCCGTCACCGCCCCGAAGCCGCCCAGGAGCGGTTTCGCTCGGAAGGATCCGGTGCCGTTGCCTCCTGGGAAACATGGGGGTCCTGGCAGCAATGTGAACAATAACAACAATATTTGGGGAGGAGGAGGCGGCGGCGGTGGAGGAGGCGGCAGTGGCAGGGAGCTGTACAGCAAAGTGTCAAAACAGAAAGCTCCGCCCACTAATTCATGGTACAGTCGGCACCAGCAGACGCCACTGAGATCACCCGATATCATCTACGACAACTTGGGAGATATTTGATATCCTTTGTTTTTCTACAGGGACAGAAATTATTTCCTTTAATGGTGAAAGGATGAGGCCTAAAAAGTGAACTTTTGGTCGCTGCTTTTATTCCTGCAGTTTTTGTAAGGACTAAGCATATTTCTTCCGTCTGTGGACTGGAATAATTATTTGAGACAGTCGATTCATTTGGAGTGGATTAGCTCACAGCTATGAGAAAACCACATTACGGCTGCATTTTGAAACATGGAGTGCAACCATTGTAGGGCCACCCTCTGTGTGTGTGTGTGTGTGTGTGTGTGTGTGTGTGTGTTTGAGAAAGAGAGAGTGAGTGTTTGCATGGTCAAACCCATAATTGGAGTACCAATCCACAGTGTGGTTGGAACCAGCCACTTCACTTGAACACACACACACACAGAAACCGTCAGGATTTGCCAAAACGAGCTCGGCCCGCAGGCCTCACTTTAACAAGCTGAGAGAGCGGCTTGGCTCGCGTTTTATAAAATGTCTGCCGTGCTTATGAAGTGACTGGGAAACATGTTTTTGCACTGCTGCTTTTGTGTTTCTCTGTAATATGAGACAATGTGACAGGTTTGGAGCGTCTTTGAGGCTGGGACTCCGACAAAAGGAGCGGATCTTTTTATGTTTGTGTTTTCTGGGCTGATTTATCGTTCGAAATCCCAATGATGAGATTTACAACATTTTCAGCTCAGGAAACGAAAACGCGATGCGGGTGCATCTTAGGATGCACTGAATGAAAAACATTGATGCTACTGTTTGGAGGAAGCATGAAAAATGGGACTTAAAGACCCTATCTGGGTCTTGGAAACAGACATAAATGGGCCATAAAAGGGTCATGGGGTCACATGGTCCTCATGTGGCCATTAAAGGACAACTTCAGACCCTGTTTGCTCCTGTTTTTGTGTTGAAATGACTAACGGAGACATAAACTTTTGAAACTGGTCCAGTGTTGAGGGAGACTGCTGCAGCTGGCAGAAGCGAAACTGTCTGACAACATCATGGAAAGAATTGCTTTTTTTAAAAGAGTAATACCATTTTTACACCGAAATTAGCGCACAAATGCATTAACCGCAGCTAAGCCCAGTAGAAATAAGTGATTGACCCTTTTCTCACTGCCAGTAGACCTTTTCTGGTGTGTGCCGGAAAGCTGAGACTCAACTCATCTGTCCAGGAGAGAAGAGAGACAGTTTTAAACGTCTGTGTAACTGAATCTCAGTGTTTTGAGGTTTAGTTTCTCTTCTGGTTCATGGTTTGTACTTTGCAGTATCTGCCTTATTTTACTGTGAAAACCAAACATTTCCTGGTTTTGCAGCTTCATAGTGAAAGCTTTTTGACAGGAAAATACTATTTATAGATAATATGTGTTTTGTTTTACCAAAAGCAGCTGTTTTATTGCTTTTAACTAACCAGACTCCCTTTGCAAAACTGTAATTTTAACAATGTCATCGTCATCTTCATTCAAACTCAACAGAAACAAAATAATCATCTCATCTTACCACCGTTCCAACAAGCACCGACTCTGGTTGTTTGGTCGAAAGAAACCTTCTCTTCATGGCGTTAGATGTGAAAATATCAGGAGGTCAGACATCAGTGAAGCAGCAGGTTTTAATTTGTTTCTGTTTGGTCTGAGTGAAGATAATGAAAATTTAAAAATTGCAGTTTTCCAAATGGAGCGCGGTTATTCTGCTGAGTCATAAACCAGCTGTTTCTGGTTAAACAAAATAAATCTCACTCTTTAAAAAAAAAGTCTCTCTCTGCAGTGATCCTTTCCATAACGTTGTCAGAGACTTACAATAACAATCTAAGCCTCTCTGTGTGAAATAAAAACTTTTAGTGGATGTACTTTGATGGTGCACAGTTGAGGGATTATGTTGGAGTTTAGTTTGCCAGCTGCAGCGCTCTCCCTCAGTACTGGATTAATGTCCAAAACTGTTGTCCTAATTAGTCACTTAAGACAAAAAAACATGGGAAAATAGGGTCCAGGTTGAAAAATACCCCGAAGTTGCCCTTTAACCTGCACAAGATAATATTATTTGAATACTTTATGTTTCTATGTATAAACTAAATATGAAACTAATCAATTCCCTGCAATGTGTCAGTGTGTGTATGTATGTGTGAGAAACAGCTGTGCTGTCTGTAAATATAACTAATAATAAAAATGGCTCCAAAAACTAAAAATACTTCTCCATAGTGGGTCTGTGCACAAGAGAACTCCACTAATTGCCACATGACGACTTCCCCTCAGTGTGTTTGTCCCATCAGGAGCCAATCAGACGCAGTTTTTAGTCTTTCAAAGCCGTTCTGTTCTGGACCAAACGGGACAGTAAAACAGTCTGACCTCATCCTCCACTTCCCTCCCTCTGCCACGCTCTGTTTTTGTTGTTTCAGTCCGTTTCCAACCACTTAATCGCACCGTTAAAGTTGAGCCTCGAAAAAAACAGAAACAAAGACTTTCTTTCTTTCTTGTCTTTCTTCCTTCCTTTCTCCCCTTTTCTGCATCAATACTGTTGTTCGGTTGCTCCGGTGACAGTTAATGGCGGCTGGTTTGTGTCGGACACGCTGTGCATTTTAACTGCGGGGAGATACCGTGAGACGAGGGCAGGAATACAAGACGGAAAGAGGGGGAAAACAGCTAATTGACATGTTGAAGAATGCTGCAGAGAAAGGGGGAACATGTGGCTGTTCATCCTGAGCGGAGGATGACGAAAGAGTGAGAAGAAAGGGACTTTAAGACGGGGAAAAGAGATGAAAAAGATGCTGACATGATGAATGCTGGCAGGATGAACCTGTCTGTGTCTGGTTGGCTTGCATAACAGGTACAGACTGTTCCCCTCACTTCTGCGCTGCTCTTTATCCCCGTCATCCCTCTTTATCCCCTTTTCTTATTTTCTTTATTTCCCCACCTGCTGCTGCTGCTGGACTACTTTCTGGACAGGAAAGTCCTGTAAAAGTAACTGGATTACATTCTGGGGTAAATTTCCTAACTCAGTCCCCCTCACCTCCCCAGTTCTTGCAGACAGAACAGGGGAAGAAAAACAGAAAAGGAAAGTGCGACGACAAACTTCTGTCTTTCTCATTAAACTCTGGGTGAACTCATTGGAAAAAGAACCACGGTACACACACACACACACACACACACACACACACACACACACACACACACTGCACACAGTACATGGTACTGTTTTCATGCTGTCAACATTTGCTTCTTTAATATGTTTCAACACTTCCTTCTTGGAATATCCAAAACAAGCTGTTTACATATTGACAGTCAGTGTGTCAGAAATTGTGCACAAAATACCCAAATCGTAGCCATAAAATTTGCATAGAGGAGAATAATATCCTGAATTTGACTGCTTTTTCAGTGGCTGTTATTACTGTGATAACTGTGAGTTGGTCTGTTTGAGCATGTTGACAGGCAGCTTTAGCACTTTTTTGTACACACATGTATTTGTAGATCTAAACGCCAGTTAGATTGTCAAAATAAATGTCTTTTTAGCTTTATGAAGCCCAGTATTCAACAAGCATTAAAGTAACAATCATGAAGATTTTCATTTAAATCAGTGAGGTAACACAATGGCCTTTGGCCCACTGATATAAGCACTGAAATATTTATATATGTGCAGTGTTATGAACTGGGTGTTTATGGCGACATTCCCAGAGAAAATAGTGTATTAGGTAATCTCTATAAACATACATCTAGATATCTGAGATATCTGAGCTTGTTGCTAATGTAAAGCTAATATTTCCTACTGCTGGAGCATGGAGCACATTCACTTTCTTGTCAAGAATTGGATCAAAATATCGATGCCACTCTCATGTCTGTATGTTAAACATGAAGCCACAGCTGATTCCCAAGAGACCGACAAAGACTGAATCTGGTCAAAACATCATCCCGGAAAGAAATTCAAACACAGCTGGAAAACACATGGGTGCTGGACAGAAATGCAAACACAAAAGTATAAGTAGTAGTCTTTATGATCGTGAGTCTGCATGGGGTCTTTTATTTTGAAGTGTACTTTGACCGGATTCTCTCTGCTTTTTCTGTGTCTGACTTTTTCTGACTTTTCTGTCAGGAATAGACTCGGCGTACATTTGAAGCAGAGCAGAGAGCCGCTTCTGGGACACCGAGGTGCTGCTGGTGGAATCACAAGCACCGTGTAGAATTTGTTTTTTTTAATGCAGCATGAACAATGAAAGAGTATTGTAGGTTGACACAACACAATACTAACACATCGACAGAACTGATCTGGGTTTCAGTGAAGAGTTTCAGTGTGTAATACTGTTTCAAATGCAGTTTCTCAAGATTTTCTGTTTTCAATAAAGTATTATTGTTATTAGTCACTGCATAAAATAATGACTGATGAGAACTTTGAAAAACTAGATGTGGTGCAGCTTTTCAAACGTGGTGGTGGTGTTTCAGATCTTGTTCCTGTGTTACAGAAAGCTCCTCTGTGCTTTCTGTCACCTCTTCACATTTTTCTCCTCATGTGCCCTGACCTTTCACACATCTGCAGAACAGCTCAACTGGCTGCCAGATCGCCCATGAATGTGTGTGTGTGTGTGTGTGTGACAGCTAAAACCGAGAGTGTGTGTGCGAGAAATCTACAAACAGGCCTGCTGCTGTCGGGTTTGCTCAGTGTATGGTATATTGTGTCTGTCTATGTTCTGACACTGCTGCCGTTTCACCTTGTGTGCACTCCTCTGTGATTGCGTGCGTGCGTGTGCAGGGTTGGTGGCCTCATACTGAAAGCATATAAAAGACCTCACTTCAGAGTTTCAGATCAACTTCTGTGAGTTTTGTCAGTTTTTGGAGAAATGTCCAGTCAAGAGGAAGCCCTTCACTGTTATGCTGCAGGACATGTGACACAATCTACCACAGAAAAACAACAAACATCTGATCTAAAAAAAAGTGGGGATTTTATGATGAACGTTGAACGCCACTTTGGTACAGATTGACATGCTAACTCTAATATTACAGACTCAACTCGACCTGATTGTGTAGGCGTTTGTGAGCATCTGTCGTTGCTAGCCACATGATGCTATCTTTGACCAGACATGCTTTATCTGCAGGTTTGAGATCTCTGCATTTCCGCAGGTCTACATGTAGATGACACACACACACAAACAAACACATGCATACACACAAACGCGCACAGTCTTGGACTATTATCATATCAGTCACAGTCTTCTTGTCTCTGGTCTGTCTGTCCTCAACATTGTGTGACTGTCCTCTTCCTGACAAGGTCTCTCGCTCAGTATCTCTCTCTCTCTCTCTCTCTTTTTTTTTTTTAAAAGGTCATGTCAGACTTACGGAAAGAGAACAGGATCAGTCCAACACCAAGAGGCACTGAAACCAGGCTTCACAGTAACAGGTGCTTTTTTGTGGAAGCTGACATCACTTTACATACCAGGAAGTAGATAACAAGAATTTGTTCTGAACTGAAGAAGCCTCCTGGATGAGAATTTTTGTGGTTGACACGTGTGGAAAATTCACTACATTTTCTGACCGAACACACATTTCGACTTACTTTACTTAATCTGTTAGCCACTTAAGAGGCGGTGAAACAAACTATTAACACTGACATATTATCACCTTGTAGAGCTTATATGGAGAACACATCAAACAAAGACAGAGTTGAATTTGCATTAATTTGAAATGTTACTCTCCATGTGACATGTGACATGTCACTCCTGAGTGAGGTAACGCTGCTCACACCATCAGCTAATAGAAACAGAAGTGCGTTCGCAGCAGAGAGAGCAGGAGCGTGCAAGTATGGACAGAAATGTTGAGGTGATATAAGAATGATCATGTAGTGTGAAGCGTGTGAATGACACTGCAGACTGTAGGTTGCGTTACGGTGACATTTGGACAGAAAGATTCACATCATATTCACTCGTCTCCAGTTCAAATCTAAAATTAAATAAAAAAAAAAACAACGGAAGAAATGAACGTCAACCAGTTTTTGAGACTTTGAACTCAAGCTAGTTGCAGACTTTATCTGTGTTGCACTGTGGTGCTCTGCAGGTCGTGTGTCATGGATGCACCGCAGCCTTTTCACTGAAAACTCTCACTCGTTTCCAGCTTGTTGCTGAAAACAAGAGTGAGGAGAGCGCTGAAAGTGAACCAAAACAGTGAAGTTGCGGGCCACAAAACCAAAACAATGATCAGAGAGATGCTACAGAGCTCTGCAGAGCTGAGGAGGACTGCAGCGTCGGTTGATAACTCTCTGTGGGTTCATCGCTGCAAGTGACATCTTTCCCGTACACGTAGTCACTGGAAAACTCATCTACAAGATTGATCAGTCTAAGATTCCTAATAACTTCATAATTATGTAGTTACAATATTGTGATTACCACTATTTGTTTTTGTTAAGTCTGTTAATGCTATAAACTTCCCTTTAAAGTAATATACATTTCTTTAAGAGCCACACATTAAGAAAACAGTTCAGAGCAAATATATATATAAAGAAATCATGATATTTGTCAGGGCACCCCCTTGAAGTTTCAAGACCTGGAAGCTCCTCATTTTCGATGCAGCCCCTGCAGGCTGTTTCCAATCTTGTGAACATTTCACACCTGTCAGCTGCACCTCTGAATATAAAAAACCCTCGAGCTGCTGAAACTCAGCTGCATTTCCTCATTTTGTTTTAAGACTGTGGTACATGAAATGAGAGACCTTTCTCTTGTGCACATCTGACGAGCATTCACATGTTCTCCCTTCAGACACACCTGAAACTGTCCGGTTTCCTTTCGTCTTTGACTCTGCAGACCACCAGCTTCTATTTTTAGCTGTGCGTGGGCAAACCCATTCAGTCATATGTGTCTGAAAGAGAGTTTCATTCACTCTCTCTCTAATTTCTGCAGCGCTATCTAAAGGAAATGACAGTTTCTCATTCAGATTGTGGCTCCGTTGCCCCAAAATAAGAAAAGGATGCCTGCACAAAGCTCTGCTGAATATGTGAAATGAGTTTCGTTCTCTCTCAGCACGTCAGCGACGCCGCTAAAACAGCAAAATGTGCACAATGAGATGAAACAAAGTTCAGAATTCCAAACTACTTCAGAGTTTAATTGCTTGACCAGGTTTGGTAATTGGAGCTGTTTTTCAGTATTATGATTGTGTCTCCCAAACTTTTCAAGATTTTCGAGTCCTGCGTGGGAGAAGAGACCTTTCAGATTCCAGCATGATTCTAGTTCCTAGGTCCTGACTTCACCTCCTCACTTCCTCCTCGCAAAGATGCACTTCCTCTTTCTGTTCTCGCTCGGCTCTGCTTGTGAGAGGGTCGGTTATTCTCTGCCTGCAACCTGTATGTGAATTGTGAATTGTTCGTGCTCAGTTCGTGTACACTGGAGTCCTGCGCCGTCGTTGTGGCCAGGGAAGGACAATTACAGGAAAAAGACAGTTTGCGAGACAGATACAGCGTCTGGAAGAGTGTTTTGCTCTTCTGCAGACTGCAGCAAAAGAAAATGGTACATGGAGAATAAAGCAGGAAGTCACTGCACTAATATTATCCTGACTCAGATATAGAAACCGATGAGACATAGAAGAAATACTACTGCACTTTTAGCCAGACAGACCACAAAAGTGTGTTTTTATATCAGAATGGAAAAAAATAACTTTCAGTAATGGCAACATTTTGTGGTCAACTACGCCAAGTTTCAAAAAACAGGAAACTATGAAAATTATGTAGAAAAATACAGAACTTATCAGCCAGAGTGGAACCATAACAGATGAGTGTCCTGTCCATTCAGACTGAGACACACAGACATTTATTCACCGTCTGCAAAAATGAGACAAAACGGCACAGAGAAAGGTCACCTCTCCACCCTCAGGAAATGATGAATCAAAACTTAAAGACAGACTGTCTCCTGCACGGTGGCGAGTGATCGTTGCTTTGTCAGCGCTCAGCAGCGATACGTCTTACAACAACTTCTTTGGTGTGAAGTGTCACCGACTGGATCGGCTGGTGAACATCAGATGTGCGGTTTTCTTGCCTCACTTCATGGGGCCTTTAGGGTTAAGATAAGAGCAGTTCATCTGGGTACTTTGCCAATGTACTAGCATAAAATAACAATATTAGGCCTCATGCAAGAATATTTGCATATCTTTTCTTAAATGTAGTGATGCCTGCGAGCTAGTTCAGGCTCGAGCTGCACCGCAATCACACGTAACACGCCTCACACCTTAAACCGCTAAAACCTCCCATCTCTCCCTCTGCCTGTCAATACCATTGCTGCCTTACAACAGCATCACTGCCTGCTCATTCAGCCCCACCACCACCCCAGCATCCACCTGCAGGCTCCGACAGCGGGTCCAAGAAACACAGAAGGTTGTGCTGTCACTGAAATAAACCGATGTCTCAATATGAAACTGGCTTTACAGGAAAAAAAAAAAGTCTTGCCACATCCTGGAGTTTCCATCACAGAGATAAAGGACAGAGTAAGTGAAGATGTTCCCATGCAGCATGTGCAGATATACGGCCGATACACCTGACAGCATGTACTACTGCATCATTAAATTAGTGATGATGAAGGCTTTATGAGTAAATTTATGATTATATAATAATTTAAAATGCAATCAAACAGGATAATATTAGTATTTGTGAAGTGTAATTTATTTTTCAAACACAAAATGTCTTCAAACTAATGAAATATGTAACATTCTGGGTTTTATTATGTTGTTTCCTGTTTTATTTTTTAACGCTACCTCTTGTGTCTTTTCAGTTTCCTGTGTTTTCCCGCCCCTCATCAACTGCACCTGAGGCCACTCACTCACCTGCCCCTGATTAACCTCCTTGCCATCCCTGTGTATTTATACCCCCACCAGCTCCACATGTCTCTGCCAGATTGTCTCTGTTGTCTGTGAAGCTGCTTTGTGCTGTTATAGGCCTCATGTTTCCGTTTGGACTTCGCCTGTTTATGGGATTATAGTTTTGTGCCTTTTTCCCCTGTCTGTTTTTGTTTGCCTTTTGGACTCCCTGTGTTTGCATTTTTTGGGCTTCAGTAAAGACAGTGATTTTCATTTGAACCTCACTCTGCCTCCTGTGTGTCCTCTGCACCTGAGTCTCAACTTCCCAGAGTTCCCAGTAATATACAGTCATTAATGAAAAACTTTGGTTTGGTTAACAGCAAACTCCCAGAACAGGTCTGGACGACTCAAAAATTGTCTGACAGAAAATTCAAAATAGAGAAACTCCTGTCTCACTTTCTACTGATATATTTGTTGAATATCAATGTTTCGGTCTAAACGACCTTCATCAGGTGTACTGGCAGCATCCACACATTTCTACACATACACAAACAAAAAAACTCACAAGATCACAATGAATCTTCCAGATCACAATCATTTATCGGGTGTTTTTCAGGTCTACTGTCTGGCTGATGACGCACAGATCCATTTCAGGTGCTGATCAATCTCAGCAGTTTGAAAAAGATGAAGATCGTTTAGACCAAAATGTGGATATTTAATAAAAATGTCAGCAGAAAGCTGGAGTTTCTCTAGTTTTCTTCAAGTTGAATCTTTCTTTTTCAGTATTTTAAAAGAAAATTCAAATTATAAATTCATTATGCTATTTTGTTGCCAATCAACGTTCGGCATCATTATATAGAAAAAAGTTTAAATGTCACTTTGTAACCCCTCGTCTTCTGTTTTGGTCCATCTGGTCTGACGTTACTGTAACTCATCACACTGCTACAGTGAAATGGAAGCATTGTTTTAAACATTGTTTACTTATTACATGACCTTTTACTACAAACAGAAAGAAGTAGAACACGTCGGTTTTAGCACCACTTCCTATATGCTTATGCTGTTTACAATGTTATAAAGTCAGTCAGCTCAATTTATGAGAATGTTAAAGTTCCCTCCCAGTGGACATTTCACAGTAAAAAGTTTAGTTACACCGTCACTCTTCACCGAGACTCTTTACTGATTCACTTCGATCTGCGGGCACAAATCAGCACACGTGTCAGCGACACCATTAACTAGCCTGTGGTAAACAGTTTACCACAGACACACACTCTGACTGTTCAAGTCTCACAGTTTACCACTTTCATCCTCTCTGCAGGTGGGCTGAAGCAACAGATCTCCCCTGCTACTCTCTCTCGCTCTTTGGGGGATGCGCAAAATGCGACGCGGCAGCTTTGAGGCACGGCGCCACCGTTTTCTTTCCCCAATGTTTGTGATGTTTTCCTGCTCTCATGTATGAAATGAATTGTGTTACATTGCAGGACTGCCAGGGCACTTTGAAGGTACGACAACGGTATATTTTTCAGATTGAAGTTGTAAAGTGAAACCTTAAAAAAAGGCCAGCTTGACCAAAAAGCCAACATAATTCTCTGCTACTTATTGAGTCATTTTTAATTCATCTTAATGACACTTTTGGGGCAAATTACTGATGAAGAGGCACTTGGTTGATCTTTATGCAAGATTCACATCATCATTTTAATGTGATTATCTCGCTGGAGCAATTTCTAATGTCCAAATTCACATAGCAACCACTGCTAATATATGAATTAGGTTATGCTTTAAAGCAAAGAAACAACATGGAGACCTGCTCACACTGATGCAGTTTCTACGATCAGCTCGTGTTTCTGGTGAACACACACTAAAGACGTGTTGCTGGTCATGGTGGTGACATATAATGAAAATGGCCGCACGCCAAGATCCTAAACTAACTGATGTTTCAAACACACTTTGTCTTTCTCAAGGTAATTTCTGCCATTTTGTAAGCAATGGACACACTTTCCAGATATCATTTGTAAAGTTTCAGTGTGAAGTAGCTGCACTGCATGTGTCTGGAGGCCTATTTAACTGCTAAATAGCACAGACGAACCACATTTGCAACCTGCAAGTACCACAAATATGCCTCCCTTCTACAAAGAGGCTATATATGTTCACATTTTACGTAGCTTTTCACAGAGTGAGCAGTCTGTGAAAGTTTTATTTAGCGTTGGCGTGTAGTGGGTGGAACAGTGGGTGGTAAAAGGTTAAGGGTGGTTAGATAGTTATCATAAAAATCCTCCCACTAAAACCACCATAAGTTTATAACATCTTATTAAAAGTTCATTAAGATCTTGGGCAAAGGTTAACTTGACTTCACCTCATAACTGGATTAAAAATCAAAAATGTACTATATTTTCAAGGTTTTGATTGTTTTTAGATTCTGTAATGCATTCTACTTATTCATTTCACAACAGGGTATTATTTTAACCTATTCATAACTGTATTCCATGCTTAGATTCATGTAGCTTTTCATAGTATTATCTGTGTAGCAAATGCACCTCATAGTGCGGTGTTCTGTAGGCAAAGCAGTGGGTGGTAAAAAGGTTAAAAGTGGTTAGATGGCCTTTTTTTTTTTCAAAACAAAGGTATCTAATCACTTCACAGAGAAAAGACCTGCAAACTCTAGAGCTGTGAAAAAATGACATGACACGAAACTAAAATCAGGGTGGGATCCAGGGGCAGAAAAATGTAGTGATTTAACTGTGCAAAAGACGCCTTTTGGAGCATTTTATGATCAGAGGAGGGAGACACACATAATGCTTTTCTTATTTTTGATCTTTTTAAGTCTCTTTACTACTTTACATACTTAAAGTAAAAAGAAAAAGTACTCATCATGCAGAAAGGCCCATTATATATTACTGAGGCATTAATGCATCACTGTTATGTTACAACTAGTAAACGTGGAGCTCATGTATTTGAATATAGCCTTTTATTATTTTACATACTGCTGGGTAGTTTGTGAATTTCCCCCTGCTGACTCATAAAGCATAAAGCTTAAAATTTGTACTGTATTGTATTTGCATCTGTAAAGTAACTGGTAACTAATGCTGTCAGAAAAATGTAGTGAAGTAAAAAATACAATATTTGCCTCTGAGATGTAGCGGAGTAGAAGTAGCAGAAAATAAAAGCACTCAAGTAAAGTACAAGTACCTCGAATTTGTACTTAAATACAGAAATTCTGCTTTAGTAAATGTAGCCTGATAGATTACTTTCCACCACTAGTAACTGAGATAAGGAAGGCCATGAAGCTAGCTAATGCTAGCTAGTTGAGCTAACAGTACAAACTAGGAAAGAGGCCTGAGTAAATACAGCAGAGGTTACAGCACAGTAACCGCTGCTGATACACCGCCTGACTCTGCACATTCATGATGGCCGCCTCGCTAAACTGCTGCGGCTCGCACACACGTGGCGTCCCCACGCCACGCACTGCTACCACCCGGCCTGTCTTCCTACACAGAGTCTGCAGAAGAGTTGTGAAGAGAACAGTTGTAGCCTGAAAGTTTAAATCGTTGTTTATATGATAATGACCGATAATATGATATGATGCATATGATTCCAAGAACGTAAGACAATCATTCTTATAATAATGTCGACACTACAAGAAATATCACTTAATGTCTGTTACTGACAGCCATGACATCTCAGGATCACTGAAGAATCCATATTTTACAGATTTATTTTATTTCAGCACTTTTGGTTTTTGTTTAATGTATTTATTGACTTTTTAAAAATTATTTTCTTTGCATTATTTGTTATGATTATTAGTCTCACAATTGCTATCAGTATTGCTATGTTGGTCTCAAAGGGGGGTGGGTGTCGAGCAGATGATGTTTGAAAATCCAATAAAAACATTTGAATAACAATAATAATCCTCCAACCAGAACAGTTTATTTACCTGTAGTTTATAAACAGTGTTAAAAGGTCAATAAACATATTCTGAATAAATATAGATATAAAAGATAAATACATAGAACTGTTGAAATAAAAACAAACAAATGGCATCAATCTGCGTCAGTTTCCTTTAAAACCAGTCGACAGACACAACATGAAAGCTGAACAGGAACATGAGTCACTGAACACCGAGATAAGGATGTTTGTGCGGTGGAATAAAAACAACAACAAACAAAGAACTGTCTTGGAAAAAGAAGAACTGCTACCAAAATAGGGCAAGAACTTGCAAAAACCTGAAAAATCTCCTTACTGTCGAGAAACTTTCGGTCAGATTCACCACTGAACGAATTTGCAAACACAAACAGGGACACTTTTGTTGACCGTTGGCCACGTCCCATTAATCTCTAGCAGTTGTGACATTTAATGAGGAGTGCGGCTGATGGTGAACTCCGGCTTCAGCCTTTTGACCTTTGTTGCAGACAGAGAGGCTGCTGTTGTTTTATTTGAACAAATTAATGAAATTCACACACGCTGACTCGACCGCCCCGAGCTCGTCAGGATTTAGAAGAAGAGAGGGAAAAGAGAGAGAGAGAGAGAGAGAGGACGGAGACAAGAGAAGTGGGTAAAATGTCAATGGGTAGTTTTGGAGGTCCGGTCAAATTCTCCCCGGGGACAAAAGGATCGTTGTGGCTGTAATTCGTGAATGCGGAAGTCCTGTGACATCACAGCGTCATGAAGACATTTGCCGCTGGGTCGTCCCTGTAATGTTACAAGGTTCAACAAGGGGGTGGAATGGCGGGAGACTGATTAAGCCTATGAGCGTGCGTGTGGATGACATAGCTCTGTGAGGAGGAATAAATTAATAACAGTGACGACCGGTGTGTGCAACTGACCAATATGTGCGTATGAGCGTGAATCATCGATTAAATGTGTGTGTGTGAATGTGACCTTGTGAGAAATCAACCAGTGATGTCATGAACTGACTCCTTAAACACCCAGTGGAATGTTTTCTTCATCCACATGTGGTTTATAATTACATCATTAATTAGGTTGTAAACACTTAAATCACTATATATAAATCATCCTGTCACAAACACGAAGGAGTCTCTATGAATGTTTGTGACTGGTGTCATTAAGTGTCATTTGGTTCAGCTCAGTTATGTCATTTTTTATTTAAAGAATTGGGTTTTGTTTGAGGCAGAAGTCTTTGTTATGACAACTTGACACTGTCAGACATAAAGAAATGGTTAAGTTTTTGTGTTCTGATGTTACATTGTACTGTCATATGTGGCTGGTTTTGACATTGGCCTTCATAAGACCATATAAATGTGTCATGAATATTTTCCATGACCTCAACTGAAGTGGTACAAGAGTTTAGACTTGTCATCAAGATGTTAAGTCATGAAGTTTTATTACACTGTCACATGCTATGGTTACGGTGCCATGAATAATTTCCTTGACTTAAAGCAAAGTAGCATCATTTGGGCTTGTCATAAAGATGTCATTGAATGTTATAAGGACAGTTTGATGATGAGTTCTGTCCCATGACAGCGGTCAGCTGGTTTACTTGTTGCTAAAGTACGGCTAACCGTGGACTTAATAATGTCAAGTTGTCGTAACAAAAACAACTCAAACAATGTCAACTTTGCATTATGATCAAATAGTCATAATGATTCATACAGACTCTCTCATGCTCACGACAGGTGTCACAACATGTTTATGACAGTGTATTGAGTCTTATGCACACCCGTTTGAATTAGTATTAGAAGTATTACCAAAACCTTACTGTATGAATCTGATCAGAAAATGCCTCTAAGCAATTAATTGATTATCAAAACAGTTTTAGATGATTAAGATTTGCTTAATATTTTATTTGTTACTTTAGATGCTATTATATTTTGACTATTAAAGGGGGAATCTTGAATATATTTACTGTACTTAATCATAAAATGACCATAACATGTAATCAGATTAGGGAAACATGCTAAGAGAACAGCCAGCATGTTCTCCTTTGAAATGTCTACTCGCCTGTTTCACATTTCTTAGACTTAAAATTAATGCAGCACTGAGGAACAGAATGAGTTTGTGTCCGTTTATGAGTCATAAGAAATCATGAATGATCTTTTAGAAGAAGTAGATGCCTGCCTCGGAAACAACTCACTTCAATTATAAATGGTATTCCACTATTTGAAATGCTAGATCATAAATATTTCTCCTTTAATGACTAATAAAGTGTTTAGAACCTAATTATTAACCCAATTATAAACCATTTAAAAGGTTAAAGTGGTTTCCTCTCATCTCTGTTCTCTTTCCATCGACTCCCCCCCCCCTCACGGTGCCTTTCAACCCCCAGAGAGAGAGCAGGCTGTGGGGGTGAAGGAGAGCAGAGAGGCCCCTCTGTCTGCTGCTTTATTCTCTGTCTCATTAAAACACTGAGGCTGTGTTCAGACCGGGGCTTAAGGGCAAAATGCAACTGGAATGTGCATATGTGTGTGTTTGTCTATAAGTCGCCATAGACTGTAGTACTATAGCTGCTTTATTATGCCCGAATCATAATTTTGTAAGTTGCTTCTTCTGCTTTTTAACTGTTGATGTTGACATGCAGACAAGGCTTTTTATACATCCTTTAATCTCCCTCTGATCTCCCACATCACCCACCAACCACCTTTTGCTCTTTTTTTGTCATTTCTTATTGATCTGTTCCTTCCCTTCATTTTTTTTTTGACTCTCCTCTTTTGCTCCCATTGTCCTGCTGTTTCCCTCCTTTTCATCTCTCTCCCCCCCCCCCGCTTTTTTCATTGTTTGGTGTGTGATTCTGAAGTTTTGCTGCCTCAGCAAGCTGCAGACGGCAGTGAGTCGAACTTTCCTTTCTCACACACGCAGGCTTGTTAAATTTGGTTGTGCGGCAAGAATAAATAGAGATGAATTGAGGTGTCAGAAAAAGCTGTAACCACCCAGAGTGGGTGTTGTGTACGTTTACATGCAAATTAGCGTGTCTTTCCCTCCTGTACAAAGTCTTTAAAGCCTTTACGAGCCGCTTAATTACTCACAAACTTTACAATGGAGGCCGATTAGCAAAATGTGTGTGTGTGTGCTGAATAAGCCAAACTGTAGCTCACTTTAAAGCCCTTTGAAGTGACAGGTCAGGAAGGATTTCTGCGTGTGTTAAATGACTCGTTGAGCTCTCTTGGCCCACTTTCTTCCAACCGCCCTCCAGCGTTCTTACTGTATTGCCATGGAGACAACATCATCGTTGTCTTCTTCCTCCTGCTGAGTAGGGGCAGGGGCCCGACGGCCTCCACTGCTGCTGAGGAGCTTCAGAGCCGGGCGAGAGGCCTTAGCAGGAGGAGGTCCCAAGGAGGAGGAGGAGGAGGAAGAGGGGAAGGGAGCCACGGTCGCCCTGACCTTGCTGTTCGCTCCCAGTTGGCGTCCCTGGTTTTGTGGCTGTGGGGAGACAACACACAGCCTTTATATTTCAAGTTTAGGTTTTGAAAACACTTATTAAAAGGAGACCTATTATACTCATTTCCAGCTCTACGTTTTTATTTTGGGACTTTAGTGGAGAAGCTTTGCAGCATTCACAGTTCAACAAAATGTATCTTAAACCGCCTCTTTACAGCCCACCTCCCCACAAGCCCACTGTGGGGGCTGGCACAGTGCTAAAGCGAAGTGTGGAGACAGGTCTGGCTATGCAAGACTAAGCAGCAACCAGTGTGTGTAAACACTGCCTCGTTTTCTTGTCGGCGTGCTTGACGGCATATGACAGCCAGCGAATAAGCAAGCAGTAACACGGGGCATTGAATCTGATAAATTTGCTGTTTTTTTTAGAACACAAATGAGACAAAGATTAGGTTGGAAAAACTGGAGCAGACTGTTTCTGGAGGCCACTCTTCCTGATCACTGTAAAAAAAAAAAAAAAAAAAGAGCACAATCTTTAAGATTATTCACTGAGTTGGATCACATTTTATGGAGAAAATATTTTCGGGTTTTCCCTCTGATATCCTCCGGCTGCTCTGCCTCAAATTTCAGCTGTACTTCGTGGACAAACTGTGCTTGGAGCAGTTTTTTCCCCTAGTTTTTCTAGCGACAAGCTGGCGTCAGCTCCTCGCAAAATTAGAAAAGAAAAACAAAAAACAGAGCAGTCTGAAGCCTGTGCTTGTTGCTTACAGGAATTACTTTTACATACTTTTACCTCATTATTTGAAACTTTGTCCAGATTTAACTGTGGCATTATAAAGATGACATAAAATAAGAGCAGGGATTTATTATCCTGTCCCCTTTCATGAGATTTTGAATTGTATTTGAACAGGAAAGTAAACTGGCAGCTTTGACTGAACACAGTCTGAGCTGTCAGTTCTTGGCGTTCTTGATTGATAAGAAAGACAAGAAAAGCAGAGAAGAGAGGAAGAGGAGGAGGCCCCCGAAGGAGGTGGAACAAAAGAGAGATAAAGAACCAGAGAGGAAAAGGTGAGAGGAGGAAGACATTAACTTTAACAAATACAAACAAGATGTTATCAGTTAAGGGTTAAGTTCCACTGTAATGAATAAAAAGAGTGCGTGCCAAAGAACAGAACAAAACAAAAGCAGAGCGGACGGAGGAACATTTTCTCTGTGTTTTGCGGCTGTAGTGAACTATTTGCATGTCAGCAGCCTTATCAACCCTGATGAGTCACACTGCCAACAGCTACACTCTCTCAGGTCACAGTCGCCCTCGGCTGACGTAACAAAATAACAGGCAAGGATGAAATGTTCTTTGAAATCATCTTTCAAAGTGAGTGTAAAATATTGAAAGCCACTCTGAAGAAACAATTATTGGTGTGCAATTCAAGTATATTACGAGTTATACATGAAGTCATGAGACATGTTTGGATGTTTGCCCTGCACAGAAGTCATCACATTTTAAACACTCGCCGACGGATTTAAAGAAGCTGAACTGCTACCAGACTTCTGGAAAGACACCTTTAACTCCTGGTGATGCGTCCTTAAACCTTAAAGGTGAATCTTTTATGATGTGAAACAGTCAGCTGCATGCCAGCTAGTTTGATCAGTGTTTTTTACAACATTATGTGCTCTGAGATAATCTAAAATCATGACAACTCTTGTGTTGTACTCAGTGGTGGAATGTAACTACGTGCATTTACTTAAATACTAATGAACATTTTAGAGGTACTTGTACTTTCCATTTTATGCTACTTCTACTGCTCAACAATTCAGTGAGTGAAATATTGCACTTTTTGGTCCATCACATATATTTGAAAGCTGTATGTACTTAAAAGATTAAAATTTTCCAACAAAAAACAAGATGAGCTCATTAAATATAAAATAACTTTTCCCTTTTTTGCATAGTGACCTCTTACATAATGTGGCTCTTTGTCATGTGACCGACGTCTGTAGCTGTGTTTCCATCTGTCAAACAAATTTGAAATGAACTTTTGAAATGTTGCAAAAAAGAAAAGTATAAACAAATTAGGTGACTTTCCATATGCAAAGTATGGTTTTGTCGGTGGTTGGCGGTATAGGTTAGGGCTGCACATCGAAACTTTATCAAAATCACCATATGGATTTCTGCAATTATCAAATCGCAGGAGAAGTGTGTGTCAAAAAACGTTTAAATGAATGAACGTTGTGAGGCAGAGATGTTCTGTCTTACACATTAGATTCTACAGATTTAAAAAGAATCTCCATGTGGTGCAGATTCCAGCAAACAAATCATACCATCATCATTATAATATGTTTTTTAATTAAAATAAGAATAATGATGTAACAATTATCATTACCTCTAATATTGCAATTGCAATATCAGTCAAAATAATCACAATTAGAAATGTTTTCAAATCATAAAGCCCTAGTAAACCATGAATAAACCTCAAAGAAGTAAAAGGGGAAAGCCTCTACTTCTTCTCTCAGAGCGGAATCAGCTGATGTATGCTGGTACTCATTTGAGTTAAATATTTGCTTTGTCAGAAGTTGTTCAGAAATAGAAGAAAAATACCTCATTTTCAAAATTAACATAAAAATATACTGATCACCAAAGTGATACTCCCCTAAAAAACACAATGACTTGAGAATGGTCTGATAAATGATTATAAATCTGTGTACCAGAACTTAGCTCTTACTCTTTTCTCTCCTAATGAGCTCATGACCAAACTCTGGCCCCTGCTTATGTTTGGAACCACTGGACTAAACTACCTAACAGTGTATAAAGTATAAAGCAGTTAAAACTGACTCCACCTCGATCAGCTACAGGATTTTTGCTTGTAACAGAGTATTTTAAACTGTGGTACTGGTGCTTTTACTTCAGTAAAGAGTCCTCTTCTACCAGCGGTTATAATGTCCCATCACTGCAGGTTCAGCTCGTGTCTGATTGTCTTAACTTTTCCCAGAGGACACGATAGTGACTTCAAATACATCAACCTCTTTAGTTCCATGAAAACTAAGTGGTGCCATCTATTGAGTAACTACAGAAGTGGAAAGTAATGAGGAAGTTGGATTGTTTAAGCACACACTCCCTGCACACAACCTTAATTAATTTTTATAAAAACTGTCTTCCTGCTTGTTGCCGTTAAATTGCTCTCGAATCATGTGTCACCTTCACTCGTGTCATAAACTTTGTGCTCATTTATCTCCCGACCTTTGCACTGTCATAAAGCTGCTGTGTTTACCTGCCGCTGCTGTCTGCTGCCTGTGGTTTTAGGGCCCTCTGGTGGCTGAAGCTGGTCTCTGTGGGCAGCTGCTGGCTGCAGCCTGAAATCAAACATTATCATCATCATCAGGAGTTATAATTACCATCATCAGTATTATCAGCAAAGCCTTTATCTCCATGGTTGAGAGGAGGCTGTGTGGCACCTATAAGTTCTGTCCCAGATCTACATTCCTCTTGTACTGTTACAATCTTTCTATAATTTGAAATTTTATGCATTTTTTTGTTATGTAATATTGATGCATTCTGTACACAGGACATATACGACTGAGGTTTCTTCCATTTATTCTCAGTTATTTTGGAGGTTTTCTTTATTTAAATCAGGCTTGTAAGGATAGAGGATGTACATACAGATTGTGAAGCCCACTGAGGTAATGTGATATTTGGCTACATAAATAAAAAAAAGACTCTTAATTCCCTGTTAAATCATTATAATCACTAACCTCCACATTCATTGCATCTTAATAATAAATATGTCCCACTGTTCTAACATTATCACGAGAGGAACACAAGCTTATCTGCAACATTTTCATCCTTCCTTGCGTCTGACCTGTACGGGTATCTCGGCTGCGAGTGCAGGCCTCTGCTCCTGAGGTGCTGGTACAGGTTACTGCTCAGAGAGAGAGGGCTGAACACAAACTCCTCATCCAGCTGAGTGAGACAATCCTGACGGAGAGAGAGGAAGAAGACAGCAGGATAATTTGAATGCTTGTGGGCTTTTTTTTAAATACACTGTGGTAAAGTGTAATAAACACATGATTGATGATTGACTGATTGTTACCTGATGATAATGATAAACGATAATTTCATGCTTTTTATATTTTAAAAAGTTTATGCGCAAGAGAGAGAAGCTAAGATGGAGTGAGAAAAGATGGATGATTTAATAAAACACAGCTCTGACCGAACCAATCGTACCTGACATCACTGTCAAAACAAAGAACAGTTCCAACTCTTAAAATGTTCATCTAGTTTTTCTGGAGCACAACAACAAACTTCACAAACCTTAAAGGTGCCACCTGCTGTACTGGAGTGTCTAACTGCTGTACTTGTTAAGTCAGTGAAAGCAGTTTAACTTTGTATTATCAGCTCTATCTGTCAGCTGTAATTTAATTACTGGTACAGAAAATCATATCATTTTCCAACTGGAAATATATCATGCACCCCTAAAAAATGTAACTGCATGCATAGTGTAAGATTGAGAGACTCAACAGTCAAACAAAGAACGGTTTCAGTTCCTGCTATCAGTGTGTGCTGTGGTGTTTAAAAATAATACACTGCTACTCTCGATACCTCTGTCTACTTCTGCAATTTGTGAACAATGACCAAAGGTCACCTAACCTGTATGGTCTGTATGGCATCAGGTGCAGCCTCCTGAGTTGAGACGGGCAGTGAGCAGGGCAGCAGCAGCTCTCTGGAGACCACAGGCTTTAAGAGGAGGGAGAGAGACGGGGACGGCTGCAGGACGTAGTGAGAACTCACACCTGCATTGTACACAACACCAACACACACGGGTCATATGAGTGCACTCATGGGGACTGATAAATTCTCTCTCTCTCTCTCACACACACACACACACACACACACACACACACACACACACTGGTGCCCACACAACATATGGACCTGAGCCTGCAGCTGTAGACCTCTGTGTGGGCTCCACCTGCAGCAGCAGGAACAAGTCACGACTCTGACAGAGGGAGAAACAGATCGGACATCAAACAGTTTCATTCGTCTGCATTCCACGGGGGAAGACGAGGTGCAAAAAGTTACCAAAAAAGTCAATCAATCCAGTATAGTACAGTATTTTGCAACACAAACCTGATATTTAATTAACTAATCATTTTGATTATTTTAAAAAAGTATTATAAGATCTGTAGCGTGCATGTTTGCACAGAAAAAAAATAGATTTTTCTTCAACTGCTCGTTATTTTGTTAAATTGTGAAAGAAAACCTAGTTTGCACAATGCAAACAGGCAAAGATTGGCAGAGTGGTAAAAAAAAAACAGGAACTACTTTTAATTTTGTTGTTAAACAATTTTCGTCATAGCTTTCATCAACATTTTTTCACTGACAGAAACAAGATGCTAACAAAACGAAAAGTAATTTATGATGACAAAAAATATGACGAAATCTACTGACATTTATCTCTGTGTGTAGTAACGAGGTTAGATGTACACAACTGAGTAATACCGATCTAGTATGCACTTACTGCATGTCTCAAAAACTGTACAGAGAGGTCAACGTTTGGGAGAAAATGAACAGACGTAAAAAAAATCTTTGAAATCTTGTGAAGTGACAATCGCCAGCAAAAACAGAACAATACTGACACAACATCTGCAGAGGAGTCGTCCCAAAAATCATGCAAGGTTAATGCACTTAAATGTTTTCGTTTTTCAAGGTAATGTTATTTTATCAGCTAACCTGACCTGGTGTGTTTTCACTGAAATAAAATAAAGGAAAAGCTAAAAGAAACCACAGCTGTCCTGTGCTGATAAGAGAAGTGAACGAGCCAGAGTTGCTGATCTTAGGTCGTAATTTGATTGACACGCCAAAGATAATAAGTGTAAAGTTTCACAGACCTGTAGTATATTTCTTTTAAAGGTTAACAGATGTTTCTTCCAGTAGTATATAATGAGTTTGGAAATTGTAAACATATGTTATAAAATATGGTATTTTAGTCAAAAGCCTGTGACTACAATGAAATCAAAATTTGCTGTTAAAACTGCATTGCAAAGAACTCTGAGATTTGCCAGTTTCTGCTGATAAAATCTAAAATATTTAATCTGAAGTTGGACGATGAACAAACAGTCAACACCTTCACACACCCTGAGTGTGTGGCAGAGAGCGTGGAACAAGTTGTGGTTGGTCTCCATTTCATCCCAGTCCAGCTGCCAGCAGGTGGTGGGGCGGATCACCAGCGGCAGGCCGTACAACACACTCTCACACACTCCGTCTGCACGCAGAGACCTGCAGCACACACACACACACACACACACACACACACACACACACACACACACACACACAACGTTGGTTAGCATGTAGACACAAAATGAAGCACACACACGTCCACAATGTATGTATTTTTCTCCATATAACAGTCAGAGAAAAACATTCTGTGTAAGGACTGAAATTGTGGTGCAAAACATTTTATGTCAAAGAAGATGTCATGTGTCTGCTCTACGTTCCTGAAATAGTTTTCAGCAGAACGCTGGCTGTATGCAAACACATGACAAATCATCAGGAGCAGAGACATGACATCATCCCCGCGCCCGTCCTCCAGCTTCATTTAAATGTCACGGCTCTAAATCATGACTCGTCAGTATGTAAAGCACACACACACGCCTGCAGAGCTCAATAACTTTCAGACAGACAGGTATGTAAATGGTGCTCATTGCATCCCACTGCAGCTCCTGGAAATGTAAAACTAATGCAAATCAGGGAGGAGGACGAAACTGTCCACCTTGGTCAGGCCTGAATGTCTGCTTTCTATCATCAGTGGAGAATGTGTGTCTACATACAGCACACCCAGCACTCGTGTGTGTGTGTGTGTGTGTGTTTGTGTATGTGTGTTATAGATGCAACAAGTTCAGTTTTTCTCCAAATTATATCCAGCCAACTGTCAACACATTAAGACAGTCATGCATGTATCAAAGAAGGGTTTAAGACTTTACATCTCTATTAAATAACTTTAGCACAATAACTCAGATTTGCTGCTATTCGTGACAAACTTTAATGTAATTTGTTTGACTTAATGCTCTTGGTTCAGATGGACAAGAATGTCACTGCAAAAGATAGGTATGAGTTAACAGAGAACTCCTTCAAATTATTCCTGCTAAAGTGAGAAAAAACTTCTTCACACTTTGTGCTGCGAAAGCATGAAAGAAGCTTTAAGAGGATGTAGCGTGAGCTCTTTCCATCAGCTCCTTCTGTAAAAAACAGATCGGATGGATTCTGGTCTACAAAGGGCATTTTGTACATTAAAAGAAGAAGAAAATTGTGGTATTTTTGCTGTATGATTTATTTGTTTCGTGTGTAGACTCTGGTGTGGATGATTTACATCCTGTACCGTAAAACTTTCAATAAATTTCAATATAATAAAACATTCATAGTTATGGTTTGTTTTTAATTCCCTGCAGCCAGTGTCATCGCCCGCTCCTCTTATTTTGAATTCTTTTACCACTGTGATCATGTCCCATGAGTTTCTACTATATGAGAACAAAAACATTTCCTCACAAACATGTTAAATGGAAATTTCTCAACTGGAGCGACTGTCCAGCTCAACTTTAGATGTTGCGAGTGTTTTCCAGCATCAGAGCCGATGACTTCAGCGAAACAAAGCCGACTCTGATGTGATGGGAGAGTTTCATCTAAGAAATATTCCACTACTCCCTGCTCTCAGAATGGAGCCTTTCATAGACAGACAGGGTTTTACTGAATACACACGACATCACACACACAGCTGATGGAGCGCCCATACATAATCATACACACACATTCTTCATCCTCATCCTCTTCTAAAGAAAAAATATGGTCATGTTCTGTCACAGATTTTGTTTGTTGGTGATTTTTGAGAAACAGCTGCAATCAAATTTCCAAAACACAATAATGCAAATTGATCACAGTTTCATGTTACGTTCAAGCACATGCAAAAGGTGGGAAATAGCAACATTTACTTTTTATGTCTTTCATTTTTTTTCATTCATGCAACACATTTCCTGGTTTATAAAATTGAAGGCTTTGCATCTTCAGCACAAATGTTTTGTGGACAGATGTGAGTTAAAAATAATAGACTTTTTAATGCACCTGGCTGTGGTAAGAAGTCCCCACCCGCAGCCTCGTCTCTTACTTGATTGCTTTCAGTCTCCGTGGCGGTTGGCTCTGATTCGCTGATCCCTTAGAGACGGGCAGGAAGTCCCGGACGCTCTCTGTCTTCACCCCCAGGTTGGGGCTCAGGGGGATGAGGGCGGGGCTTATCAGACGCTCCTGCATGTCACACTTCACACACACTAGACAAGCGACAAATATCATTATAAAAGTGTGAAAAGGCATCAGCTATTTCTGTGAGCCGCGTGTATCTACAAGTATACCTGGTATGTGTTTAGACAGTTTACAGTTTTATTTAGCAAATGCTTTTATCCAAAGCGAAGTACGTCTGAGAGACCTTGCATTAACAAGCATTTATCATGAATATATATCCAGATACAGACTGCATATCAATACCTGGTATAAATTAGGTCAGAGAGAAGCAAATTCATTACATAAATATACTGTATGTTGGTGTGTTGGTGTGCAGCAGCTGTACCTGGAATGGGATTGTCCAGGGGGCTGGGCAGCAGGAGATGAAGGTGCTCTCTGTCTCCTCCCTGCTCCTGAAGCCACGCCTTCAACACCATCTCCATGGCGAACACACTGTTTTCCACCCGCTGCAGGTCGACCTCCGTTCCCAACATCAGAGAGTCTACAGACAGACACACAGGGGCATCAAAATCTGGAGCTGGATTCATAAAGCCTGCTAGTATAACCATGTCATGACTAAATGAATATTTATGACTGTGGTCATTCAGGCAGTTATGTCATCTTTAATACAAAATTGATTTTGTATGAGATGTTTCTGTTATGACACCTTGACATTAATTGAGACAATAATGTCTTTATGTCAGCTTGACATTATCAAACTTAAAGAAACTGTTCAGCTCATATGTGGATGGTTTTGACACTAACTGTCATGAGACCATTACAGGTGTATTTCCTGGACTAAAACTAAAGTGGTGCCATTTGGACTTGTCATAAAAATGCCATTAAATGTTATCAGGCCACTTTCATGACACAGTATAGTACTAAGGTGATGAAGCTGATGGTCAGACAGCAGTTACCTGGTTTACTGGTTGCTAAAGTAGCCTAACCACTGTCTGCTGCTGGCGTTACTGGAGCTAACTACCTAATTAGCCGACTAAGTGCCGGGGTGTCTTGATTAACGTCAAGTTGTCATAACAAAGACATCTCAAATAATGTCAAGAATTTCCCCCGAACACCTAAGACTAGATAAAAGTTAAAGATAAAGGTAAGTGAGCAGGAAACATATTCTTCTGAAATGAATGCTTGTGAAAAACAACAGATAAGATCATGCAGGGATGTTTGTGGTTATTCTCACATCTCCCACCCAGTGAAATACAGTGCCAAATTAAAATACCAGAAAGGAAACTGATTGCAACATGAAGATATTTGACAACTAGACAAATTCAGCAGTTAAGCGATCACACAAACAATTGCAGCACTCTCATAGTCGCATATTGTGATGCAGTTCATTTCATTTCCACTGGATATCCACACCTTGCAGGCTCACAAAAGGGACCATTTATACTTCTATTATACTTTGATTTCTATATTTTACTTACTTACTTGCTAATTTATATTTACTTATGCATATGGACATATTTTCTCCCATCAATATCAAATAGATTAAGTGCTAAAATTATGAGTATAGTAGTTAAATGTGACACATGTAGGTCTGTTTATTCAAACATTTTGTAGGATAATTTTAAAGGATCAGTGACAGGGCAGCTCCTGGATTAAAGATCGACTTCTGACAATATACTATATACTGTATATAGAATGTATTCCTGGGGAGAATCAACAGTTTTCATCAGTGACCACTAGATGGAAGCAACATTCAATAAATTAAGTTTACAGTATGTCCTCGATAGACAGTGAAAACTCGTTGAACTTTTTGCCCTCTGAAGGCTTCAGTGTCTCTGGATTAACTAAAAACCTTCTTAAGCTTTACTGGATGAGAAGGCCTGCTGCTGATTTCCTGAAGGGAAGAAGTAGGGCTGAATTTTTGGATGTTAACTTACTTTTTTTTTTTTTTTTTTAAAGAGGACAGTCGATGCAGAGAAAAAAAGCTGCCTGTCTAGTTATTTCAGAGATTTAAATCTGTCTCTTTCATTTTCTGCATGTACAATGATGCCTCATCCCAGAGGACAGAGAGCAGCTGCACCGCTCTCCTCCCTCTGACCGCTGACTTCCACCGATCATTACAGAAAAGAGGAGACCCTACGGACCTGCCCCACCCTAATCTCCTGCTCTCTCCCTGTTGTCATCCCCCAACGTCCATTCATTATTGCAAACTAGACACAAACCTCTTCCTCTGTTCCCTCTATCCTGTTTTAAATAGTTAATGACCCATCAGGAGATAACTAATGGGACTAAAGGGAGAGGAGAGGATCAAGAAGCGCTGTGAGAGCGAGGATGGGTACAGATGAAGGAGAGGCTGCCAGACGGGGGGGATAAGACCGAGAAAGACCACGGAAGATGGATGAAAACTAGACGAAGTATTTAAACTCTCCCTGCCAGGAACTTTTTAGGGAGAAAATGAGAAACTTTAAATTCCTAAAATAAAATATGTCATTGCTTCTTTCATCTGTCAGAGGCAGCTACAGTACGGAAGCTATTTTTAGTTCTGGGCCAAAGTTTTTAAAAGTGCTTCATCCAGAAATAAGTACTTCATCTGAGGGGAAAGAATTGTGTTTGCTGCGTTTTTTTTCTGATGGATGTTTGCAGTCAGATCCCTGCTGCGCGACGGCAAAGAGGGATGAAGGAAGAGAGAGAAAGAGAGACAATTTAAGAGGCTAACAAATGTGTACTAATGGCACTTTTGCTTTACAAGTTCTCTTTTTATGTGTCAAAAAAAGCACACTGTAAAGTCAAGCTTTCAGTTCTGACACATGCCACGTTGCTCCTGCTCTTAATATGGATTAAAGACCTGGTGGGGGTTCTGTGATACGTGGGATCAGCAGCAAAATAAGACTAGCATCCTCCTGCATATCAGCACTGCTACCCCACTGAGGAAAGGCAGAATGGCCGCAGAGAAAACATGTAAGGGTTAGAAAAATAGACAGAAAATTAAAAGCTGAGTTAAGGGACCTGTTCTCATCCCAGCTTGTCGCATAGCGACATTTTGTCGTTGTGTTGTATCACTTTCGTAATGTTATGCAATGTCACCATTTTTGTTTTCACATGGAACATGAACCCTCGTCTCCTGGGTGAAAGTCCTGTATTTGTTGGAGCCATCCATCCACTCCACCTCCTCCATGTGCCGACTTTCTTCCTCTTAATGCAACATCAAAAGCTTGTTGCGTCTCTTTAAGCCATCTGAATGAGTCGCCGAGGGGCGGTGACAAATTGTTGGTATTTGACGACTTGGGGATGAGACCCAGGGGTGAGGTAACGTTTTTGATGTGGAAAGACAATCTTCCGCGACAGGAAACCGCCATTATATAAGCCAAATATTGCTCTCTCTCAAGACAGGAGTTGCTTGTCTACCACTGCTTCGATTGGTTAGTTAGTTTGTCTTACCGTCTGACTTTGGTGACTCTGAACTATACTTTTAAAGCACAAAAGTCACACAATAACACAAAGAAAAGACACAGATCGAGGCAACAGCAGACCAGTAACCAGGCCTCGAAATTAACTTGTGTCCTAAGTGTTCTGCAACTGTCCCATACTGCAGTTCTTTTTGTCATTCTACATAATACATTTTCATTAGTTGAGTTTCTGTTTCTTGTTTATTTCTAATATTCTAACTCAATGAATGCATCAGTGCAGACTGCAGTTAAAATGCAAACCTGTTTCTGAAGTGAAAACACAAGTTGAACAAATCCCATGATAAAAACTTTATAAGCAAACAAATTTTATTTACAACACCATCATAGTGCGTAAGTGTGAATGTGACACAGTGCAGAGCTCCTGCCGGCGCCTCCTCACATTTTTAACACCTAACACAATTAAAATGACGTATATTCCAAGATATATAAACGTTCTAATTTGTAGTGATAAGTTTCTCTGCTGTGCAAGAATTGTCCCAGTTATCTTTGTGCCCAAGGTGCTATTTTTATTGTCCCCAGGAAAACGGGACATCATTAATTCGAGCAGAGCAGCAACTCCTGTGTTCGCTGAGGTAAAATTATTGATATTGCTTGTGGAGTCTGTTTGGTTTGGTGAGAGCGAGCATCAGAAAAGGCTGTCTGACCTTTTTCCTCTCTGCTTCTCCAAACTGAGGGCATGTCGATCCCCATCTACTGTAGGTAATACCCTGGCTATCAATAAGAACCTCATACAACCCCACTTCAAATATCCAAACTATTCCTTTACTGTAAGAAAACATGTACAGTCAAAGGAGAAGGACAGCGAAGAGAAAGAGGCGATGTGTGCTTGCCTTCATGGAAACGTTAATGCAAAGATAAGAGAAAAATCCTTGAGAGACGCAGAGAGATGGAGAAAAACGGGATGAAGAAAATCGATCGCCATTCCCTCAGATAATGTCTGTCTGGGGAGCAGGAGTGCAAAAGAGGAGTAGTAAGTGAGAGAGTGAGAGAGAGAGAGGGATATTAGAGAGACAGAAATATGCAAGTTGGTGCAGACAGACAAGAAAGGAAGAAAGTATAAATTACACAGAGAGCAAGAGCAGGAGGAAGGAGGAGAGAGGACAGGGGAAGATGAGATAAAGAGGTGATGGATGGGTATGGTGGGTGAGGGATGATGGACCACGCTGTCGGAAACGCTTGTAATTAGACCACAGAGTGTGTATCTGCGCATGTTTGTGTGTGCGCATGAGATTGGGGGAGATAAAGGGGAGAAAATGGGGTGTGTAAGTTCTCGCAGCAGCGTAAATAACTCAAGACAGCGCATCTTCTGTCTGTGTGTGTCACGCTGTTTTCTGCCAAGCAATACATTACTGGCTGAAGGTGATAGGCGAGAGCAGTTAACCTCGACGTGTGTGTTCAGTGAGACAGCGAGGAGCTGGAGAGTCGCGATGCTGTCTGTGTCTCCTCAGCAGACTTATCATTCATGAAGAATGTGTTTACACTGTTAACTCCTCCTACAGAAGCCTCTCCTGGTTTGGAACATTAGACAAAATTATTGTGTTATCATTTTGTCTCTCCAAACACTATCTCTGCATGCCTCTTTGCTTTATCTGTCCCACGTCCTCTTGGTCTGCAGCCACACCAAGTGACCCGTGCCTCTGACCTACAAGGCTAATTGTGCTCCTGCATCTCATTAGCATGTCCTCTGTGTGTGTGTGTGTGTGTGAGAAGATAAAGTGTGACACACATGCTGAGGTAAGGGTGCAGAGTGGCAGTCGAATCTCATTAAGAGTGTGTGTCTGCGTATAGTGTGTGTGTTGTAAATTCAGAAGCACACACACATGCTGACGGTCAACAATTCAGACACTTATGAGATTTATAATATACACACCCAAAAAAATAAGCATTAAATAAACAGATGCTGCAAATAAAAACACCAACAGTCCTTCAACTAAAATATATAATTTGAAAAAAACATTTATGCACAATGTATTAGAATATATTTAACAATAGACTGAGACACAGGCTCAGAGACCAGCAGAGGACAGTTTTGGGAATACAGCACCTGAGGTGATTTAACATTTACAGGAGCTCCGACCCGTGATGATTTAGACGTGATGGATTCGAGTGGGTACAGGAGATCTGCTGCAGCTGAGGAGCAAGGTCGTAACCGAGCAAGTTAATTTGTAACTGCGTATCATCCACCGTGATGATAAGTCGGCGAGTATTTGCTTCCGTAAAGTTGAAAGTTACGCATTTAATCACGTTTATTATATATTTAAATAATTAAATTAATATCATAAGCGTGCTAAAACTACTTGACTAATTTTCTCTGTTCATCTTTTCTCTCCATGCCCTTACAAATGCATAATTTATACATTTGTTCTCTATATTAAATGTTCTTGTGAGCGAGCTGTTGAGGCCGTGATGGAATTTGTATGATGCTGTCAGTCCAACCTTAACAGAGCATTTTAGCTTTGTTTTGGTTCACGCTCAGTGCTCTCTTTAGTGTCATTTCCAGATGCTACAGGCAGCTGTTTTCAGTGAAAACCCACCGTACACTACCCGCCCAGCAGCAAACAGCAGGCAGAGAAAGTCAGAGACGGGCTGGTGAACACAGTGACGCGCTGAGACGACTATTTTTCTCAGGGGTTGGTGGAAACCAAAACAGAGCTGATAGCAGAGTGAATATTGCATCTGCAGTTATTAGGTGTCCAAAAACAGGACTCAGCAAATGCTAACGTTGCTTGGCATGTAAATAGGCAACTAAAACCTTCTCCATATTACTGTAACATCTGTCCGTTCGTATCAGAGTGTGCCATACAGCAGCGTGCCACAGTTGGAGAAAACCTGTTCCTTTTCAGTCATATCCTCTTTAACCACAAGGTCAACAAACTGCCTCGAAGCCTCTTCACTGCATCTGTTGCAACAGTTGAGACAGTTTGGATTTTAACTGCAGGAACTCGGTTTCTGTTGCTGACTCATCACAGTCCTGGAAGCACACATCCTTTAAATGTCTTGCCTAATTACTTTTACGTTAGCATCTCCCCTCTCTCTCCACCTGTCTAATGATGATGAGAGCTTTTCCTTTCCAGATGACTAATTTATGATTCCAGATGTTGAATGATATCGATGCACACCCGAGACACAAAAAACATTTGGACAGTTTTTTTCTCTGCTTGACACCTTGATGATGCTGTGTGGCTGCTGAATCTCTGCTAACTGGAGTCCAACTTGAGAAGGGCAAACATTGTGATTCACCCACACACACCCACACACACCCACACACACCCACACACACCCATGCACACACAAATAACCCTACAAGACAAATTGATTAGATAAAAATGTAATGACTTCCATTTTGCTGTAATTTCCCTGGAGACATCAGTTTTTTATTCCTTGTTAAATGAGTGACTGATGAGCGTTTTCAGAGAAGGCTGACTGACTTATTTTGCCAGCGGGGTAGGGCTGTCACTTTTAATTTGAAATTTGACTGTGGGGGAGAAAATATTCACTCTTTAACGATCTTTGTGAATTGTGTTCTGGATTTTTTTCAAAGAAGTGACAGACGTGCAAGGAGTAATCCACTTACATCGCTTAAACTGAAAATATTTCAGTAAAACTGTGTATTTCTGTCTTCAAGATTATTTTGGCTTTGTAAGCTCACCCTGGGGAGATGATTACATCCCTTGCTTTCTTTAATGGATGTCCCTCTGCTTCCCAGTCTCTTCTTCTTATTGACCATTCCTGAGCTATTTCTCTTCCTGGCCCTTAAATCTCTGTCCCACGCCCAATAATGGTTCCTTTTACTCTGTGCATTAGGAAGTGCATCATCCTCATGACCATCGACCAATGTAACATTAGCTTGTTTGGGGAAATCAGGGATGTGGAGAGCTAATGCAGTGCCAGAAGAAGAGGCAGAGCTCTGCTCTACAGCCCTGTTTTCACTCATTCATTTAGATGTGGATCAGCTTTACCTGATACAGATGGGCTAATGGACGCTGTGCTCTGTAATGGTGGCAATCTTCACGAAAGCCTCTAACAATCACGTTGTCTAATTCCAGAGAGATCATGTTAATGGAGAACTGCTTTGAATGTTAGCTGCATTAAACATCAACAGTTTTTCTTTCTTCAGTTTTAATTTTTAGAACTCACAAGTTGTTTAGAATGATAAATTACAGCCATACACAGTATACTAAACAGGTTGTTGTCCCGTTTGATATATGAGCTGTGGTATTAAGTTGTTTCATCTCCGCCCCCTCCTCCTCAGACACGACAGAGACGGGCAGGCTGCAGGAGCTCCACATGTTGCACGCGACATCATAAACTGATAATAACAAGCAATGACGAGTCCTCCCCTGTCAGCTGATCGGCTGTTTGTAACTGTCAATTGTATGTCAATGTAAAGTTAAACCCGTTATCCTGAAAACGAAAGTCCACTGCTGTGAAAATACACTCTGAGTGAAGAGTTAAGTGGCTCGCTGTCTGCCAAACCCCATTAACATTTTGCTCAATTTAACAGTTAAAAACATCTCTGCCTTCTACAAGATTATTAATCATTTCTTATGACTCATAAACAGAAACTCACCATTAATTTGAACTTTGACTAATGTGAAACAGACTCGCAAAACATTATCTGGGTCTGGAATGGAAATGTCAAAGGGGGGCAAGTGAAGAGAGTATTTCAACTTAATGTGTTTCCTTAATCTCTGATTACAGATCTCTCCTGGAAGGTCTCTGCAAGGCCTATTTACTCATTTGCAAGAACTTTATTTTTCCATGTAAATTACTGATAACATCCCCTCCACTAAAATCAGAAGACAAGATAATAAACAACTGAGTTGGAGCTGCAAGGCTATGAGCTTTTTGCTCAGCGACACTTCACAAATTCAGAGATTATACATGTTAGAATATAAATGCTAAAAACGTGAAAAGACTGTGAACAATTTAGAACTGTCAAGTTTTCTGTTGAACAGCTTCTGTGGTCAGGAGTTTTTGGGCGGACCTGCTGCAGTTACTGCTCACTCAAGTTCCAGCGGCCGGATGCCAAAGAAAATATCACACTCTGTTGCAGATTGAGAGGAATGAGTTGATTTTCGGGTAGGTCACTGTCCTCTGACTCTTTTGGCTCAGACATCTAGTCTGTGTCTGTTCAGTAAATCTGCAAGACGGAGCATCCATCAGGTCATTTTTGGAGCGCAGGGGTATTTGACACTTGAGACAGTGGACATGCCCCCTGTGTTTCAGAGCAGAGAAAACTGCTCATTTTTTCACAATGCTTAAACCTAATTTTATGTACTTGGTCGCTTTTTTAATCATATAAGTTTGGTTGGTGTTTTTTCTGTGGTTTGACAAACTCTGAAGGCATTTAGACTGATTTTAAAGAATAATTCTAGTTTAGTACAACTTGGATCATTTGGATTATTTTTGTAAATGTGGCCATCAACCCTATTGGTTAAAGCGGCATTGTACTAACCAGTTATAAGTTATATCAGTGAAAATATGTTTGTCTTATTGTGAACTCAGATTCCCAAATCTCAGCAATTAAGCTGTCGCTACAAAAATCAAATAGATCACAACAATAATGTAATAAAATCTTGCCTGTCTTACAAAATAATTACCCTATTAGAAAATCACTCTATTCACCAAGTAACATTACATCACATACATACATGTACATTAACATGAAGTGATCATGGATGAAGATTTGGATGTTTCTGGAATTTCCCTCTGACATCCACATTTCACATATAGAGCGACATTGACAGCACACACTCTGTCCTTGTCTGTCAGTGTGTCTGTGTAAGCATTAATGATGAATAGCTCATTGATGTAGTTTGAGACTGTGACAAATAGCACATTGATCATCTGGTCTGAAACACAAGCCCTCGACACACCAGCGGCTGCGTGACCTAATTGCCTCGCAGTCACTTCTGATGGAGCCATGCGGTCATGGAGACAATTAAAGCGGGCAGACACTTGAAAAGGACAAGAGGACGAGGGGGCAACAGCGGCACTGTTGTCTGGCTGTCCTCACCGAGGACGGAGAACGAGAGTAGAGACAAAAAAGAACAGATACGGTCAGGGATACTCGAGAGAAGGTCAGACGAAGGGACATCCTTTGAAGACGGCTCATTAGGTGTGTTACTTCAAACAGATAATAAATCCATCCCTACATTTTCCTGCCTTTACTTTGTGCTTTTTTTTGACCGCCACACAAGTGCTTCATCCTGCCGCTCCCCAGCACCCTGCTAACATTTTTCTGCCAGAGAAATAAGCTATATGGACCCGAGACCTTTACTCATTTCATCTGATGAATCACTTTATTCAGACTGAGAATTTTGTTCAACCTATTTCTTTAGACATTCAAAGTTTTATTCGAATACCTCAATAGATGCTTCAAATGTCAAAAAAAAAAGACATTTGGTACAGCCATAATCAGCAGATATAGAGAAGTAAAATTATGGCAAGAGATCAACTGTCTGGTTTCAAGCAGAATGTGGAAATAGGAGAGGGTTAGATAGAAGAGAAGGACAGTAAGACTCAGAGCGAATGGCAGCTCGACGACTTCTTTGAAGCACTTGAAAAAGACGAGAGGACAGAGGATGAGAGGAGCTCTGCAGACAGTATTCATGGAGGCACATAAGAGCGGAGAGGAGTCAAAGAAGGAAAGGAAACGAGGAATGACGATGAAAATAAGTACAGACTATACACAGACAGTCAAATTTTTTAGGAAGTATACTTTTTTTGAGGACCCAACAATGACAATATCTTATCACAGTTGTACTGAATGAAAATAATTACAGCTCAAAAAAGTCCACTTTCCAGAAATGAACAAAAGCTCATTCCCATGATGACTCCCACTTGATTTTGGGTAAAAGAAAAAGTTTTCAATAGATGTTTAGTGTATTCAAACCAAAAAGAGCCATGTGCACATTTGAATTCAGACAAAGAAAGAGGACGAGGAGGAAAGAGACCTGTGAAAGAGGCTGCGGAGAGGAGATGGGAGCAGGATGGAGAGATTGGAGAGGCGATAGCAAATAACAAACCTCTCCAAAGAGGGGGGAAGAATGACCTTATTTTCCTTAAGTGGCTTGAAAGCCAAGATGAGAGAGACACGGTCTGCCTGTGTAGACTCAAATACAGATAAAGAAGGCAGAAAGAGACAGAGACAAGGAGCAGTAATTTAGTCCTCTTACAGTCAGTGGTCAGAGAAATATGGTGAACTTAGAGGAGAGGAAATTGGATGAAACTCTGGGAGGAAAAAGAGAGTAAATTTGTGAGACAGGGGAGCAAAAGAGTGAGAGGAGGAGGAGAAAGTGTGTCATTACAGAAGAGATGAGAGGAAAATAACGATTGACAGAGTGATATTTGGAAAGCATAAGAAATTAACTGATGATTTACAGATACCCCACTGAAGAGTTCAGACTAATGTTGTTGCTTGTTAAGACATAAACAAACCCTAGGCAAATGAAAAAGGAATCAGAAATTGAGAGTGTAATTGCTGTTTCGTGATAAGACAATGCTAGCAGCTTGATTACTTCTGTGCTAAAAGCAGAGAAAGGAATTTTTTATCAACACCAGGGATGTGGTTCAGCATGAGGCATTTCACAAAGTTTAAGTACTTGTATGATTCCTGAAATTTTAGTGTTGTGTCCACATGTTTGAATGCACTTATTGTAAGTTGCTTTGGACAAAAGCATCAGTTAAATAACTGTAAAGTAATGCAACGTGTTCAGTTGGCACTTTAGTCCAGACTGAAATATATCAACTCATGTTGGAGTATTGTATTGGAGACTGCCATGAAATTTGGTGATGATATTCATTTTCCCCTCAGGGTGAACTGTAATAACTTTGGTGAGCCCCTAATTTTTCATCTAGGAATGTCACAGACGTTCATTTTAAAATGAATCACATTTGTGTCAGCTGAAGCTGTGCTTTGTGTTTAGCATTAATTTGCAAATGTTAGCATTTTAACACATTTAAGGTATACTGTGAGACACTTTCCTATAGACTCATATAAAAATAATCTTGTTGTATTAGAGTAAGCATTGGAGGTAGGACTGCATGACACATTTTACAGGGTCAGCCAAAGAAGCTATGTAGGCAGTTTGGACTGAAGGTCTTCAGCAGTTTAGAAGCTGAAAGAGTCTGAATAACCATCGATCTTGTAAATCCAGTTCTTAAAGGACAGCCATGACTTTGCCAGCATGATTTTTCAGGCTTAACCTTCTGCAATGTTAACCTGACTGCATGCAATTCAGATTTGTGCCATGTTGAAAGTGATGCAGAAATGCCATTAGATCCGGCTTAGTAAGACTGCTTTTGTGACTTTCATATAAAAGTGACTCGGGAGCTTATTCAGACATGAGACCAACAAGTTAAATTGCCTGTCTGAAAACGGCTTGATTCACTCTTCAAACTCCAATACTTGTTCATTGGACGGAGAGATGAAGACAGAAGAGCGACATGATTGACAGAGTAAGATAGTGGCAGACAGATGTAGGTAGTCAGAGAAAAGAGATAAAGAAAAGTGCAGCATCACTCTCTGAGTGTTCAATAGCTGTGAAGAATTCAGAGGAGCCCTTTCTTTAGTTTTCTCTATACTTCTTTCTCTGCTCAGCCTCCTCGCTCTTTCTTCAGCCACCATCTGTTGAACCTGAAAATACATATCTGCACATCCTATTATGGGTTTTATGTTGTTCTATATAAGTTTTGTTATGTCTATGTCTGTCAATATTTGTTTTTTAATTATCATTTGGGATGAAAATGGTAAAAAAGTAAAACAGAAAAGTTAAAAGATTTATATGGAGACACTGTCAGAGGTTGGATCAATAAAATTGTGGCAACCAGCCCCCTCTCAGTGTGGGACTAATAGGTTCCATATCCTGGTGTGAAGAGTGATGCCAGTCTCCATCTGCACGGCCACCTGCTGCTCCGCTAACGTCACACAGAGGTGTGAACAGCCTGACCTTGACACCGTGTGTGTGCGTGGCACGATGAAAAATATGCACGCCATGCATCCTCATTATGTTGAACCATATTTACATACTGTATATATAAATAAAACCATGCCATGCACAGAAAAGAACAGATTTTGTCCTCATCTTATCATCCTAGTGTGTGTGCTGTGTGCTTCCTGTCTGTGAAAACATGTAGCAATAGCAGCAGTTGGATGTGTGTGTGCATGTGTGTGTGCGCGCCCTGGGTGGGGTTTCCTCCCGAGCACCTCTCTGCACTTTTAACCACGACACACTAAAGGCAACGAGCTGACTGTGATGGAAAATTAACTGAATGAAAGAGACAGAGAGAAACCGAGAGAAAGAGACTGGGAGGGAGAAAGTGACCCTGGGTTGAATGACTGCAGGTGGTAATAGTAGCTGAGAAGAGAAAGTCTGGTGGAAAGTTGTTTTTGTGCAGAACCAATTACCCAAAAATGTAGGAATGGGGTTTATTAACATCCCACAGGAGCCGAGTTAGCTGGAGTTAGGTGCACAAGATTGACATACTGAGCAGGTCTGAAGTACCATCAAAAATATCTTCCAGTAACTCCTAGGGTAACATACTGCACAATTTATCACGATGAAATTACTAACTTGTTAAACTTATTATGGTCTTTAGTTTTCAATTTAAAGGGTGATTTAAATTGTGACTGTTCTGGGAACATTCCCAAAGCTCTGTAAAAGTTCGGGACATTCTTCACCTTTAGAGAACTTTTAGAAAACATTACGCAAAGTCCTCAGAACACAGAAGAATTGTAAATTAATACAATGAAATAAAAACAGACTGACCCAACGGACAGTGCCACTGTGAGACAGCTGTTAAATTGTTTTCTTTCTGTGGAAGAGAAAATAAAAGAATCAGAGAGATAGAACGCTATTTCCTGATTATTTTACAGGGTTTATGTTATAAGCATAAATAAACACCACTGATTGCCACAACACCTAATTTTATCTGTCTGAGTCAAACAGTTAGAGGCTGATATCAGAGCAACTGTGAAAGGCAGCAGTGCCTACAACTGGTGTGCAAGTTGGCTTTTCTGCTATGGGACAGCAAATCCCCCAACAACAATGATGTCATTGCCATTCAGCGATGTTTCGCTGTGGACATCGTCATATGCCAGTTTGCTAGACATCGCCCAATCAGACAGTGTTTTCCTTTTTGAGCTTCTACTGCACTGTGTTTGTTCAGTGATTGGACAAAACTTTAATGAAATATTTTTCCTGTTAGCAAAAAAAAAAAACCCCTGATAGTTGTTAGAGTTAGTTGATGTTAGGTTAGACCAGATACGTCATTGGCAAAATGCCATTTGGATCCCAGTGTATGACTATGAATCTTTTTTTTAAGGCTGAGCGGATTAAGGGTTTAGTCTCGTCTGGGGTCAAGTTTCAAGGACACTCCTTCACTGTCCTGATGACCACAGTTAATACAACCACAAGCTTTCACTCTGCCAGAGCATCTTTGAAAAAGCTCCCGGGCTTCTGCTCTGTAGGTCTTAACTCCCGCGGAGAGAAACTGCCTCTGGGGATCAATGAAGTTTCACATTATTATTGTGCTGTAACACAAGAAACATGGCTCATTGTGAGCATACGAGATGACGACTCGGCTTACCGTTTCTATAATTCTTGGCTGTGGGCCAGTGGATTATAATCCTCCTCTCAAGGGACGTAAATTTTCAGTCATTATTCCTGCGACTCAAAATGGATTTGTGGGATGTATGCTGATCCAAGTGCAACTGTGTGGGGTGTGGAAATGGCTTAAGTGTTCTGAAGGAGGCAAATAAGGAGAAGGAAAAGACTTCTAAACAAAAAGAGCATTACGTATTCAAGGTGGCAGTCACAAAGATAGCACAGTACTGCAGGCAGTGAAACATTTATTGTGATTACACAACACAGAACACCCACAATCTTAGAAAAATGTATATATTCAAATGTGACCTACAGTACGGACTGAAAATAGGCTCCATGTGTTGTTTCGTCACGTTTGCTGCAAACACTTTTGCCTTTGTACCACAAACATGCTGATCTAACACAACAGAGTCTGTTTTCGGCTGCTATACGTCTTAATTTCATGCGTAAAGAAAATCTTTCAAAGATTGTGTTCTACGGCAAAGTTTAGCTCTAATCAAAGCAGACCAACCCCTGGAAAGAAAATCAGAAGCAGTTAAGGCAGAGAAGTACAATAAATCTAGGTTAATACATCATAAATCTATGGTAATACAAGAGAGATAAGGTGAGAACAAGATAAAAGCAGAGAGGAAATGGGATACCGCGCGGAAAATCTGATAGGTATGAGGGAGGAGAGAGAGACGGAGACAAAAACATGTCAGAGAATTTCTTTTCTTGCTTCTCCTAAAAAGAGACATACGAGGAGAGGAAAAGGGAGGCGGAGGAGGAGGAGAAAGCAATTAAGCAGCTGAAGAGAGAAGAGAAGTAAAGAGGAAAAAGTCCTCTCATCTCTCTGCTACGCTTTGATGAAGCGAGGCAGGTCCTGTGAAGCAGAGTATGATTAAAAGAAAGTGAAAATTATATGGGAAAATTACATTGGTAAGGACCACACACACACACACACACACACACACACACACACACACACAGAATAAAAAGGTGCAAATATAGATATTCAGATTACTGACATATTGTACTCACACAGAGGACAGTGTAAATCTTTCATGCTGTAAACAGCCAGAAAAATGAACACAAAAACAGACACATGCACACTCAATTACATAAGAACAAACACACACGCGCTGTCCTTCTCTATTCTTTAAGTCTTAACCACAACAACTGTCATCTGTCCCTTGTAAAAGCTACTTATCTCTCGCACAAACTGGACAGACAGACAGGGAAAGAAAAGAGGACTTTGCAGGGGGAAAACACCGAGGCAGCGCCGTGGACACTCTGAGAGGAACGAGAGAGAAGGAGAAGAAAAGGAGGAGAGGGAGAGATTGCAGGGAGAGGGAGAGGATTAGGGGAGATATAATGGGCTATAATCCTTTTCTATTGAGAGACTGATCCAAGAATCGCTGATGGGGTGTCAGTTTGAAAGAGCTTTTTTGTCCAAGATATGAGTCTGCTTTTAGGCTGCTTCTACCTTTAGCTCAAATGTCTCAGGCAAAACAAAAAATAGCACTCAAGTAGCTCATCTTTTTTTAAACAGTAATGTGGTTTTATGAACAGTTGTTTTAATTTTAGTAATAATGTTACATAACCAATCAAACACACAGGCTCACATTCATTATATTCTTATCTGTTGCTTTAAAATATGGATTTACATTCATTTCGAACAACTGTATCATCCTCTGTTTTATTTCCCTCACTCTCCCACACTATAGATGTAAAACAGAAAGTGCTAACCATTTTATACATGCCAGTGGTGCACAGTCACATTTTGCAGTCAGAAGCCATGCATCAAAAAGCTGCAACAATTAGTAGATTAATCGATCCATGAATTGATGTTCAATTAACTGTTTCAGTAATTTTTTAAGCAAAAATGTCAAACATTAGCTTGTTCCACCTTCTTGAAAGTAATGATTTTATGCTTTTTTTAAATCATTTATGAGAGTAAATAAAGTAGTGGCAGGAGGGGATGTAGCTCAGTGGTAGAGCGCATGCTTTGCATGTATGAGGTCCTGGGATCAATCCCCAGCATCTCCAAATATATTTATAACCTTCAGTGTGTATTGGACGAGAAAAAAAAAACAATTTGTGTTTATGATGCGCAATAAGATAGAGAAATGTGCTTCGGTGATGAGATGCTGACTGTCACAAAGCTGTGAACCTCCTGGATGAGCACACGGTCTGAGGAGCCTGGGTGTGTGTGTGTATGAGAAAATATTGTTTACCTCAAAGCTCAGAGCTAACAGAGCTAAAGTAGAGATGCAATAAAGGAGGTTATTGATGTGAGACAGATGGGTGGAAGGATGGAGGAAAGATCAATGAAGGGATAATACACAACCTCCACCAGCAATCTCAAAAAAAAAAAAAAAGAAAACGTTCTGTGGATGGTGTTTGAATAGAATATCGACTGTGATTGAAACCTGGCTTTTGAGACTAAATATGTGTTGAAGGAATGACTGTGTTGTCACTTTGAGAAGCATTACCAAACTAGGTATTTGAGTGAAATAAATGCTTTGACAAAGCTGGGAAGTGATGCGGAAAAGACTAAAACTGTTTGAATGAATTTTTGTCATAATACGGTGATGAGGAAACAGATTTTGGCAGCCATTTGAAAGGGATTTGGAGAGAGTTTTGAGAAGAATTCGTCACATGGATTTTCATAATGCAGCTCCTTATTATAAGGCAAATTCTCACAGGAGGAAAAATGGTTAAAACAAATACATAAGCACGCTTATTTCCATAGAGATTTAAAAAAAATATGTAGAAAACTACTGAAAATCAACAAATATACATTTTAACACAATGTGCAGGCTCACATCCACATATAGTTTTTGGAGAGAGAAAGAAAAATGTAAAGGTGATAACTCATTAATAGCAAGACCAGATGGTATGTAGTTCACTGTGTCAAAAACACCAAGTCGTATAAATTTAGAGCAGCTACTTTTGAAGGTGAGAAGCTAGTCAACATGGAGAAGTGGGGAACAAAGGAAGAAGTTATTGCTATAAGAGATCAATGAACAGGCTCCAGGAAATAAAATATTGCTTTTTTACAGGTTACACTCGGGTAGCCACATCCCCTGGTGAGTGGTAAACTCCAATTGTGAGCGTTCAACTCAAAAATGTGAAGAGGACGTTTTGTATGTGTTGTTGTTCAGAACTTGTTCCGCGTTTTAGCCTCAACCCCTCTGCTCTCTCTTCACTGAAAGTACAACATCTCTCACTGCTGTCGACACAGAGGCGACTGGCACGGCTGAGCGAACGATGGCAGGTGTCCAAAAAAGTGACCAAAAGTCATCAAAAGTGAGTATCACTCTTAAATTGACTGCTTCCAAAAATTACAAAACTTTGAAAACCCCCCACCTCAAAACAATCTACTTTCTGTTGCTGTGGTTTGCACAGTTCAAAATAAACAGTATTTCCCAAAAAACATGTCAGGTTCAAGTCTATGAAGGACATGTAGCTTTATGTCCATGGTAATAGTAAAGGTTTGTCTTTGTGAAACTGGTGAAAAAGTTTCTTGTAAGAGAATAACAAATTATCGAAATTGTGGCCAAATCCCTCAATCAAAGCTTTATTTCCACGGCAACATTTTGCATATTCTCTGACAGCATTACATAGCCTATGAAACATATAAAGACGTAAAGACCTACATATTAAACACATATACTTGAATATCACAAAACATGCAGAGCGCAAAAAATCTGCTATTTCAGATCTTTATTTTATAGGAGATTGATTACATTTCGCTTGAAAATGACCAATCATCGATCCTTCCTATTTTCAACTCAAACTCTGTACATCTCATTTGCCAGAATCACAAGACAGCCAGTCTGGGCAGAAACATGAAGGAGGGGATGTAGCTCAGTGGTAGAGCGCATGCTTCGCATGTATGAGGTCCTGGGTTCAATCCCCAGCATCTCCACTTGTTGCAGTTATTTGGAACAGTAAAATGATACAAACATCTCAGCAACATGTAATAATACTGGAATACAAACTACAAATCTGTTTGTATTTGCACCAGAGGTGGTGCGAGCCCATCGGCATCCTTGGAGGGACTACTGGCAGCTGTGGGGGGGTGATTGTTGGTGTGCTGACAGTGAGAAACATCCATGGCAACGGCTCATTTCTAACAAACAATGGCAGCTCTTGAAGAGATTAGCATAAATACTGTGATTGTATCAGTTATATCAGAAGTGAAGAGTATTTGTTGTTGATGTTTTCACTCTTCTTCTGGTCAGCCAAAGAGAGCTGATTTGATTGGTTGAAATTAGCCCATGTTAGACATGACAGATGGTTCATCCAATCACCTGCCAGGGGATTTCTTGAAAGCTCCCACCCTTTCCCAAACAGTTTCTACTGATGGCTTCCCAGATGGTTCTGTGTAACAAGCCATCTGGTATGTCAGGTTAGAAAACCAGGCCCTGTTTCAAAAAACAGGATTACTGAAAATTCTGAGTTTGTTAAGCCTGAGATGAGGGAAACCATTTTCTGTTTCAGAAACAGAGATAACTTAAACCTAACCTGCTGGCTAGTAGGTTCTCTTCAACAAACTCTGAGTCACTCTCTCTGATGCCTCTCCTCCTGCAGAGCCTGAAGCAGCTGTCTGACACACCCCAGTTTCATTTTCTCATTCATTCAGTCGTTCATATCAAAGCGCATATCGCTGCCACCTGCATTTTGACCTCATCAGGTTACAGATGATAAACTTATTTTAATATCAAATGTAACATACAGTTGGATTCTAGCACATTAAAGAAATTAAGGTCTGGTAAATGATGAATAAGTGAACTACACTCAAAGTGTTAACTTCAAGGAGCCATTGTGACTGAGCTAACGGTTGGCTCGCAGACTACAGCACTTCACCGCCAGCCCTGCAAGCAGTAACCAGAGATAGGTGTGCAAAAAAAAGGTACATCTGGACAGTCACTGCAGAAATGGCCCCAGATTGCTTCTTTTTTACTCAACATTTGCTCTTTCTACATCTTGCAGTCTTGTTAGTTATTTAAATACTACAGACATCATGATGCACATAGCCTAATTAATTACAATGTGGTACACATTTTAAAGAGCCACTCAATTCGAATTTCTCTCAGTTATACAGAATCAAGATGAATCAGGATGAAATATTAAAGGTTTAGACAAAAAAAAAAAAAAAAAAAAAAACACTTGCTAACACTGTAATGCTGTGGTGAATGTTGGGGAGGTGACTCAGAAGTCTTGACTTCAATCCCCACCATCTCCAGTTGTGTTCACTGAGTGCAAATCAAACGACTGCTAGACATGATGCTGCAGGCAAAAACAAAAATAGTTACTTTGCATGAAGGCAGCTATCCATCAGAGAGTAGCACTTGATATAAACAGCGGCTGACCCAGTTTATTTAAGTTCAGAACATTGGTTTCAGTTGCAACATTGTGAAAATCCGAGCGCATTTCAGAATATCAGATAATATGTTTGCCTACCTAGAGGCTAGCTGTGCACAGCTATCAAAGTGCCTTATCTTACGACATCAGAGATAAAAAATATCTATACATATTGAATAAGTCTCGGCTGAAAAACACTGAGGAACAAGAGCGTAACATCAGCAGAAGAACTTTTCTGAATCATTGCCTGAGACAGCTACCACTATCATTAATAAAATACCAAATGATGACATTTTCAGTGGAGGAATGGTGTCACTTTCCATTTCAGGAACTCAAATGAAATGTGACATGAAGCGTTAGTGGTTTATCAAGCCTACGGCGGTCTGGTATCATATCAAGATACTTCAGATATGGAAAAAAAAAAAATGCACTAGTCAACGAAACTACATTTGGTTTGTCAGGTATGGAGATTAGTTTTTACAGAGGGAAGTGTCTCAGTGGAAATGTCTATTTTTGATGGTGGAACAACTTCTTAGGAGTGAAATCATTCATATGCAGACTCCTACTGTGATTCACTGACGTTCACACCATTTATAGACTCAGAGATCTGCTTCAACAGGGCCATGTTCATGCTACATTCATTCAGCAATGGTCTGTTTCTGCTTTACAGCCAATTCACTGCAGTTCTGAAACACTAAATCATTTTACACAAAGATTCCTACAGTCCCTCATCGCCTCTTTAGATAACAAATGATGTTTTAACGGGACGTTGAGCCTGTAACCACCATGTAAGTATGAGAATTTCTTATATTGCAGTTTTGTTTGGATGGACAGTAAACAAGCCTGGGCAGACATGTCCTTTCTTCTTATACTGCAGCACTTATCTTAAATGGATTTCTTATCTCCTGAGAGTGGAAATGATGATTTATGAAACAGTGATAACATCGACTCCTTCAGTCAAATTGATGAGGATTCTAGTGTTTCCTAATTTATCATACATCAGTTTATGTGCCACTGCAAATAAACAGATCTAAAATTACACACCATTAACATCTATTTATCTGTCAATTATGACCCTCTGGCGCTCTCTCTTATGATTACAGTAACATCTCAAACAGACTTTCAAATTGGTTATTATGAAACAAGAATTACCACCTCACCTTACAATACCAGTACAGGTACCAATACTAGTACCCTTAAAATGATACAGATACCAATGCATTACTTCATTAGATACCTTTTCTCCAAGGTTCTTCTTTATGAGGGACGTTTGTGGTGATTGGCAGTGAGCACAACCATATAAAAAGCATTTTTTTCTAGATCTAGTTATTAGAAAAAGGATTGGTTGAAGGTACCTGTTCCTATGAAATATCATGACCAATGACGAAGTCTGCTAATCTGAATGTCGGACGGTTGGCTCAAAAATCTACCAAAGTTGTTTGAGGATATGGAGAGCAGGCAACATCATCTCACCAAAACAATAAAGTAACAAAAAAGAGGGCGAGATGGAGTAAAGTAAATTGGTGATATGAGACTGTGGGGAGCCTCTCGATCTCTGAAAAAAATGATTCTCGTCCAGCTTATTCTCTACTTTGCCAGTTTATTTGCATTCAAGCAGTCTCTGAGAGAGAGATGCAGCTCAGAGGGGGAGAAAAGGTCCAGCTGTTCATGAGTGACAGTCAGACAGTAGTTATCTATCTCTGTACTGCTCCAGACGGTATTTGTGAGCAGGGCTGTGTCTGTGTATCTGCGTGACTGTCTGTCACAGTGGGTGTCCTCTAGCACTGACGATGACTTTGCAAAAATAACACGACTTACTCCCAAAGCAGATGTTTCTTTTTAGAACTGATTCTGTATTGAGAGTAAATATCAGTTTTGTCTGGTGTGTGTTTGCATCACTGTGTGTACTGAGTGTATTTGTGTGATGCCAAATCAAGACCAATGTCTTGGCGCAGTATTGCAGTGCAATGAATGTTTAGAAAATGACAACAAGTGTAACAAGACTTTAAAATAATGACTTGAAAATTGAGCTTGAATGTAAAGTGTTTATGTGAAACAGATTGATCATGCACACACGTAACTAAAATATGGAGATGGAGATACATGCTGCATGTCTTTGTAATGTATTCATGTCACATACACACAAACACACACAGCAGGAGCAAACAGAGGGACGTGGAAATAGAGATAAGAGTTCATATTTCTCTAATCTGGAGGGAGTAAAGTATTAAACTGCTATGTCTGGCAGGAACTTCCTTTGGTGTGCAAAATAAATGGTTATGTCAGGAGGTGCCGGTCAGATTGTATCCATCTGCAGCTGCTCAGCGATCCTCACCAAAACTCAAGAAGTAGCCTAATATAGAAGTAAGCATGATGCACATGTTACATTTAGATGTTTTTGTAAGGTTGCTTGTTTATTTTTATCTTTTATTTTAGATAGTTTTGTAAGAATACAATATTGTTTAATTTCTCAGGTTTCACTTTTTTTGTAAAGCCTAGTTTTTATTTTTAGTTCAGTTAACCAAAATGTTCTTTCTAAAATCTAGTTTTAGTTATTGGTTTGGTTTTGAATAACTAAAACAACATTGATATATGCAAAACTGTGGGGATGTAGCTCAGTGGTAGAGCGCATGCTTTGCATGTATGAGGTCCTGGGTTCAATCCCCAGCATCTCCACTCTCTCTAATGCATAATGAGATCCTGTTCTGGATTGGGTAATGAGCTCCTGGACAAATGGTGCTGACTATTCATGTAACCTTAATTAGCTCTGACATTCACCAGTTACATAAATTGAGAAACTGTTCTAGTTATTTTTTAAATCAAACAGGTACTATCAGAATATCAATTAGTATCAGTATTCATAAGCACTATCCATATCATTATCGAAAATCATAATATCCTAATATACCCATCCCTAAATTCCATGTTTAATTTGAAGTTTTCTTAAACCTTTCTTGAGGAAAGTAATAAACTGTATTAAAACAGCTTTAACACTGGTAGCTACACGACTTGCACAGGTTAATCCCTGTCTGTCACTGTTAGCACAGACTCCAGTCTGCATGTTAGCTTCAGTTTCGGTGTCAACTTTATCCCTGTAGCCCTCTGGCCACTTTCCATCTTTGCAAATGCCACTGGTGGAGGAGTTGTTAAGATGGTGACTTTCTAGCAGTTTGGAGACAGATGCTGCGGGAGCAAAGTTACAGCACAGATGGAGCAATATTTCACTGACTGGTAAGGAGGAGACACACACACAAACACAAACACACACAAATACAATTGATCTGGCAACTAAAAGGATACCTGGGTTAATGCCAGCACTACACTCAGCCTCAGGTGATGTCACACCATCTCTTTGGTCTCAATCAGGCGATGGGCCAGAGGGCATCTGCCCACCAACTCATACTGTTATCAACACCTGTCTGTCACTGTTCCTGTCTGTTCCCTATCAGCATGTTGTTGTATTTCTGTCTGTATCTTTCTCTCCCTCTTCCCCTCTGTTCTGAAACTTTTCCCTTCGAAAAGACAGACGCCGCCCCTTTCTCTTCTGCCTCCATTCCTTCTCCTCTACTTCCGTCTCCTCTTGTCGTTGGGGTCTGAGCATTCTTGGAAATGACGGCTGTAAAGCCAACAGCTGTGAAGTGACGGCATTTAACTAATTGCATCAACAGAACGCGCTGAGGGGTCGACAGAGACTAAATACATTGTGTCAGCCCTGAAAAATATGCACACTCCCTTGGGACTCTCAGTAACAACCTTGTTTTGACTGATCATCCTTGCATCCCTTTCTGGCCAGCCAGGGTTATTTTTAAGACGCTGAACTGCAACAGTTACTCCACTTTTACCAAACTCTGACGCCTCTGTCATCATGGGAATAGTAAAAGAAAGACTCTTCTTCACCGTCTGCTAATGTGGAGGAGCCACATCCCTGGGGGATGCCCCAAGAAGAAAGCAAGCGCTTATGTTTTGTCTGCAACTGTTATTATCTGTCTGTTTTTATGACATAGTGTCTACAATGAGAATAAGGCTGTTGCAACTCCAGTTTTAGAAGAAAATGTAAATTTGAATATTGAGCTCACAGAAGTGGGCAGTACACCAGTTGTGTTACCATTTCTGGTGGCCTGCTCTGCCATGACATGGATTTCATAATACTGCCATTGCTGTGATACATTTCTTAGCATATTAAAACTAATGTGTTTTAATGTGGCTGTGATAAAACACAGATAGAGGGCTGTGCACATACTCACAGAACTGGAACATCAACAACTATGTTCCTTGCAAACACTGTATATCATGCAGAGTGTGTAACACAAGATGTGGGAGATAACATTACAGGCAAAGCATGCCAATTTCTCTGTTGTTGGCAACAAGAACCAACACAAAGTCTTCATCTACTCCCACCGTCCAAGCTTGTGAAGTCCCACTGGATTAACTTTATTTTGATGGACATGTCCCCACAACAACTGGAAAACTCATATGTGTGCCAAGCTTGCCACTTTACTTCAGACTGCTTTCTTACTGAGGGCCGGTATAAAGCAAGCAAGCTTCAGACTGGATGATACTGCACCGGTGTGTTTGTCTTTGTTTTGCTATGAACTCGAGGTACCTGAGGTGAACCTGAGGTACACTAACCTTTGTACTTATATTTATATACTTTGAGTTTTCTGCCACATAAATGCCGTTCAGATGTCTAACCCTTGCCCCTATCTAGCTCTGAAAATAAATATGTTCACTAAGCAACCCACATTATGGGGCAGATTTATCCTCTCAAAACACAGGCATTTTTTTCATTTCCAATTGAAGCAAATTAACAGGCTTTTAAAATATTTTTTTCTTTCTGAAGATATGTTCCCTTACATTGCCAATAGAGTGAAAGAGGTAGAATGATGTATCCCTTACACCAGTAAGTATCCCTTTATATTTTTGTAATACTGTGATACATCACTGTAAAAAACAAACAACCCAAAAAAATACTGTGCTGTGCTTGACTTTGTAGCTAAATAAAACCAGTGCAACTGCATTGTTCTCCTATGAATCTAAACAATTGAAATGAATAGCTTTATCCTGTCTATCCCTAAGGAACTGCTGCACTCAGTGTGGGATAACTTGTTGAATCTCTTTCAGTCAGCAACTTGGCTGTTCAATACTGACAAGAAGAAGAAGAAGAAGAAGAAGAAGAAGAAGAAGAAGAAGAAGAAGAAGAAGAAGAAAACCAAAAACCACTGGTGCCATAATCCTCCCTGTCTCTGTCTCACTCTGCTCCTCTCACTCTGTGACCTATATTTCTATCTTCTTCTCCCTGGTGCTCAGCTGAACAATTACACAACCGGCCGGGGATTCATGGATACACTGGTTGAGTTTCAACAAAAACAGGATGCTTATCAAGGCGTCGGCCTTTAGAGACACACACAGATTTGTACATGTATACTGATAACCCTCATTTCCTCAGCTCTAACCTTAACCATCACAACTACATGCTTAACCTTAAGCCTTATCCTACACTTTACTTAAATCCAAGTCTTAACCCTTAGAAAGCTCTGTGCAGAAGTGAGGACCAACAAAAATGTCCACACTTTTACAGTAACCTCAGTTTCAAGGCGTAATACTCAAATTGCTCCTCACAAAGACACACATACAAGAGAATAAACACATACAGCAGACCTCACAGTTGTGCTGCCAGAGACTATAAAACACACACACACACACACACACACACACACACACACACACACACACACACACACACACACACACACACACGCACACACACACACACAAAGGCTGTGTTTTGGGAAATGATGCATTTGCATAACTGTCCTCTTACTGATGTTACAGCTACACTGTACTGTGGGTGTACATTTGTTCCTATTTGTTTTAACTTCCCTCACACACACACACGCACACACACACACACACACACACACACACACACACACACACACACACACACACACACACAGTTATGTAATAACCTTTCTTTATTCTAGACAAGAGTTGTGACCCCTTTTTCTTGCCATTAGATAACTAAGTGACAAAGATGAGAGACAAAAACAGAATGAAAACATTAGGTAAGGCTTTTACTCCAAGTCTCACTTTGGTACAAAAAAAAAAAAAAGATACTCCACCCACTTCCTATTAAATACTGCACTCCGTGGACTGACTGCTAAAATAAATAGTCTGGATTTAACTGAAGCACATTTGCTGCAATCTCTCCCTCTCACAGAGTATTCCCACCCAGCATCTTCCACACACGGACACGATTAAGATTCCACAGCGCACCCAGATTCCAGAGTATTCCCTGAGTAAACAGTGCCTCCTACATTTTTGCATATTAGGTTTGGTATATTAGTTGCACATCCCTTTTCAAAACCAAAATTACAAAGTGCTTTACAAAGAGAGAATAAATTAGACAATAGGTCAATGAGCCATCCAGAATGCTTGTTAAATCGCATGGCTGATTAGAAAAGTTTTGCTACAAAGACCCTCAGGGTTAAGTAAATGATAACTGAGTTGATAAATGTTGAAGGAGACGGTAAACTGACTAATGAATGGAGATGCAAATTCAAGCAAAAGTATCCCCTTGTATACTGTCGTTTCTGAGTAGCTCTGCATCTAAACACTGCAGCAGACATCTGAACTCTTTTTTTAACTCCCTAAACTTCATGACGCATTTTCTATATTTCACTATAGTGACCTGCAGCATCATTTTTGGTGTATTTAAACACCTGAGCTTTGTGTTGTAGATACTTTAAGCTGTCATTGATAACCAGAACTGGAAATATACATTGAAATGTTGAGATCTGTGATTTTCTTTATGCTGTTAAACTCTGCAACTTTTCTCATTTGTATTGTATCGCAACATTTTAGAGTTCAACTGGTGTCTAAAGGGTTAACACAGTAAGCACCCAATAGAACTTTAACTGGGGTGTTAGGCAGCAGTCGGTGCTCAAACTACTTCACAGCACAATTTCATGGCCTTTTTGAGCATCAAGTCTGAGCAGAATTCATACTGGCCAGACAGCTAAACTTCTTATCTTTGATTTAAGCCAGCTTCGGTTTCCAGCCAGATGAACTCTGAGGCCAATGCAGTTCTCTGGAAGCAGTGCTGACCCCGTTCCCTTTTCTAAGTTGGCCGATTCTTACAGAACTTCATCCAAAATGTTTGTGGTTTTACTGTGAGTAACTTCAGAGACTGAAATATCATGCAGAGCGCACACAGGACACTGGTTTTTCCACACAGAAAGACTGGGTGGGAGCATATTTAAGGAGGTAACTTACAACCTGATTGTTTTGTAAGCTGTTCAAACGATAAACTGGAGCTGCGACTAATGATTGTTGTCATAATCGATTGATCTAGTCTGTAAAGTGTCAAGAAATTGTGAAAAACACTCATCACAATTTCCCAGAGCCCAAAGTGACATTTTCAAATCACAGTCCAACTTCCAAATACTATTTATTTACTGTCATATATGTCAAAGCAGTAAATTCTTACATTTCATTGACATTTTTACTTTAAAAATTAAAAACAATTTATCAGAAATAATGGGCAACTAATTTTTGTAAACCTCCACAATAAGCTTATTACTAAACAAACTCTTTGAGTGAAAACTTTCTTTATTTATGGAAAAACTGAAGGTGACAGAAAACGCAGTACGATGCACACGCAAACTGACAATTCTGTTATACAGTAGGGAGAAAAACACCAGTCTGTTTTTTGTCAATCTAATACAGAGGGGACGATCTGCGCTCTAAGCCACCTACATGCTTGTGGGACCACTAACACTGTTTATGAAGATGTTTTGGTGGTAACCATCATGTTTTCCCCACTGTGGAAAGAACCATATCTAATGAAACAGCTTTATGTGGGACATCAGCGGTCTAGCAGCACCACTGGTGTTGACATAATTAAGAGGGTGTAGGCCGTGGTATCAAAGAGCTCAAGTGACAATTATGTTCCCCAGTTCTATAAACACTTGGAGACACAGCAGAGGAACACAGTGATCTCGTCCCAGCGGCATCGCAGAAGCTAAAAGGGTGTCGGCTTCACTATCATCTAACTGTGGTAACTACATAAACATGTCTTTAAGGCTCCATTCCAGACATTTCTTTGTTCAATGGAATCGCTTTTTATTAGCCTCTGGAGAGAGACAGGAATAAGCATCACTCATATTGATCATTGAATACAATAAAAAGAAATGTCTCTAAAGGGGCTGCTGCAGGGACACATAGCTAATGATCCCTGCAGGTTTTCTTCTAGATACTTTTTTGCAGACAGACAAAATACACAAACACACAGTATAGTCACACAACTTTCTCCAGATTGTACCTGCATATAAGGTAAAGATAATTTATGTTGGACAGACAGCCTTTGAACCTTAGCTGCGGAGGTTGTGACATTCAGAATTTTAGTTTAAAGAGAGATTAAATTCAGAGATTAAAGATGTCAGCCTGTGTTCAGGCTATAAAACCTGCTGTCATGGTAATTTTACCAACTTTAAATACATGATTTTTTTCTTAAAGCCAGCCTACTTCAGTGAAATATATTCCACAATAATAATGTGCACTATATCATCATTGCTTAAATAATCCAACAGTAAAAAAGGAGTGAAATATCAGTGCAGGTCTGGGAATCTAAATCAAAGAAAATAATTAGTCTGGCGGGGGGCAGGTGGATGACTTATGCGTACATGTGGTTTCAGGTGACGTCAGAGCTGATACGTGCATCACTAACAGAGCGAGGATGGCTTTGGCTGCCTTCACACAAAATCTGGCTTTGTGCAGAGGTGTGGGCGCGTTTACTTTAAAACATAACTGCCACGAAGCAGTCAGAAAATAACTGACTCACCGCTTTGCTCTTGCCAACACCGCTCCCTCACTTCACACATTTTCTGCCTCTCTTGACGATTGCTGCTGTCTCTCTCCCTCTCTGGTGTGTTCACTAACAGCAACCCACAAATCCTGCATATTCTACCTTTAAAAAAAGTTCATTTTCCTCTAGATTTTTCCATTTGATGGATGTGAAGCAGACCGTAAAGTGACATAAAACTGGATGTTATCTGCTTTTTAAAAACACAATTAAGTCCTCAACAGCATTGTGGCCATTCTTTATTGAGGTTCTGCACTTTTTTGGATGAGAATAAAAAACAAGACTTAAATCTCAGCTTGGTTGTCAACGACAATACAAACACTCCAAGACTTATTCCCAAGTGGCATCCAATTTCACAGCAGATTTATTTATTCTTTTTTTGAAAAGCCACTCCAAACCAAGATTGGCTCCAATGAAAAATTAACTTTTTTTTGTCCAAATGACTAGTGAATGTTCAAATCTTACCAGACGCTGAATCAATAACCATTGGTTTTTTTTGTAGGGGTTGGTGAGTGAAACAAACCCACCAGCCACTTGCATATTTTACCAGCATCTGGCTTGGTGGCTGGTGCTAATTTTGTGTCCTGCTTCAACAGGAACATGGTTTAATTATGGAGAACTGGGACAGATTCATAATATTTCACTTTAGATAGGACATAAAAATGCCAGAGAGGTGATGGGAACAAACGAGGCTGGATTGCATAACTGACATAACTGTGTCAGGTGGGTTAAAACTCAACATCATTAGTATCATGTTTCCAACATCTCAAGCACTTCTGAGAAAACAAAATTGCATTCGGTTCAGTGACTTCCTCCACTGATACAGAAAACGGTTTATCATCACAGAATAAATATTTCAGATGGTGCATAAATATTTTTACAGGAAAGATCCAGTGCATTTACCACACCCTATCTCTTAACACTTGCTCTCATTTTGTTTCTCCTCCCTCCTCCCTGTATGTTTATCTTCGTTTTTTTCTCACTTTCTATTTCTCTCAGTCTCCTCTCCAATCCTCGCTGCACTCTCTACTTACACAGACCACACTGCTCGAGCTTTCATGTAATTACAAACAATGACATGTCATTATGAAATTAGTCCTTCTGGGAGGATTGGCGAATGTTTGGATCGTATCCACGTCCTATAAATTGTGACATGAGTCTCGGGTGTTGACTGCAGCTATGTGACAAACAGTGAAAAATGCAGTGTAATAAATGGGTCAACGCTACACAACTCAACTGAGGATGATTAAGAAAGTGCAGGGGAAAGTATGTGGAAAGCGAGGGGGAGTAAAGCTGGTTCAGAAAATAGATAGCAGACCTCCTTCAAGTTGTTTGACTGTTTGTGTTAATGCTTGTCACTTGTTTGCTTAGACACAGCCACGTGTACTATATACTAGCAGTGTCAGTGTGTTGGTTTTTACCAATCTTTTGCATGAATGTGCACTAACCGTGTGATTCAGTGTCCACAGCTCCATGTCCTACCTTCAGTCTCGGTGTGCGTGGTCTCAGGTGAGGGGTTGTCCTGGCCCCAGTCTGCCGCACTGTAGATCTGTACCACCAGGAGTCGCTTCAGTGACACCAGGTCAGCATCTTTGAGGCTCATCTCCAAGTGGCGAACGACGCCCTGCCCTGGCTGGCTGGTCACCACAGTAACCTTTGAAAATGGCAAGGAGAAAATGCTTCAGCAAACCTGGAATAAAGGAATCAAATAAGAAATATTTTACTGTAACCACATGAAATAGAAATAAGAAGAGGGAAAGATGAGCACCTCTTGACACCAGCATGAATCTAACTGAGTCTAATAGGTACACTTCAAATAAAACATTTGAATTTGCAGCAAAGGCTACATATCTGCAAGGACATGGCTATCTTCCAGGACCTTTTTATATCATGCACATAGACTGTATATATAAAAATGGATGGACAACATGAGAGCTCCTTCAAAGTGAAGCCAAAGCATCTCTATCACCCCCTGGTGGCGGGCTGCAGTACAGCTCATAAATACAGCCTCTGCAATATTAATAGGTAGGAAATGGGCCAAACCAAATGATCAAAATACACATCAAATAAAATTTGATGGTTTCTGTCATTTTAGGTAGCTCTTATCAAGTTGATGTTCAGGTGTTCATTCTCCTGATCAGTTTGATTTGAATACACATTACAGCTGGGCTCTTCTGGCTGCGTGAACCTGTCATCACCACAAGATGACATCATTTGTGTATTTGTGATTTGGTCACGCATCAATGCAACAGTGTGTCAGTTTGTTTATATATGAGCATGCATGTCTGCATTTCAGTATTTTTCCTGCATTGTGATTGGCTGTGAGGTGGAAGCCTGCCAGGAGCAGGTGGCTGAGCATGGAGGGTGAGTGACTAGCAGAGCTCTGAGGAAAGTGAGAAAAAGATGATAAATGTAGTGACAAGACATTTCACAGTGTAAATTGACTTTGCAAGTTATAACACTGCAGAAACTAGAGTGTGAGACTGCAGATCTGTGAAAAGCTGAGTGTGTACAGCAGCTCAGTAAATATCTACACAATAGCTAATATAGAGGAGTTAGCCTTTCCAACTCGCTTTGCTAGCTGCCCACAAGTGACAATCTGATCTGCCCTGATAGCGCTCCAGGTGATCAGCATCAAGTAGCTCCTCTGGCAACAAAAGAGAAAGAAGTGCTATGCTCAGACATCAGTCCATCAGTTTATTTCACCAGTCTTGGAAACATTTGAGCTGTTTATTTCTAACCATATTGGAATCAAAACTGGGAACTGAAAAGTGGAATTGGGATCAATAAAATTCAAACAATATCTGAATGTAACTGTAATTTCTGCAACTTTCTGAGAGCAGCAATCTGTCATAGTCACAGTCACTTCAGGGCGTGACTGACCAGGTGCTTGGAGTTGGGAGAGTAAACAGGGTTTTAACTTCTCTGTCTCTCTTTTCAGTGTACTACTTCTGCCACTTTTTGTGTGTAAAGACTAGTGCAAAACTATGAATTCCCTTCAGGACACACTGTCCAAAATTGTGCCGTTATCTCTATTTGACAGCAGGCCTTTGAGCGTGGGTGTTATAACATTTACCACAAAATATAACACTTTTGCCATCCTAAATGATTGTGCAACCTTGTTCTTTTGAAGCATGCTCAAAATTTCTTTGAAATTTGGTTTCAGAAACCAGGGCAGCAATTTTTAAAGTGGCTCTATGTGAGAAGTTAACAGTTAAGTTAGAGGGCCTCTACTTACATCGCACTGAAGAGGAGGAATAAAGCATAGCTACATAGGGCAACCAACATCAATCAGTTTTAATTTTACTATTATTAAGCCACATAGCTGTTCCATCCCACATCTCTTTCCCAGATGCTCACTCTTGAATTGTTACAGCCGGTGTTATGAAAGACCGACTTTGTGTTTCATGTTGTCATATCTTCAGAAAAACAGTCCACAACATCACCACAGCAAGGCATTCTTTGTCAGTGACGGTTATGCTTCTTTTGTAGTTTAGGGACATGACATACCGTAAATTACTGTGACAAAATTAAACACATGATGTCAAATGTCCCACCCTCACTCACCCCCCAACAGAAAAGTTATAATGACACAACTCTACACTTACACATACTGTAAAACCATGTTTTCATGGAACAAACTCAGCTTTAAGTGCCCTCTTGCCTTATGATCTGTAATTTGAATATTTCCTGTAACTGAGCCATCATAAACTCACACGTCATGGTATTGTAAATGAACAAAACTGCTGCTGGTAATGCACTCTAAAAGGCCTTTTGACTAATCCATTGTTTTCTGATAAAGATTTCTACAGCAGAGGCGTCTTAAAATGAGCAGTCGCCATGTCTGATGATGGAAAGAGATTTCTGTGTCATTTTCATGCCTAATGGGGGGAACACAGATAAACTAATGTTAGGCTGATGTTGAGCACCCGACTGAATCACATTAACAGGAGCACTAAATGAAGATTGTAATGGGATTATTAATGAGTTCTGCTCTCTGCTTCCTGCTGTCTGCTGCTGAAGCCTGACATACATCATACAGGACGACACACACATGATTGCTAGGAACATATATGTGAATGAAAAAGTACTGTGTAAGTGGTTCAGCAGCACACACACATACACAGATGTACACGTCTCTGTTTAGTGTCTCTCTGTCTCCTAATAGTGCTATTCATATCTGCTGCTGTCGGAAACACTGGGTCTTAGTGTAATCATCTGCCCAGAGCTTCCTAATAAAGCTGGTTGGATTTGAGAAATCCTCGTCAACAACCCAGAGCCTTGTGCCCAGAGGACATGATGCTCAAATATAACAAGAAGGACAGTGGCTGGCTCTTTTCTCAGTTGCTATATTCCCATAAACTGTCATTTGCTGACATCTAAAAAGTTGTATTTGTGTCTCAAGTTTTGAGCCTGGAACATGTACCAAATATTAGCCCAAAGCTATGAATTACATAACATAAATCGGGCTTTGCAGTTCTGTTGAATGTGCTGCGTCCAAGTGACAGCTATGACCTTTCATTGATATCACAATTCCATCCATTTGAATCATAATGAAGTGATGAAAACCTGCTTGTGAAACAACTTAGATAGGGACTTGTCTTGAAACGATTTAAACATAAGACTGTGCAAAAGTGGGTATAACTTTAAAAGTGCTTTAAATACTTCGAAGCGCTCCAAGGATTTGCCACCCAAGTGCGATAGCTGATTGAATATTCTAGCAGGAAGGCACTGAAAACCGAAGCTGTACTGATGTCACTCTTCCTAGACAGATGGCTCAGCAGCAGATGAGTGGGGCTGCATGTGAACATGTACATGAGCTGGTCTTAAGTGGCCCGTCTGATATAAGATGTGAAGAGTTCAGAGACACTAAAATGGAACTGCTCACAAAGATTTTTTTAAAGCTTTTAAAAATGCAAATTAGATTCCTAATTCAATATGTTTTTGCAGCTGCTGAAGACACTAAATTGGACGTGAAGAGAGCTCATTTAACAGATTTAAGTGGAGCCTCTTCTCTACATTAGCATCAAGTACAAAGCTTGAATATCAAAGGGGTCCATTCAGTCTGAGCTAGTCTGCAGCTGAAGAGATGCTCCTTCATAATGGATCTGGTGACACAAACAGCCACATATTTAGTGTCAATTACTTCATATACAATAAAATTGTACAAACTGCCAAAGTGCCTACTGTACTGTGATTTGATGGGTCAGACAGATTCAGTTCTTTTGTAAAAGAAGCTGTCAGGTCTCCTTGTGCGTAAAGAGAAGATGGGGATGTAGCTCAGTGGAAGAGCGCATGCTTTGCATGTATGAGGTCCTGGGTTCAATCCCCAGCATCTCCACTTCTTGTCCATAAAGTCATCTATTTAGGTCTTGATTCTGGCTGCACACAAGTACAATGGAACAACATCTGACAGCGGTAATCGCAACCATTCTGTATAATATTTGTGATTCCAGCTGCAGCAAGTCCCAAAAGCAGCTTTCCTATGTGCTCCAAATTCACAGCAGGAGTGTTTTTGACAGATGTGAGCTGCACAGAGCATCAAAAGTAAAGTCTCCCAATCATAAAAGCAGACAAAACAAATCAAGGAAAGAAGACCAAATTAACAAAATCTGAGCAAATAAACAAAATCAGCTGGGCAAAATGCTCCACTTCTCAAACGCTGCTGGTGTGACATGCAGCTGTTGTATAGCATGGTGCAGACACGGCATAGTCACTATGAACAACAAGACTAATGGCTCATTTAAGCTAAATATTACATATACATATATAGGCATATGGATATGGGCGGAGCCTTCTGTCCATACTCAGTGTTCATATTTGTCCGTTTTCTGAAAGAAAGCACAGAGTTGTGATTAAAGGTTTGGGAGAGCAGCAGAAGATTTTCAGATTTCGCACTGGGCCTTAAACTGGCTTATTTTAATAGCACATCTTTTCTCCCTGTTTTGACCGTCCCTCCCCCATTTCTCGTGTGAAAATTTACCTTTTCATGAGTGCTGTCTACAGTGGATCGAATAAAAATGCTGGCCTGGATTGTGAAAAGCTTTTGGAAAACAGTGACATAATCCAGCTAAATCACGGTCCGAGGCAGTTAAGAAAACAACATTTTGTCACCTGTAATTCCCTCTACAATCACTCATTGTAAATGTTAGTATTGCCCTTTGTGCAGGATAGCCATCATCATGAACCTGTATTTATGCTATACACAGCAGCCAAGGAGTTACTGTTTAGTAATAATGCTCACTGAGGTGTTTGATAAGAGAAACACAAAAATGAGTAAATGAGAAGACCTAAATCACAGATATGGCTGTTTTACAACTCAGTACACACAGCTGAGTAACCAGGCCATGTCTGTCCCACTCTATGCCAGATATTGTCCCTGATTCACAGTTTTGTTGTTTGCCAACTGAAATAGCGTGGATGAAAATGTTTACAAAAAACCCTGTGAACCCTCATGTGGATGGACGCTGATTCCAGATGAAAACAATGTTTTTACAGTGGACATGGTGTCAACTTTTGTCCTTGAGGTTGGGGTGTCTTTAAGAGAAAAGAGCGGGGATGAAGCTAAGGGTTCAAGCAAATTCATAAGTGTTAAGAAGTTGAGCAGCCATCTTTAGTCATAAATGTAAAAGTTTCCCTCATAACCCCTTCAACTTCAACTTCCTAGAATGTATTCCATTGTCTAACTCTAAACAATGCAGCCCCCAAGTTTGTGGTGATGCAGCACTGTTTTTAGCTTAAATCCCTGGCATCTATGGTCACAGAAAGCAGGAAAGGCAGTTTAACCAGCTAAGGGTGGAGATATACTTGCTTTTAACTATGTGTTTGCGTATGCATGACATCTGCCTCATGTATCCTGCGTCCATTTGGAGCATTGGTTGTGCACGTTCTCAGACATTAACACTTTGCCTCCACAAGATGCAATAGACACATGACAGATAGGGGGCAGTGTAGGGGCAGAATGCAGGGACAGGGTCAGGGGTCAGGAGATGCATCACCAGCAACAACAATGGCGGAAGGTTTTGAGGACAGGCTCATAGAACAAGTCCGAACAAATCCGGTTGTCTACGTGAATGCATGATCAAACGGCAAGTACATCTCCGACTTAAGACTCAGTAGAGTAACTGTGCTGTGTCCCAACCAGATGTTAGCTGTAATGCACAATTTTGCTGCTTGATGACTGAAATTGGATCACAAAGAAGGGATGCTGGTGATTTGGGAAAACTTACAGTTAAAGGAGGGGATGTAGCTCAGTGGTAGAGCGCATGCTTTGCATGTATGAGGTCCTGGGTTCAATCCCCAGCATCTCCATCTCTTGTAGCACTGTGTTTGAAAGTGTAAAAAAGTTTATGATGTCTAAGACTAATCACTGTTAAAGCAGTGCATCACATCAATGAAAAAAGAATATATTAATGACAAGGCAGTCTGAACAGTACATCTGTATTGTGGGTGCAGCTTAACTGAGAGACAGTACAGGTGATCACAAAGCAGGAAGACGACCAACAAGGCTGAACTAGCTGAGATTCAGCAGAGTAACTAGGATGTATCTGACCCATGCTTTATCAGATGTTGCAGTTTTGTTTGCTAACAAAACTGAATGACAAAGAAAACATTCAGCAATTTTCTTATCTGTGATTTTCTTATTGCTAAGATGCTTCCACATGAATCTATATGTCTTTACAAAAAAGGCACCTGAAAATATTAGTGTATGATTTTAAATTAAATTTTCAAAATTATCCAGTTTATTTTCACAGATGTAAAGTCATGTAAGGGGATGTAGCTCAGTGGTAGAGCGCATGCTTTGCATGTATGAGGTCCTGGGTTCAATCCCCAGCATCTCCACTTCCTGCCCTACAAAGGGCTTCATGTTATGCAGTGCTTGTCATTATTATCATTGATCTCCATAGAAAGATTATAATGATGGAGGCATATGGACGTGGTGCACCTGTCCAATTTATTATCAAAGAAACACATTTGTTTGCTGAGTGAAACTTAATGACAAAAAAAGATTCAATCACTTTATTATTGTTTAGATGTTGCTATTTGAATAGTAATCTTTATATGAATGACCTGATAACACTAGTGTCATTTTTTACATGTAAATTATGCTTTCAAAATTAGCCATGTTATCATGGATGAGGGCAGAGAGACTGAGGCATGTGAAAGAAAGTTATAAGGGGATGTAGCTCAGTGGTAGAGCGCATGCTTTGCATGTATGAGGTCCTGGGTTCAATCCCCAGCATCTCCATTTAAATCTTGTGGCTCAGGTGTGAAAACACTCATTATACACAGGCCTGTTGACAGCAGGGCTCCTATCTGTATCCAACAGACAAGACAATCCTTCTAATGTAATTGTTGCAGAAGAAGTGATGCCCTGTTTTATTCAGGAATGTGTAAAAAGCACTATGTAAAAAATTAATGATGTTATCAGCTCAATGTGTGATTAGAAGAGCAGAACCACTTGTTGACAGGTCGAATCTGTAGCACCGGCATACTGTCTAAAATCACACACTGGTGCGGCTTCATTGCAGCACAGTTTGGTTCAGTGTAAATGAACAAAAGCAGTGTAGAGGCAAGCCTTTGCAGCAGCACTGTGCAATCTCTGTGCAAAAAGGGCTTGAGGGTGATCATTGTTAAACCACTGCAGCACATATAAATGTAAAACTTTGTCACATTTACATAAATTGAAGAATACACTAATGACACTGCTCTAAGCCAACTGAATTTAATTACACAAAACTTTTTTTCCATTTGGTCTTCAAAAATGACAACTGGATACATCTGTTCCATTCCTAACCAGATGTTGCACAGTTTTGTTATTTGCCAACTGAAACTGAATGACAAAGAGAAGATTCAGACTTTATTGTTTCGATGTTTCCATAATGATAGAGAGCTTTACAAACAACCTAAAAACACTAGTGTGTCACATTTACATATAAATTAAGTTTTCAATACCAGCCAGCTTATTGTGGATGTGGTCTGAACTGTTGTTACAGAGGTTGAGGTGTGAACAAATAAAAATAGAGGGGATGTAGCTCAGTGGTAGAGCGCATGCTTCGCATGTATGAGGTCCTGGGATCAATCCCCAGCATCTCCACTTCTTACCTCAGTACACTGCACCTGTAAGTAGTGGCTACAATTCACACACAGAGCTGAAGCAATATTTGTATGAAAGATTGAGCCAACAGAGAAGGACAGTGTTGAGTTACTCATTGTTTCTGTGACTCCTTTAAACTGTGCCTAGCAGAGAGAATGAGAGATGAGTGGACACAAACAGATATATTTATACCAACACAGACAGGAGAGAAATCCCTATCCTTTCCAACAGATCATCACCATTTTATGATTGTTTAGTTGTTTCCATATGAATATGAATCTTTACATGAATGACCTAAAAACACAAGCATGTTGTTTTCACATGTAAATGAAGTTTTAGAAATTGTCCATCTTACTGTGGATGTGGTCCAAACTTTTGTCTTAGTAATTGAGCTGTATGGCAGCGTAAAGCATGGGGATGTAACGCAGTGGTAGAGTGCAAGAGTCACATGTTCCTGGATGAACAGGGCGTCACTTCTCCTGCAGCAAATAAGCTAAGTTAAAGGTTTGTCTTGTGTAATGATCTGTGGGCAAGGATAGAGATTTCTCTGCTGTCTGTGTTTTGTCTCTCATGACAACCACAAACATCAGTGAACATGTAACTCAAAAGTGCTGTGTACCTTAAAGCCCCAACATGACATTCAGATTCAGGCTAAAAACATGGTGTAAATGACATCTTTCAAGCCAGCTGGCATGTTGGGGCTTTAGTAGAGTTGGATTGCACCGGATAAGCAGTATGGAGGCATTTCATAGGTTTGTTCTGGGTTAGTTTTTTGCATTTGAAAACTGGTCACCATTCACTTGAATTAATTAACTCAACAATGTTTGATAAAGCTGAGGATGAAGCTTTCAAAATTAGTTTAGTTGAGATGTGAGGCCACTATACATGTGGGGATGTAGCTCAGTGGTAAAGCGCATGCTTTGCATGTATGAGGTTCTGGGTTCAATCCCCAGCATCTCCATTTCTTATGGCAATGGTCTGGTACAAAGTACACACACACATTGAGTGAAGCTTCATGACATTAAATGGACAGACCATGAGTCACAGTGAATGAACAACATTCTCTTTCAGCTGGAAAGTCTTCTAAAATGCTTCTCGTTTGATTTGATATGAAAGTCTGTAGCGCTGTGCTTTTACTGGTTTATGTACCAATTTCATGCGAGCTGTGGCGCGAGTGGTGCTGCTTCTATATCTACTAGCACAGTAAAACAAATAAACAGTAAACATCAATTCGGAAAAACTCAATCATTTGTGTTACAATGTGTGAATTGAAGTTTTCTATCTATGCTCACCTCCACAGATGTGTTGCTGCTGCCCTGGTTGCCAGTACTGGTGTGTCTGATGTACTGTTTAAACTGCTGCAGGCTGTCCAGCACTGCCTGTCGCAGCAGCTCGCCTCCTCTGGCTGCTCCTCTGATACAACCCTCACCTGGAATAGACCTCAGCTCTTCGACACAGGAACGCAGCCTTGCCAGGTTACCACGAACCTGCTAAAAACACACATGGACAGGAAAGAAAAGAAGACTACAAGCGAGAGGTAAGAGTACAGTAGGTGACAGAAAGCAACAAAGAGGGGAGTGGTGACAGAGGACAAACAAGAAAAAGCAATAATGCGCCATAGAAACATTTCACATTCATCTATCTTACCACAAATGGCAGCAGGCACTCCTGCTGCCTGCTAATGGCGTACAGGCTGAGTAGTGGGATCCTACAGGGTCCATCCAGACTACAGGCCAGGGACAGGAAGTTATCCAGAGCACCACAGAACGCCGAACAGGTCTCTGACCACCAAGGCGGCAGCGCCTCCACAATCAGGATTCTGGCTGGTTGCCGCAGAAATGAGGAGGACCAGTAACCCAAGTTCCCAGAGTTGGAAGAACCTGCTGACCTCTTTCTGTTTTCCAAAGACATCTAACACAAAATATAACAGCATTACATAACAAAGAAAATGGAGAAAATCATAACAAAAGCTTTTCAGGGAATATTTAATCCAGAGGATGATGCATTCTGCATTTCAGATTACCTTTCCTTTTCATGTTATGTTTTGTAGAGTTGATGAAGACTGTCTGATTAACCGATTAGTCAATTTCCACCATTCATTCTTTCAGTTATTTGTCAAGCAAAAATAACAAACACTTGCTGGTTCTGGCTTTAAATGTGAGGATTGCTGTTTTTTTTTGTCATTTATGAAAGTACATGAAGAGTCTTTGGGTTTTGGATTGTTCGTTGGATAAAAGAAACAATCTGAAGACATTACTCTGGGAAATTGTGATAAGCATTTTAATTTTTTTAAACATTTTATTAGCTAATTAATCATTTAGATAATCCGCAGATTAATTGAGAATTTTAATAATTGATGGTTGCAGGCCTAATGTTTTAAGCTGATGTGAAAATGCAGAACCCCATAAAATACATGTGCAAATATCTAAAAACTTTGCAAAACATGCAAAAAGAAATTCCCATATGTAAACCTATCTAGGAGACCAAGAGAGGGAAACCAGTCATTACAAAAATGAGCAAAAAACAGAGACAACAACAAACCATAGCTCTGTAATGATAATCAGCCCATGCAGTCAACAACATTAAAGGGCATTAGCAGTCATAATCATGAACGTTAAGTACCACTGTAAACAGAACATGAATTAATAGGCTATGATGATATGGAATATTATGTAAGAATCTAGGTTATAAATGGCTCGGTTATCACATAAATCAGGATCTTGCTCTAACTTCTGAGGAGAATAATGTGGAAAAAATGTCAACTAAAGTAGTTTTTGTTCAATAATGATTGCAAGACAACTTTTCTTTGTCTCATATGAGACTTTGAAAATCCATTTGGAGGCCAGGCAGTTCTGGTGGAATTGTGCCATAAAACATGTGTAAAACAGACAACATATTTTGTTATCCTGACTTCCAATTTCTTGCTCAAGTGGCCAAGTGTCGTTAGAGTTTTATAAAGCAGAGAGAGTCCTCACTTTGACAGTTTGTTTTTTATTATTTACAGCCATTCTGAACTATTAAGTTTTTTTTTGCAGCCAAATGATAAACTGACAGTGGGTTGTGTCAAGAGTCCACTACAACATAGCACTCAGCTTCACACTGTTATGATGCAAGGATTAGACTATAACGGAAACTCTGATTCTTGGGCAAAAATGGGTCGGTGCGGCAGCAAAAAGTGAAACAAGGTGGATAAAATGGAGCATATGCAGAGCAGTGTAGTTAATATAGCGCTATATCAACTTTAAAGAGATAGTTTGGATGATCTGATATGAGGTTGTATGAGGTATTTGTCAATGGTGAGAGTACTTTCACCTGCAGTAGCTAGAGGTCAGCACGCCCCCAGTCAGAGGAAGCAGAGAGGAGCTAAGAAATGTACTGTGCTGTGGACAGGGTCAGCAACTTAAGGTCTTTTAGCCACTTAAAAAAGGTCCACTTTAAGTTACATTATTTTCACGTCTTTACTTGGCTGTCAGACAGTCTTTTCCAATGGGAAACTGCTAACGCAACCAGCCACAATGGGTAAAATCAGTCGTGTTACCTTGCAGATCACAGGAAGTTGCTGGTCTCCCACTGACCGGTGCAGACCAGTACATTGCTTAGCTTTCATGTTGGTGCTTCTCCACACCGATTATCAACTGTATATAATATACTAATACACTGATTTATCCCACATTAAATAATATAAGTATCCCTTTAAAACTAGGCCTGCAACAGGCAATTACTTTCATAATCGATTAGCCTGAACTGATGATTATTTTCTTCCCTTTTCCAAGACCCCAAGGTGACATCTTCAAATTGCTTATTTTATCTGACCAACAGTCCAAAATCCAAAGCTGTTTAATCTACAATGATATGAAAGAGAGAGGCAGCAAATCCTCACATCTAAGAGGCTGGAGCCAGTGAATGTTTGGTAGTTTTTGGATGAAATATGACCCAGACAGCACTCAAAATGGTTGGCAATTAATTTTTCTGTCAATCAAGTACTTTTTCCAGCACAAGATTAAATTATTAGATTACATTAACCTTTATTATCTCCCCTACGATATTAAACTACAGTTAAGGGGAAAATTCAGAACATTTCATGTGGCTATCCAATCAGTGTTGATGGTAAACATTGTCAATTAAAGCAATAAATTACTCAGTGCAGAGTTTTTCTGCTCACAGAGCTGTGCAGGAATACCTACATGTACCACTACGCTGATTTAACAACACCCTTGTCTATGGCTCTTACTTTGTTGGCCAAAACATAGCCTTAGGGGACAAAAATACTCATCTAACATGCCCCCTGGCTACCCAGAGGTGGAGACTAGACATCTAAGATGAAATATCCTGTAGTGCTTACATCCAACTACATAACTGGATTCAGGAAGAACAACAGATTTTGTAGCAGAAGAAGTCCTTTTTCCATCATTATAGCAGACACTGAGGAATATATTATCTCAGTTGACTACAATCACCATAAGCACTGACTGGACAGTCACATGAAAAGTGCAGAATTTTCCCTTCAACATAAAGTATCACACCCAGATCCCTAACCACCAGAACACACGCAGCAAGAATACTGCACAGTGCCTTACACCAAATGTTGCACAGATGACATACTTGTGAATATTCACATCTGTAGCTCAACGAATGAGCATAATTTAACACAAATCTAAATTTTATTCTCAATTCCATTTGAGAAAGCAAAGCTTTTTATAGACAGGTGTCTTTGATAAACCCTTCATCTAATCCATATGCATCAGGGAAAAAAATGCAACTTTTTTCCTTGATGCAGCTTCACAAGCATCATCAGATGGAAAGGGACCGTCTGCGTCACTGTCACAGAGCAAGAGTCAGTCATGCAACACAGAGGATGTGGCCAGAGGGATGGAGAGTGGAAAACCCCTCACGCTCGACAGAGTTAGTTAGTCACACCATCTGAAACCCTGTCATTATGGAACGGTTGTCTGTGTGAATCTGTCTTTTTTGGTCTGGTCACTATCATCATCATCATCATCGTTACTGAAGGGAAACCCCTTATTTAGCAACCTCCTATTCTGACACACATCAGTGCAATTAGTCCTTCCATTTCCACACCTCAGTGAGTGAGGACAGACAAGACCAAAGACTGTGAGGAAACAACTGACATAGGAAAAAAGGCAACAGATACCAGACAATTTCAGGCACCAGTTAGGCACTGGTAGGGTTTTAAAAACTATTGTTTTAGCACCAGTATCAAAAAACCCAAGCAATACCCAACTCTTGGATTTCATAGACTTGATGAGGACTTGACTCTGGACTTGAATGCAAAGACAATTACGTGTGACTTCCAAAACAATGACTTGACAACGACCCAGCTCTGCTATTTTTTATCCAATAAATTATAGAGAAAATTTAAAAAAACATATAATTAATAATGACAATAATCATTACTGGCAGCCCTAGACATAACCATCTTGAAGCATAATACCTCAGATCTCTGATCCAATACCTAAAAATAACTATTTGTGCATATTCAGCTAAATATCAAAGCTAAACTACTTTCCAAAATTGAAGCTTCTTCACAATGGTTGGCTGGAAGTGAGCTGGAAATAACATAAAAACAAGCAAAATGCTTTAATCAGCCAGAGTCCGAGGTTTTGGATGGGTACAGCATTTCTAAGGACTTACAAAGGACAGTTTTGTTTACAAATTCCCTTTCGTATTTCAGTAATGAATTAATTTAACGGTGGATAGAATATTTCAACTTCCTGTCATCATGTTGCCATAAATCTGCCCTGGGCCTGCATTACATAATTTGTCTGTCATAAGGTTTAGCCACACATTCACACACATGCACAGACACATACACAGACTGGCCTGCAAAGACTGAAGCACAAACAGCTCCATACCAGACCACATTTAAACTCCGCACAGAGGCAGAAATAACAACACGTCCTATGGAAAACACCCAAAGGCTGGACTACTCTTATCAGAGCGAAAGCCATTGACAGAACTAATCCCTTCCGATCGAAAGCTGAGCTCTGAGTGCTCTTTATCATCCGAGCTCTTAAATCCACTGTCCTGAAACCCTGCTCTGTTCTGATCTTCACAGAGCAGGGCTATTTTGCTGGTAATAAAGGGCATATTGTGTGAAAGTGTGTGCCGTTTGATCTTCTGCCCTTCTCATCTGTCTCTGACTCACTTCTCCTTTTGTAAGCCAAATTCTGTCCTCCTCACCACCCAGATCACACATCTTTCACTCTCACACCTTTGATCTCTTAGACCTCTCTCTGTGTAAACATAAATAACCAGATTCAGTCCAACAGACAAATAACATTGCTTGTGTTTGCCACAGCTGTTTTGGGTTGGTGAATTTCTTTACAAGCAAAAATACACCACACTGACAACAATACCAAAACAATACAGACTGTGTGCATTTTCCAAATTTCCCTTAACTTACAGTTAAAGCATGTTTGTGTATATGTGTCATGAGCCTTGCTGACCATATCTACACGTATCTAAGTTAAGTTCTATGAAAGTTAAAATTGGAAGGATGTTAGATGACAGTTTGAAAGAGCTGAAAACAAAGAGAGCAGCAAAAGGTGAAAGAGGTACAGCAAATAGTGATGCCACCTGCAGCTTACCATAAAAACAGGCTCAAGCTGTATGATGAAAGGCTGCGAGCTGTAGTGTTTTTGCAAATCTGCATTTTCAAGGTAACAGAATCCTCTAAAACCAAAACATTATTTATTTGGGTTTTTGACAGCATGGGATGATGCGTACTTTAAGTTGGCATACTGTCAAAGTTTGTTAATTTTGTTACTTACGCTGCCCCTTTATTTTTTCTTTATTTCTAAGGCAGAAAGCAGGCATTCATAGTTGCATCGTATTCTACTGGTAGCTCAGCCTGTAAAGACTTGGCTTGGGGACTGGAGGGTAGCCTTGCTCAGACCAAAAAGTACAGAGTGGACTGTTGGCTGGGGAGGTGCCAGTTCAGGTCCTGGACACTGTTGAGGTAGCCTTCAGCAAAGCTTTCAACCCCCAACTGCTCGGAGCACCTGTTTCTGGGCAGCATCCATCACTCTACCACCTCTCCCACAAAAAAGCACGATTGCATGTGTGTATACAAGCCTATGAGTGTGTAAAATAATTAATATATGACACAACGGAGTGAAAGAAAATACTACTCACCCCAAGGGTGACCAATAAAGGATGTGTTATCTGGGTTATAGTGCACTTGGGAACACTTTGTTTAATTATTAATGTCATATTGAAAAATAATGACCCACAATACTGTATAGAGATTATATTTTTGTTTTGTTTTGTCTTGACTTGTCTTTTGTTTTTTGCTTGTTTGTTTGTTTAAATCAGTTTGAATCAATGAGCAATTATTGGGCTGGAAAACATCAAACCAACCTGGCAACACTGACAGCAAAGTGGAAGAGGAGCTGCTAGAATTAAATTCGTTTGATAAAACACTAAGTGGCAAGAAATGTTACTAACTCTATGGTTGTTAAAAACTTAATATCACATGCAAACATAACTTACACATACATAAGATAAGGTCAACCTCAGCAAATGTTAGCTTTGTTAATTTTTTAGCTGACTTTAGCTAACTTTAGCTAGCTACACCCAGTGTTGGGGTAAAGCGTTACAACAGAAACTCAATTACAGTAATGTATTACTATTTGCTGTAACGCAGTAATATGACGCATTACTAATAAAATTTCTGTAATATTATACCAGTTACAATCTAAGTAACAAGCGTTACAAAGCATTTTAACCCGATTATGTATTGTTTTTTTAAGAATTCACTAACACCGCGAGACATCCCGACAACAGAAAAAAAAATCCGCGAAAGTCATTTCCTGTTGCTGGAACTCGCAAAGATGACTACAGACACGGATTCTACATTTGCGAGATGGACATACATTATTTTTAGTTCTTCAGAGAAAAGGACAAGAGCATAATAGTCAAGTACAATCTGTGTGCCACATCGAGGGAACTAAAAAAAAAAAAAAAATAGCACTAGTAACCTGGACCGGTGCCACGCTAACATTAAGCTAAACGAGAGAGATGCACCTGCGGATAAGAGAAAGGCAACCGAGGACGAGTATACGGGAAAGTTAAAGCGACAAAAGTTAAGTTTCTCTCGGGCTGCCATGCTTCTTGAAGCCAGAGAAGTGAGGAGACTGGTGGCAGAAGACATGCTCCCCCTATCAACGGTAGAATCGCCGGCGTTCATAAAGCTTGTCAACAAAATCCCTGTGAACACCAGCAATGACAAGGTAAGCTAACGTTGTCATTATTACAAACAGCAACCTTAACCGCGAGTCCACATGCTGTTGAGAAGTGAATCTGTGCACCTCAGGTTCAGGGTTGAATCTGAATATACAGTGGAGAAAATAAGTATTTGATCAAATGTAAATTAATTTCTAAACTTTAGCTATATGATGATATTATTTCTGGATTTTTTGTTGATATTCTGTCTCTCTATGTTAAAATAATTTTATTGTTAAGTAAAAGTAACTCAAAAGTAATGCAAAAGTAGTGTAATGCATTACAATTCAGAGACAGTAATATTGTAATGTAACTAATTACTTTCAAATGACAGTAATATATAATGTATTACATTTTGGATGTAACTTGCCCAACACTGGCTACACCATAACCAACTTTATCTAACTATTACTTACCATAGCTAGGTTAGGTTCCTCCTCCTCAGTTGGCTAACCGCTAACAAGGTAAACAGCTAGAGCTAACCCAACTGTTTCCTAGCTAGTAGGCTAACGCTAGCCTGCGCAACAGTGAGCGAACTGGTGGCGTAAAAAGTCGCGAGCGGCTTCAACCCTCTGCCTCCGCTGGATGGCGCGAGGACCAGCACGAAGCCAAAGATCGTGTATTGATAAGATGAGTCACTCCATACTTAAAAACGATTTCTAAAGATTTTAAACTGCAGTTAAATAAATAATTTCAAGATTCATTTAATGAGTAGACCTTTTTCACTGCAGCTATATTTATATGAAATGATCTTTAATTGAAATAGTTATGAAGGTGCTCATTAAAGTCCATATTGTCACAGTGGTCACTTTAGAACATCTTTAAATAGTCATTACAGACCATAATATCAAAGAGCTCATTACAATTTATCTTATCAAAATATTCAGTATTCAAATTACTCATCACAAAAACATATTGACAACTTATTATATATCATTTTAGCAAGGTATGTTTTAGATTTAGCAGCATACATGAGGTTGTCTTGAGCATCTGCTGTATCTGCAGAGATAAACAAGCACAGAAAACCAAACACCACAGCTCAAAGTCAGGTACTGCTTCTCTCTTGATGTTAGAAAGAAAAAAAAAATCCACATATGTTTTTTTTTTTTTTAGAAAAGTTTATTTCAAAACTTCTGCATCTGGTCCTGTCCTCCTTCCATGTGTTTATGTCTATTCATTATTTCTAGATGAATAGAGAAAAAGATCAATGAGAGGCCAAGTGCAGGAACCCAGGGACAGAATGAAAGAGTGATATGGAAATTTGTTCCTGATGGTTAGTCCGCTCAATTCAAGTGCTTTCTAGTAGTCAGTGCGGCTGTGTTGGTGTATCGATGTGTGTGTGTGTGTGTGTGAGACCTTCGAAGCCATGAGGGTACAATCAAGATGTGAAAGGAACTGGAGATGGAGAAAATACAATATATGGTTTCGAATGTGTGTGTGTGTGTGTGTGTGCGTGTGTGTGGTGTATGAAGTGGTTTTGTAAAGTGCTGTGGTCTGTGTAAGAGGCTTTGGTGAATGCTGGGTTGGGAAATGGGAGCTGACTGATGTCTTGTCACACAGCTTTTTGACTGTCTCCCTCTGACTCTGACTCTCTCATTCACACACTCACACGCACACATGCACACACGCACACACACATGTTACTGTGTGGGGTGTATGAGAGTGACATGAAAAAATGTGGGACATGCACGTCTGCTTATGGGAGATAAGATGAGGTGTTCTAACTTCTGCCAACTCTGTGTACCTGACAAAATCATTTCCAGATGAATTTGTGCCCAGTGGAGGTCCTGATTTGAAAGCACAGCCTGTATGTGTGTGTGTGTGTGTGTGTCATCGAAAGATCAGGGCTTAATGTTCCCGTTTAGATGGCAGTGGCTGAGGATTTTTCAGCACAGCAAGTTTCCTCCCCAGATCTGATTCTTGAAGGCAACTCTCCATCTTGCATCTCCTCTTTTCTTCCCTCCTTGCTGATTAAAGGAATAGTTGGGCTTTTTTGATGTTTTGAGTTACTTATCACAGTTCATCCTCTTTTTTTTTTTTTAAATTTCTTTCATTTGCTCCTCACTCTTCCTCCATCTACCTGCCCGTCAGCGCTTGAAGGTCTAATTTTATCTGTAATGTATATGCTGTGCATTAGATTAACATGGGAATGCATAGATTTCACCACGAGGATCCTCCACTGAGATGGATGTTGAGCTTTTATTCTCGAACATGAAGGCCCATGTAAAGGGATTAGGTGCACCGATATGATTGGGGCTTAATCGCTCTTACGCACAGACACACATAATAAAATACACAAGTGCTTCCTAATTTAGTTGTGATGAACACACATACTTCTAGGTCAATAGGAGCTTTGCGACAGTGCACTAATCCGGTATGCCTTTTTGATTTACTCAGGGGGATTGAGGGGAAGTTTGCCCAGTAGTTTTAGTACTTATTTTGCACACTAGTTGCTTTTTTCAGTCCAGTGTGGCTCTTGCACCGTTCTGATTTTTTACTTTTGGGTTCGGTTTTGCTCACTGTGCGATTGAGGTTAAATTAATGTTAAGTCGGTTGTGTTAAGTTGTTTGCTGCCTTGAGAAAATTTGAGTTTAATTCCCTCAGATGGGAACAGGAGCATGAAATTAGAAAATCCCCCTCGGTAGCCTACATCCCGGCAGTGTTAGTTGAAGAGGGTCAGATGGAAGCAGATAGCAGGCAGAAAGTTTCTGGTTTTGAGTTTTTAATGAGCTGACAGTCAAACTGCATCCAATCTTATTAATTTTTTTGTGCTACTCATGTTTTTGTTCTAAACCCACATCAATTATTTAGGTCATTTGCTTATAAGTCCTCATCCCGACCATTTGCCTGGAGCTTATGAACAATGGACTACATCTTAAAGGAACAGTTCAACAATATGATTTTAATTTTAAAAAAACTGCAAAACTGTTCTTTTAACAAGAATAATGTGTTCAAGAATGATGTGTCACAAAGGGTAGACTGGGGAGGGTTGCAACAGGGGATGGTTGCAACAGGTCTTATTCTTTCAATCAGAGACATGTTAGAGTGAAGACACTAATAATACTGCATATTCTCAGTTAGACCTGCTCCCCTTCAGGATGACAGATAACACACTGAATATCTGCTGCTGCAGTTACTGAAAGAAAAAAAAACTTGTTTTGGAGATATGAAAGTTTTGCAACTGTTCCCTATGATAAGAGCAAAAAACAAAAAAAACAAAACACATCCACCCTGCTTATTACATGTGTTGACTACGATCATTATGCCTGTGCAGGAATTCAGTGTAAATACAAAAAGCTTGTTTCAGCCTGTTGGACAGACTGCACAGTGTCGTGCTTTATGAAACGAGCTGGTTTAGACCTAAACACGGATTGAGAAAATTGCTTGTTTACAGTATTAACACCGCACCTCTTTACACGCATCCGTCTTTACACGAGAGGTTTGACTTCCACCAAGCTACTTCAGGCATTTGCCTGCTTGTTTTAGTCGACAGGGGCAATAAAATCTCACAATTCAGGTTCAGAGATTGTTTATTTCTGTTATACTGAATCTAAATGTTATTCCTAAAGGGCAAGAGAGACGTAAATCATGTCATAGAGCAGCTACAGATAACTGAGAATATGAAGACATCTGCCAGAAATGCACAGGAGGCTGCTGTGTATTGCTGCTTTAAAGTTGCTAAATTCTACCTGACGTGTAAAACACAAGTGTAAACATGCCAGAAATGGTATTTACTTATATCACCTGAAGCCATTTACCCTCAGGAAAAAAATGCAATACTAACTCACTCTGCTGCGCTGGAAGGTCTTATTTGAAACTCTTCTCTAAAACTGTATATTATCACTTGTGGCAGCACTGAGGAGCGTCACTTTATGAGCAGTTTGATCAGAGACCATCATGGCTGCAAAATATTTGCATTCAATTATAGTTTCCTCTACTTGGGTATAAAAAATCATAGAGGAAATTAGTGGAATCAAATGATCTTTTCTCTTAACTTTGCCAACACTTCAACTCATAAACATTAGTTCTTCTAACATGAAGTCTTCTGACTTAAAAAGATGAGTTGAATTAATGTCCTGTACAGAGTTCAATCAACTCATTACATTTCTAAAACATGATCAAACTATTAGCAGATTTCCCAGCATGCATAGTGTGAGAGTTTAAATGATCCTGAGACCCTAATCTTTATATTCTGAATGAAACATTAAAAACTTGCCATGTGTCTCTAATACACTTAAAGATGAGTCATGGTTGTTTGTTGTAAATAATGATGAATGTTAAATTTGTTAAACGATTGTCACTGTGATTGAATTTTATTTGACTAGAAAGGTTTATTTATTTTGAAACATGACAAAATCACCTCAACTTGTCTTTTCAAATTCGGTCAACTTAAAATTTTAAGGGAGTGCAGACATGAACTTTTTTAAGTTTAAAAAAAGCTTATTTTTACAGTGTGGTGGCAACTGAACGTGAGAAGAAGAACAAGTGAAAATGTGCGCACCAAGAAATGAAAGTAATCAAAGTCGACTCCATTTTAAATCTGCTGCAGCTCAGAAGTACAAATAGGGACAAACAACACTGTTCTTTTATCCACATGAGACTCATTTCAGAGCAAGTCCTCTCCTGTTGTTACAGAGGCTCTGTTTGGTGAGCATTGTGGGAATTGTTGTTTTTCAGAAGTTTGTGCGTGTGTGTGGGCTTAGCGATTGTAAGCGTTAATACTTAATCTGAGTGGGAAAATGACTTCATTGGAATGCGTTTTGCACAAGTGCGTGCATATGTTTGTGCACACGTGAAGCAAGGCTTTGCATGTCGGAGCACAAAACCAAACCTGTTTACTGCGGTTTTTATGTTTACTGCCACTGCGAAGAACAGAGCAGAGCCGCAGTAGCTAAAAGGGTGGATGTATATAATGATCAATTACCTCGATGGGAGTGCTTCACAGTAAAAGCATGGGTGCAGACCCTTTATGTCTTAATGGTCTAATGGGAGTTCTGCTTTCTGTGACATGGAGTATGTCTTCCTTAGGGGAAAAAAAGCATCAGCATCACATAACACAGTCTTTATAGTCAAAAGCATGACCTGTTGCTTTGCCTACTTTCATGCATTTCAAAGTGGGAGGTAGGTGATGTTCTGGTCTGTATTGCTAAAAATCAGCTTGTAAGATTTCCAGAAAACAGGGAGATCAATTTCGAGTTCATGTTACCAATAGGTAAGTCATCAGAGACCATTAATGTCTCTCTGAGTGCTGCTAAGTGGTGCTCCCATGTCTGTAAAAGACGGCATTTCCTGGAGAGTTACACGAGTGAATGAAGAGTAATGACAGTGTGACTAGGTCAGAGAGCACAGACTTTGTAGGTCAGAAACTTCCTGCCAGAATTTCTTAAAGCTGCACTAATGGTTCTACGGAGCTTTATCGTCTTTCAGATAATTCTTTTGTCCTTCTGGCTCATAACTGTTTTGGTTCACTGTAACCAATCTCAATCTTTTTATTTCCTCTAAAGAAAACAGAAAAGTTGAGATAACTCAAAAGTTCAGTTAAAAGTTATTGTCAAATAATGATAAACTTTCATATAACTCTCATTATTCAATGACTATTTATGAGAAAGTTTCTCATTATTTTGAGATTTTAACTAATTATATATCGCAGACTATTTAGTTTGATGTCATACTGACTGCCGGTGTTCCTGTACTTAATGACAAATAAGAAAAAAATGAATAAGAATAAAATCTTCCTTAATCCTTCAGTTAAACTGACCTTAATCCTTCAGTTGACTACTAATTCATGAATGTTAAGATTGCTGTGTATTTGCTGGATGTATAAACAAGCAATAAGTTGCTAGGATGTTGTTATATACCCCCAAGTCGTTTTATGGCAGTTAATTAAGCCTTTTTCTGTTTTTTGTCTTTTCTTTCTTTCTGTCATGCGGGCAGGTGAAAGACTCCTGCTAGAGCTTTTCATTCTGCAGCCGTCCGCTTATTCAGCATGTAACTGATACCATTCAAGTACTGCTGAATGTAATTATCCATAACATCAGCTGACAATCTAATTTATTATTGAACACTCCCTTTTCTAATGAGATGATGGATGGAGAGTTTTAGCAGGACTGCTGTCAGGAAAAGCGGGGTTGCAAAGGTTGATGCCACTCCTTTATATTTACTCAATTAACAACATTTGAGATGGACATGCAACTGATACTTGGCAACAGACAGATTCTCTTTTCCGGCCTGTACCACATCACCACCACCACACCCTCAAAGGGTCTATTTCCAGTATCAGCTGGTGTTTCATCTTTGCCGTGAGCTCAGTCCGAGAGGCTTTGCGTCAGCTGCGTGAGAAGATGGTAGAGGAAACAGATTGTCTACCAAACAACAGAAGCTCCTGATGATCTTGTGACTCTATCCTCATCAATAACTCAGTGTTCCTAATGTACCACATGTACACGAGTGATGGTCTCTGGAGAAAAAAAAAAACTCCAGAGAGATTCCTCGTGGACATGCATGACTCATCACGGACTGAACATCAACATCTTTAGGGCTAAAGCTTCATGAGTTAGATGACGTTATTCTGATCAGGTCAGGTCATGTAGGTCTCATGATCTCATCAATTACTCGTGATTTATCATTTTATCACCATCTAATCAGATTAGTGATGAGGGGCCGTTTAAGCGTACTTTATGTGCTGTATGTTGAATCACTAACGAGCAAGGCAGTTTCCAGGATCACAGGCAAATCTTTCTGTTCAGTCCTCAGTCCTGCTCATTCAGTCCAGTATATGTGAAATGGACTTGCAGTAGGATTGCATCAGTAGGAATGATGATATGGACATTGGTCCTGTCCCTTTTTGCTCTGTGCTACAATAACAGCTGAGCTAGCTTAGTACTTCGTGGACCCCTGGTCAACTTTACTGTCTCCTGTACATTGATATGCAATGTGCTGCAGGAACAGTGCAGGAACTCTGCAGGAGCGCAGGACATGGTGCAACATTACAAACTGACATTAACAAGCGATGATGAGCCTTACATTGCGAGTTGATCAGCTGTTTATAACTGTCAGTTGTGTGTCACTGTCAAGTTAGGCCTGTTATCCTGCCCACTGCTCTGAAAATACACGCTCTAGAGTTGGAGTTGCCTGCCGGACTCCATTAACATGTTGCTCAATTTAACCGTCGTGAACATCTACAGCTTCCACAAGATTATTAATTATGTCTCACGACTCATAAATGGACACTTACTCATTCAGCAAAATGTTCTGCATTAATTTGAACTTTAATTAACATGAAATGGGTGAACAAAAACAGTTATTCAGCTATTTAAGTTATTATAATAGAAATTTCATAGGAGGGCAAGGCTACTGCGTTGATGTCAGAGCATTTCATCTTAAAATGACATTCATGATCGTTTTATGATTTATTACAGTCAATATATTATAGATTTTTATTTCAATGTGAAGTCAACTTTCCGTCTCAGACCACATTCTGTCCGTGTGAAGACAACTCTGACCCACACCAGAGTACAAAAACATGATTTTAGCTCAGAATACCAACGTGCCCACACATGGTAGACTCTTCTCTGTGCAGATGCAGAAAAAGGTGGACATTGGTCCTCTTTGTGTCCTCTTGTCCTACGTGTGATGTTGAGATGTCAGGAAGCGTTTCCTGCTTATCTCCGCTGAGGGACAGAGTAAGAGTTATAGCTCTGTACAGTAACAGCTACAGCACCACACGGTCTCATCCGATCTGCCGATGTGTCATGTGACTCTCAAACAATCAGCTCTGTTGTTGCACTTTGTTCCCATGACCCTTTATCCCACATTCAGAGAAGGGACAAGCAGAAGCATAGACCATAGATCGTGTCAGCTGTGGTGGCCTGACACGATAATGACCTTGTTTTATTGCCATTCAATAAATCACCTTTTTAAATCAGCAGAGACCTCTGAATCAGTTAAACCTGATGCTCAAAGTGATTTTCCAGTTGTTCTGACTAAGCTATTCTTACTGTACGAGGCTTTTGAACCAACAGAAAAGTATATTTTTGAGTGTGCTTTGGTGCTTTTTACATTTCTTGTACATAAATGACATTTTCATTATACATTTCCTGTTTTTGTAATGTGCTGAGCAGGTCTTTTCCTAAAAAAAAAGAATAAATAAATAAAAATTTGATGTTTTTTTAACCTGATTATTCTGTTATGCTCTGTAAAAAATAAATTATTTGTTTTAATTTTAAAAACTTTGTGTCCAAGCTGCCTTAAAATCCAGAGGTGTCTGAATTTGACAAGACAAGTTGAGGTAATGATTCCACACAAAGAAACTTTTCTAGTAAAAAAAATCCTTTTAATTAAGCAATTAATTACTAACATCATGCTTTTCATTGTTTTCATTATTGTGAAATCAAGTAACCATGACTAATCTTAAAGCATATTATGGTCACACAGCAGGTTTTCATAATATACATTTTCTTCAAACAATAAAAAAGAAGTTTCTCAGGAGAGTTTTAAATCAATCAGTGCATGCTGGGAAGTCTGCTAATACATTGATCATGTTTCTTTAGTTGGGAAGCTTTTTGCAAAACAGATCCAGATAAAGTTAGGTCAGATTTAAGGAGATGCTCAGGTCAAATATGATCAGTCAGCCAGTGTCTGCTCGTTCTTTACACGGTATCTTGTGCGTGAGCGGTGACATGTGGAGCCGAGTACATCATGGTAATGATGTCACCGCTCTCCCCGTGTTTCCGCCTGCTCACTGTCTTCCTCCGGGCTACATAATGATCAGATCACTGTCGTGTGTGTGTCTGTGTGTCCATGTATAGATGGATCGACCTAACACTGTGAAAAAAAAAAAAGCCACACAGTAGTAACATAAATGTACCAACTTCTATTAGGGGGCATATTGATGAATCTTTTACTGTGGATCATAATTTCAAGATTCATGTCATGTGCATGTATGTTTTTACATAATATCTAACGTGTATTCATCTGCAGCTTTAATTTTACCATGTTACACTAATGAACACATTGTCTCCTCTGTGCAATTTAGGTTTCATGACTCCAGGGCGATTAACTGATATATTGTGTTGTACATGTATTGTAAAATGTTGAAGCACTGCTCATGGGAGCAAAATGTTTTCTTTAGTCTCTGTGTTACTGATAGATGTGGATTTTCAAATGTCTTTGGTTCATAATATTTTACCCTGATGTTCAAGTCACAGACAGACATAGTTAGCAGAGCTTTGCAGCAGAATAAAAATGTTGTATTCATTAGATCCGTTGAAAAACAGCAGATGTTTTGAGATGAACATGAACGGCTGCTAACTTCAGACGGAGCTCAGGAACAGCTAATTGGAGGGAGGCTGCATCCACCCGTGCAAACATTGTTCCAAGCCGATCATCACACAAGAAACTCTGCTGAATGACAAGAGCCTTATCTATTGCATTTGCGGGCGGGTTGAAGATTTGTGCGTAACGAGAGAAATCGCTTGTGAGCAGAAGTAAAACACACGGATCAGGATAAGAGAGCCTGTCAGGAGTCTCGTGAATATGAAAAAATGAAATTAATACGTAAACGCGCAGAGGTTTCAAAATACATAAAGCTTGTTATGAACTTTAGAAAAGAGAACAGATCGACAAGCTGCCATGTCGGAAAACTGTATGCAACATGCTCACACAGGATGATTTTTTGCTTTCTGGCAGCGGTTTGAAAAGTGAATGTGAAATTTGTGGGAGGCGATCATTCTGTCATAGAAAGATTAGGTGAAGCAAAATAAACTGGAATGCAGAGTGTCAAGGTGTTCCTTTAACCTGCCTCCAGACCTAAAATTACCTCGGCAGCTAAAAAGTCTTTACGGTCATGTTATGTGTGGAGGTGCTATATGCTCCTTACGTCTTCCACCTACCTGCTTCAGTCCTATTTAGGACACATCTTTAAGTATTACTGCAACATGTTTAAGTCAGATACACATTCAAAGTCAAGCTATTTCTTAATCGGAAAATGATTGTAGGACTGATGATCGTATCAAACTAACCTTTAATGTCGCCTTCCAGTCAAAAATGTGTGTCGCTTCTTGCAGCTTCACTTGGCTGATGATGTATGTGCAGAGTTTGACAATATTTTCACATTCATTTACTGAAAACAGTTGGGGTTAAGTTCATATTTAGGCTCTAAAAGGACTTGGTTAAAGAACCAGTGTATCGCATCCAGTGGCATCTAGTGGTGAACTGCCTCACCCTCCCCTTCCAAGCCAAAAGGGGGAACTGGTAGTACCTAGCAGTTAAAGGGAATGGGAGATGACATTCTGATTGGTTTAAGTTAAGTTATGCCCAAAAAACCTTAGCTGGAACCCAGGTTGGACACGTCCTAAATGCCTAATAACACATGATGAAAACATCAGGGTGGACAAAAAGGTATCAAAAAGAGGTCTCTATTAGTTATTAGCCAGGGTGAATTTGTTAAATGTTTTTATGGTGGTTTGCTTTTGCTAAGTGAAACACGTTAACGAACAACTATAGCTGATACATATGACTATTAAGTTATTGTCCAGGCCTACCCTAAAACTGCCTGTAGGTGTGAATAAAGGCGTGAATGATTCTTTGTCTCCGCCTGTCAGTGGTGTGATGAACTGGCGTCCTGTCCAGAGCGTACCCCGCCTCACGACCAGTGTCAGCTGGAATCGGTCCCAGCACCCGGGGACCCTTTAAAGGATACGCTTCCAGTACTTGTGTCGATACACATGCTAATATACAGGAATAAGTCAATTAAAATGAAACTTTTCTCTTTTTTTAATCACCTGTCACCACAATGAAATCTCAATGCATGACAAGCAGAACATAATAATGACATGTAGATGTTAAATGCATAGAAAAAGCGAAAACAAAAAACCACAAAGACACAAAGGCAAGAGACTAGAAGTTTTCTGGCATCTTGAGCCTCCTTGTAAAGGAGGTGTCGGAGGGACTGTTGGACTGTTTTGGATGTTTTTGTAATTAGCTCCTCTCCCTCCTCCTTTTTTTTTCTGCACCACCACCTCTTCTCCTCTCTTTTCTTGGATTCTTTTCATCTTTCTCTCTCATCTTTTCATATCTCGCTGCTATACATTTACATTTTATTTGTTAACCTGTTCTCCGTAGTGACTTACAATGAGACGGATGTGGAGGTAAAGTGATCTCCAGCAGGATCATTACCCATTCCTCCGACTCTGCCTTGATCCTTCCAACCGACCCAAATTCCTCCATTTCCACCCCCGTCCTCTCTCTCTCTGCTCCTTGCCTTCGCTCTTAAGTGCTCTTCTGAATCAAGGTGCTCTGACAATTGCTCTGGAATGACAGTTTTTCACCCTAATCCTCAGACCTGTTGTCATGGAAATTGGGCTCTCCAAATGACACTATTCAGCGCCCCTCACATGAAACATGAATGATGAATTTGAGTTTTTGTGCACATGTGCGTGAGTGTGTGTGTGTGTGTGTGAGTGCATGAGGGGGCCAACAGGCGGATTTCAGCAGTTAATCACTCTTTCTGTCATTTCATCAAAAGAGGGAAAGGGAAGTAAAAAGAAGCAGAAGAAGATGTGTTGAATGGAGACAGGATGGTACAAAATCTGCCCAGTGGTTAATTTCTCAATGCAGCGACTGCATTCAGTGCATCCGCTGACAGGGCTAGTGAGTTTGCCTAATTGCTTTGGGCTAAAAACTGCTCAATCCACAAAGAAAAAAAAAAAAAAACTAGGCTAGGCGCTTAGCCATCTCAAAATAGATAGAGCTGAATGCCTCAGTCTCTTTGGTACTGATGCGAATTGGCCAGTTTTAATAACCCTGCTAGGACTGAAACACACAGTGAAAATGAAGAGATAAGGACGAGCTCTCCTGATTTAGCCTTTTTAAATTCACACTGCACTTATCACTTGGTCTGTGTACTGAGATCATTGTAAGTAGTATTTTTCCCCCCACTGCTACACAATAATTACTGTACTTTAGTCATTTATTTTGTGGGTAATTTTATTTATTTTGTAACAAGTTTTCCGCTGGCCAACATTTTTAATGCTCTGCCCTCATTATAAGTCTGAGCAAGTTCTCATTGAACATAGAAGAACGTGGTTATCAGACAATAATGTTATAAATTTAGCTAATGTTACATTTATTTAGCTACTGCTAGAAAGCCGACATTAGAATTAAAGCCTGAATAACAGAATTTTTTTTTAAATACATCATATATTTATAAAACAGATGCTGAAAACATATTAGGAGACTGAGATTTATATAATGCCAACTGTGGAGTTAAAGGGATAGTTTACCCAAAAATGAAAGTCCTTATCAACTCACCCTCATGCCGTTTGAAGGTCGGGTTTAGTTTTTTGGTCCACAAAACACTGTTTTCCCTTTTCCCTTGACACAGACTTAAACTTAACGGGGAGATGTTTTGAATAAATTCACCTGCCAAGTTGGAAAATCTTTAGTTTAGTTTTCCCTACAATATCTACTTTTAAAGCTCATATTCAGGCACTCACAGAACTTTGTTAAGTTTAGGAAAGATTGTACTCTTGGGTAAATGTTAAAATGGTCAAAAGTAAATGGAAGCGTGTTTACTTTATTAATATTTAACCAATTGCATGATTTTTCACTTAACCAAAGTGCTTTTGTCGTCTGAACTTAAGCATGCATGGGACTCGGGATGTGGACTCCTGTCTGCCATATCAAGGTCCTGCACCCATTTACTAACCATCCACCCCAGCCACCACCTCAGGGCCTGCGCTGGGTACAGAAACACACTTCCTGCACCACACAAAACACTGAAAATAATCCAAGTAGCTCCGAGTTTCCCTTAAAGATATTTCGCAAAACCAGTTGGTAGTATATCGATGTATTTGTTAGGAGACAGGGTTGTGTAAGGCTTATTTCCAGTTGTGCAAGGAAGGAGCAGCAAATAATAATCCACATGTCTCTCAGTTTAAGGGCTGTCAGGCTGTCTCTCTAACTGCTCTGATTAACTTCAAGTTAATTGAATCAAAGGTGCCACTGCTCAGACACCTGTACAAAGCAAATAAAACAGCTGAAATAAGGACCCAGGGGTTTTAATTAACAAATGTGTGAAACGGGATGCTACAAAAACCTGATCACAACTGAGATACTGTCATGAATATACTCTAACCACGCTCATGCATGCCAATAAGGCAAACTCAATAGAACTGAACCGATTTTAATTAAAATGAGACACAGAAAAAAAATATGCAGAGGATTGAATATACTGCATGTTTCTTTGTCTTTATTAATATGTTAGCGTGTTCATTTTGCTCTTGATTAACAATGGAGTTCACCATAATGGAGTATGGTGTGCACTCTTCACTGTTAATCAAGCGTTGAGAGGTTCAATAAGTCCGTTGCCATAGAAACCAACTATGAATAGTGGACCAAATCACTTGATTGGACATGTAGTTGTTCCAGTCATTAATGGAGAACTAATGGGGCACTTTGTCTAAATTACAAGAACACGGAAATCTGTGTGTGTGTGTGTGTGTGTGTGTGTGTGTGTGTGCAATATTTCTTCTGTAGTCACCATCAGGCTACATTAGAACTTTGTTAGACTGACATCTTGTCTCCCTTATTTACCTCGTGACCTGCAGTAACCTCCCGTACCGTAAAAGAGGCATTGTGTGTGGTGCATTCAAAGACGAAGTCCTTGATCACAAACCTGTGCAATGTGTGTAAAATGAAACTTCCATCCAGTGACCAGCAGTTTTCAGGAGATGGAGTAACCTAGAAACAGCTTTTACATAACTGATCAGGTAGCGTTTTGTTCGGGTAAATGCTCATTTGTTGACTTTGAGGCCCGGGGCTGAACTCAAGTGGGTCTCAGAACTTGTGAAAATCACGTGGAATTGTTTCATCCTTTCCAGCAATTATTCATTTCAGGGGCCGGTTAATTTCTAGCCCAAACAACCACTGGTGCACTTTTCCACTTTTGCAGAAAAAGCCAGACAAACACTTACACTGTATCACAGCAGATTGTGAAATAGTCACAAAATTTATTCTATAGACATACAAGAATGTGAATTTTCTGTTTTTTGTGACACTCTGGGCGCTTTTTGAACCAATGAGGAGGAAACTCACATAAGTAGTAGGATGAGATGGATAGATGGGTCAAACACAGGCTTGTTTACCGTTTGAAACCAGCAGTCAGTGTCGATTGTTTTAAGGAAGTAGTTTTTTTTTATAACCCAAATAGATGTTTTATGAAACATAGCTAAGTAGTTTTGTTGTTGTAAACCAACCTGAAATGTTCTCATAAATCATTATTTTCAAAGTTTAACCGGACGTTCATCCATTATTGCTAACTTTACCACAGGATACGACACTCTCAGAAATAAAGGTGCCAACGACAGTCATAAAAGGTTCTTCTTGCTCTGCATGTCCCCATAGGAGAACCCTTTTTGGTTCATGGTTGATCCTTTTGTAAAGGCTTTCAGTGAGTTATACCTATAACCCAACATAAAGGCTTGTAACTAGAACCATCTGTTAGCCTTTTCCCACCAAATTAGCTCTGGTTCTTGAACCTTGGTGCTATCTAGTTTTGAGCAGGACCGTTGTAATGACGGATGTTTATTTTTGGTCTAAATCCTCAGAAAGGTTCAAAATGAGGTGTTTGCACCATTGTAGGATCAGTTCCATGTTGGTGGAACATGTCTATCCAAAAGGTTCCACCCAGAACCCCCTATGAGAGGTTCTATGAAGGACCCCTTCATCATGTAATGGTTGCACCCAGAACCCTCTCTTGAAATCCAGAACCTTTCCATCGGCTGAGAGGGGTTTCGAGCAAGAACCCTTTTGTATTCCAAGGGTTTTATCAGGAACCCATCCGGAGAGTTCTTGTGACAACTCTTTTCTATTATGGTACAAAGAACCCTTGATGAACAATTGGAGAAAACGACAATCCTTGACGAACTCTTACTTCAGAAAAAGGTTCTTTGGATGAAAAAGGTTCTTAATGGAACCTTTACCTGCAGGCATGGCTGGGGACAGGCAGGAAGTCAGACACAGAAAAGGCAGGGAGAATCCAGTTAATTTTCAAAATAAAAGACCTCGTGCATGCATTAAATTTTGTGCCTGTTGCCTGAACTGCCTTGAAACTGTGTAGACTCACAACTTTCACCAATACTTTCTTTCTTTCCTGTCTTCATGTTACTGCTCTATCTTTTCCCGGTGAGTCATGCTACCCTCCAGTGAACTCCTCCTCCTTCCTGATGCGGTTCACATACTGGCGCAGCAGTGTATCACTACCCCGTCATATGATGTTGTTTTCATGTCTGTGGCCTTTGATTACCGTCGAGTGGAGTCAGATAGCTCTAATCACCTTTCAATGAACCCTGTGTTCTTCTCAGCTCCATGAAAGAACATCTGTTCTGCCAGAAGGTCGGTTTCACTCTACCTGTGTTTGCTTGTGGTTGACACGTGTGTGAGGCAGATTATGATTTTGTTTTGGTGGTTTTTGGAACTTCATGTACAACACATGCAGTCTCTCCTGTTTCCTGTCCATCCATTGATCAACCTCTCCTCATTATGAGAGGCTGCATCCTGTCTGCAGCATACCGCTCAGTTCCTGTGTATGTTGAAGCAAAACTGTTTATTTGAATGAACACCCCCTTTTTGACTTTTAAATCCATTTTTGCTCGTTTCAAATACTGTCTAATCTCTTTTACACAGTCGAGCATCTCAGCAGCCATAACCCGATAAGTCAGGGAAGAGAGAGCCTTCTTCAAAATGCAATTTGCTGCAAACTTCCAGTAAGAAGTTCTAATCAGTGATGTGATCCTCTGGATAATTTCAGAGTCTGAGTCGTTTCATCAGCCTAACGTTATCAGCGCATGAGGGTTTGTGGATTTGTGACGCATTTACATTTCCCAGCAAATGTTACATTTCACATATTCGTGTCTTGATTGCGCACCATATAGATCCATCTTCTGAAGAGGTTTTTGTGGAATAAATTACATAATCACGTTGGTTTCACTTGCCTCCAGAACACAAGGTTAAATGGATAATTTCACCCTGTGTGCAGCCTATGATTGCCGCTCAGCTAACTGATTTCAAGCTCTGAAAAAGGCTTGTTTATTCACTTTTTATGCCGCTAACACCAAACCATTTCATCCTTTTCTGTATGACTTCTATGCTGTGGTTTTAGTAACATGCCTTTTAATTTGATAAATAAATTAGTCAGTAAAATAAGTGTTTTATAAATATTTTAGCCAAAAACATTTGATAAAACTCAGAGTAAAAGTAGGCCAAGTGGAGATGAGTCATAAAGGCATTATTGAAATTATCCAATAATGAACATAATACAACAATACTGGCCCTACCTGATGTTAACACACATAATCGAGTGCTTTCAACCTTTTCAGCAGCAGCGGCCGCAATATATTTGATAACAGTACCTTTATTTCCAGACAGGGTGTACTTTCACATTGACCTCGCTGTCAGTTTTGAGATTTCCCACACTAATTGTTATGGTTGCGGTTGGTATCACGGATGCAAGCAATGAGAACTAACTCAACTTCACCTCACCTTTTGTTAACTTCCAAACAGGAAGAAGGTCCTGTGGGGGTCTCTTCTGGCCATACCCGCTTCCTGTCTCTCCTTAGCAACGAGGAAAGTGTTACTAAGGGCTGTCAGAGGGGGTCACCAACCAAATGTTTGTCCTGTTGCACAACTATGGTCTGAGAGTCAGAGAGAGCTGTTGAAATATTTAAGACACTTAACATCTTTAGACTGGAAAACTTTGTTAGAAGTGGTAAAACTTAGATACTGTTCAATGACAGAGGAAGTTTCTTTATACTGCATATGCTCTAGAGTGTACGTGACAATACTGCAGTCAGGAGGGCACCTACTGTTAGGCCCCAAGGCACGAAAAACCCCATAAAATGCCTCATAAACTGAAAGGGCATCAGAAAATAGCATCAGCAAGCTTAACTTTTAATATTCCACGATCTCACTGTGCATCTGTGGAAGTGAAACAGGAAGACAGCAGCAAACTTGAACAAAAGAAGGGCTTGGTGTAGTGTACAGACATGAAAAAAGCTAAAAAGTCTAGCAAGAGATACAGAAGTATCCACTGATGTACCTCCAGTCTACAGAACACTGTCTTCCCTGAATATGCATTTATTTTTATGACTTACTGATTGATTGGAACAGGAGAGAACAAGGGATGTGGAGGGACCAATATTTGTGTTTGCTTTAGGCCCCAAAATGTTTAATTCCACCCTTTATTGTTGTTAACACCACCTAAACCAGGACCAAGTCGACTGGATCGAGGCCAAAACAAGATCAAGACTTTTAAGAATTGAGATCAAATCAAAGCCAAGACCAAGGTGGGGTGAAACCAAGTCAAGAACAACTGTTGTCACATTTACAACAGCATGTAGCATTTATGTCGGTCCTGACATTGGCTAACCTTCATGTAACATAACTTAGCTACATAACTTTATGTGGCCTGTCTTGTCATTGTTTCTCACTAGCTAGCATTTTGGTTAGCTTACCTATCTTTATATTTCCTGTCTAAGTGCAGATAAAAGTTTGAAGTGGGCCCAGCTGTCTCAGCGAGCACTGCGCTGCATAATTTACATACTGCTGTGTGTTTTCTTTTAGACGCTGTTTTGCAGATGAACTCTTTGTGGTTTAGATAGGGAGATTTTATTACAGAAGTTATGGTTGACGTCTCCTCTCAGACAGCCACAACTTTGTCCCCTGTCTCCTGCCATGAAGGGGTCAGGGGTGACAGTAACAGAAATGAGTCAAGTTTTCGGTTGCATTTGAAGGAGGAAGATTTACATCCAGTCACAGAAATTTCCCCATCCCAAGTCATGTTTGTCTGAGACGGAGACAAGACCAAGTAAAAATGTGGTCGATTCCGACCCCATCTTGAGATTGGTCTCTCGAGTACTTCATCACTAGTAAGCGGTGAACAGAAGACTTGATTTGAAAATGTGTGTTTTGAGTGTGTGTGTGTGTGTGTGTGTCAGGTACAGGCCTTTGACAGCCCTCTCTGCTGTCTGCTCCTCCTATTATCTCATCCTCTCTCCACATGCCGCCAACACCCAATGCAATAATTAGCAATCAGTCTCGCCCCGGTGGCTCCATTCACTGACCTGGTCCACACACACACACATGAACACACACACACACTGGATGTTCTTATCTGGTGTGAAGAGTCCTTGTAGGCTCCAGCTTTGGGACAATAAAGCACCACAACACTTAGGATGTAGTTTTCCCTCCTGACAAAAAAAGCTCGTCAGAAAAACACAAGATAATGGCAGAGAGGAGAGACTCATCACAATAAAATGAGATTACAGCGGCAGGAACACAGAGAAATAAGGTCAGGAGGTATAAAGTGGGGACAAATAGTCATAAGACTGAGAGTAGAACAAGGTTAAGCCAAGTACAAAAACATATTAGAATAAACCAGGATAATAGAGGAGCGGGAGCACGTACACATAAAGATAACAGAAAATGGAAGAGGCACTTTGGGTAATGAGGTTTCCATACATGCTCATTTCTATTATAATCAGCTTTTCCTCTCATCTGCCTGCCTCAAAAAATAAAAAGCACGATAGCCATTAAAGTGCTGCAAACAATAAAAGTCACACAGTCTGGTTTGGTGCAGTGGATTCAGAAATATGGCCCGGGCGATTTATTTATTTCTTTGAGCAAGATCAGCAAGTAAAAGGGAAATGTCTCCTGACATGTGAGGTTTCGAGATTCTGACAGCAGATAGCGAGTAACTCTCGAGTCCAGAGTGGAGCGGGAAGGGAAGGGCAGAGGAAAAAACACAAGAAAAAAAAACTTGTGGACTGTCTGTGAGTATAGCAGTCAAAGAAAACTGTCTCAACTGTGATGCAGCAATTTTCCCTCCTTGATAGCTGCATCACGTCTGCTGTTACTGAAGGTCAAGATTTAACTTAATTAGAATTGTTGGATAGGATTAAGGTTTGGTTAAGTTTAATCAAATTTAGAACAAAAAGTTAATTTTAGCTCTCAACGGGTGATGGAAGCAAAAGCAGAAATACGCCATCCAGGCGCTCTTCAACAACAGCAACCAAGCTCTGCCTCTTTCATTCAAACAAAACTCAGTAATGGTGACAGCAGGAGAAAGTCAAAATTAAATCTCAAGATGTTAAATAGAAAAAGAGAAATAATTCATGGTAGGCTTTTAATGTTGGATTGTTTTTATCGTGGTGAAAAATACCACATAATTAATGTATATCCTGCCCCTGAAGCCAGAAAGAAATCTCAGTTATTTAACAGACTTGGAAAACTCCTTACAGTTGGCTTCAATCTAATTTTATGTGGTGATTTTAAAACAGTTACATCAGAAAATGACAATAGCTGTCCTTTTTGTTTTTTCATTTCTATGCTGAAGTTTTTTCAGGTGTTTCTTTCTTTTTCTGTGTCAGTGCTTTTATTTTTTACATTGTAAATGAGATCTCTACCTCAATGTACTTCCGAGTTAAAATAAAGGTTGAATGAACTTTTTAAAAGCTAGTACTCTAGTACTTTACTTTGACTCAAGTACTGGGGGTGAGTACTTTGTCCTCCACTGAAGACATCTATGTATAATGTTGCTTATATGTCTCCTGAAGTTAGTATGCTAACCAGCTAACCAGCACTTATGCAGAAATGCTGCGTGCATTTCTGCATAAGTGCTGTGGTGCGAGTAGCTCCGCTGTAAAATTGAATACTCAAGTTAATCAATTGTAATAAGTAGTGAAAACTTTTTTGTTTCTTTGTTTTAAGTTTTGTTTACAAGTTCTACTAACTTAAAAATGTTGAGTGCCTGTAGAATTTTCTTTCTTTTGTGTTTATTAACTCGTAATATTTCATTAAAATCAACTTTACTGGACATGAAATAATGTTTTTTTATACTTAAAGTTATTGATTTCTTAACTCACGTACACACTTCTTTTCTCTTATTTTTTTACTGACTTGCAAAGTGCACAGAGATTCTCTGGTGCACTTTAAATAAACTGAAGTTGAAGTTGGAAAGACTCTTGAAACCTGCTTTGAAAAATGGTGAAAAACACTCAGATGGTAGGCGGACCACTGAGACAAACTAACTTGTATCTGTGGCCTTCCCTTTACTGGATGTGAACAGCCACTGTGGCCTCTCCTGCCGTGAAATATTCTCCCAACCGCTCTAATCAGCTTCATTCCTCATCAGCAGTGAAAGACCTAAAGCCTCAACTTCTGCGGCCGCCCGCTGGCTCAGTTGAATAAGTCAAAAAGAAAGAAGGGCCAGAAAACGAGAGGGTGGGCGAGAGAGCACCTGATGAAAGGAAAGGATAGAGAGAGAGTAAAAAGAAAGGAGAGGAAAAAAAAAGAGACGAGGACAGGCTGCGCCCTCCGGTGCCTTTGTCCTATTGGCCAAGGGCCCGCCCGGCGCCGGCGGCAACCGATGACATCACTGTGTGAAACACGGTGGGGGAGGGCGGGGCCTCTGCTTGCCTCTTGTCACCCTGGCAACAGGTCCACTCGTGCATGTGTGTGTGTGTGCGCTTGTTAGAATTATGCAGTGATTGCCTCACCTCTGGCTACAAATCTGTCCACTTCTCTTTTATGCTCTTTCTTCTCCTTCTCTCTGTCCGTCCTGCATCTGTCCTTCCCGTCTTTTTCCTCATGGCGTTTTGTTTTGTCCTCTAAAAAGTGTTTCCTAATTTTTAAAACACACAAACAAGATTAATTTGAACTCACATCCACCTCTCCTTCCCATCTTTCCTCACTCCATTCTTCTCCTGACCACATGTCCTTTCTCCTTCTCCCCTTTATTCCTCCTCTCTTCCTTTCTCCTCCCCTATTCTTCACTCTTTTCAGTATTCAGCGGAGTCTATCGTAAGTGGATTGGTGGTGTGCCCACTTAAGAGGAGTGGAGGAATCACACCACTAATCCCATTGTGAGAGAACAAGAGCTGAGGCAGGCCAGTGTGTATGCATGTGTGTGTGTGTGTGTGTGACATTACTTCTGTATGGAGAAAGTGTGTTTGGAAGAAGGGATGAGAGAGGGATATCCTATAGACAGGAGCACGATGGAGAAAGTCGGACAGAGAGGGAAAGATAGAGGGGTCTTTGTGTGTGTGCCCTGTTAAATCAGCCATGTAACGGCAGCTTTTATAAGAAAGCCTCTCCAGACTCGTGTGATAAGTGGCAGGCTTCTCTGATCTGTACATGAAAGACCGTGAGCAAAGGCAGAGAGAGAAAAGGTGCAGAGGAGAGGGAGTGGGAGAAGAAAAGAAGAAAGTGTGTGTGTGTGTGTGTGTGGGGGGGGTGTCTGGCCAAAGAAATTAATTTTTCCACTTCCTGGGGAGCTTCGTGTGCTGTTCTCCTAATGACAAAGATGAGAGGGGAAAGGAAAGTAAGGACAGGATGACCAAGGACTTACACACATTCACACATCTGCACGGCTGGAGCTCTGCGGCTCGCTCGAAGCCACTTCTGTGCCACTTGTTAGAGCTTTGTTAATTCATCTTTCCAGGACAAGAAAGTTCTGCAAAAGCCAGAACGCCGGAGGAAAAAGCAAAAGATCTCCAAGGAGTCCTCCAAACAAAACAGCAAAATATGTTGTTTGTCTTGGTTGTCAAATATGACTCATAGAAGTGTTTTCTGACCAAGCACCCTGGTTACAATTTTTTTTAGTTGAAATAGACAACACAAGTTGGGCAAAAATTCTGTCTGGGTTTGTCTAAATGAGTGAGTCCTTTCACAAACGAATCTTATGAAAATATTAATTAGTGCACCTTTAAGGTTAGGCAAAAATATGTTAGCTCACATTTATGAAAGAATTTTTATTTACTTAACAACCATTTGTGTCTACAGTCGGATTGCATGGATATAGAAGACTCCAGACTCCTTATATCATTCCTTTTTTTATCATAAGAAAACAATGTTAACTTTTGGTAGGAAGCAGCATTTGAACAGTGGCTTCCTGTATCAAACTACTCTGACACTAGTTCAGGTTTTGCAGCACTAAATCAGCATTACACTACTTGATAAGATCATAGATAATGATCATATTTCACACGTCTACTAGAGAGCCCTGTTCGCTAAACGTAAATTACAGCTGTGTTTTTCTTGTAAAGACAAAAGGAAAGAGAGAAAACAGCAATCTTCTCAGTGAACTCAGATCACAAGAAGTCTCTTCTGCTCTCTGTCCGTCATTTAAGTCTTTCTTCTGTCCTTTTCCAGCCTTGATTTACATGCTTGCACCATGCCAACAGCAGCGCTTCTTTTCTTGTCATCTTTTTTTCTCCTTCATCCCTCCCTCTCTCTCTCCCCCTCACACACTCATCACCCACCAGGCGCAAACACACTTCTCTTTCATTCCTGACACTCCTGTTTTCTTCTCCTCACTCCCACCACTCCTCGCCCTGTGGGAGGTAGAAAGAGATTTATAGAGGCTGAAGTGATATCATTGTTAACGCTTGTCCTCTGAGCTCCGCTTTTGAAACACACACACACACACACACACACACACATACACACACACACGCACAAGCAGAAATGATGTGTGATCAAATGCATTCAGGTGACTGAGCGAGCAGCAAAGGGACAGAAACGCACAAACACACACAAACACCCTCCTTAGCACTGGCCCGTCTGCTGTCAAGAGGGTTTGTTCCCACGCTGTAGGGAGTGTGTGTGTGTTGGAGGGTGTATCAGGACACTCGGGGCTTCTCCTTAGGGATTAAACTCGTGTTTTAAGGTCAGAGGGGGTCCCACTGCTGGTGGCTGGAAGATTTGCACACGCACGCAAACTCACACACACGCAATCAGATACCTCAGGACAGAATTAGCCAGTGTCTCTGTTGTCAAACAAAATGTATTAGCTTATTTAAAATGCAATATGGTGTGTGTGTGTGTGTGTGTGTGTGTGTGTGTGTGTGTTGGCTATTGTCTTGCCAGCTAATCCATTAAAGTGACCACAGAGGTCCCAGTAGGACCAGCATCCGTCCTCTTAAAGCACCGGCTGACCAATTACTGCGGGGATAAGTGGGTGGAAGGTGACCGACTGTTGTAGCTGTGAGAATAATTTAGTATTTAAATGAATTTGTGGCCAATGTATTTTTTTTATATGTCTTACACTGTAAAAAACATACAGGAATTAGTGGAATAAGCTTTTCTCATTAACTTAACATAAAAATTTTATTCTTCAGAGTTGATTAAACTTAAAATTACTTTACTTTATTTTCAGAAAACATCAGCTCTTCTAACTTAAAGTCTGTTTACTTGAAATGATGAGTTGAACGAATGCAGTGTTCAGAGTTCAAACAATTCATTAATTAAGTTTCTAAAGAAGCACGATCATCATATTAGCAAACTTTCGAGCATGCATTGTTTGAGAGTTAAAACTCTGCTGAGAAAATATGAAAGGAAGTCAAATTTGTTTGCAATGTTCCTCAGTGTGACAGAACAGTTGAACTTAAGCTGTTTTGAATCATTACAAAATTATAAGATAAGATAAGATGAGATAAGACCTATACAATACCATACTCCGTATGGTGCACTGGATTAAAAACAAAAAACGTGCCCTTTCAAATTCAGTCAACTTAAAATTTGCCAGGACACATTACATCTTTAAGAACCGTTGCTTGTGCTGTTGTCTACCTATTCGTTTATCATCGCTCAACCTCTGTATCAGCAGCTCTTTGTCCTCACATGACCTTGACTGTGCCTGTTGTATTTGGATGGTATCATTTACATCTAAATTAGCATTAGTTAAAGGTATTGACTTCCCCGACTGTGAATTAAATCAGCCCCATTGATCCGATCTGAGCCGACGACAGATACAACTGGGACCGTGAGAGGGATTAATAGTCCAAACAAAAGGTAATGGACTCAGATGGATTACAATGCCAGTTTTTGAATTACTGAAACGCAGAGATTGTCGCCAAGTTCTGGCTGATTTGTGCAAAAGCAGTGGAACCTTTCTTGCAGAAGATCAAGTGCAGTCTGAAAAGATGAATAGTAATTGAGCTGATATTGAAAATCTGACATCTACATTTAATTTCTAACTCTTATACCTCACTGCACTTATTACTGTAATAATTTTCTTGAAAGGAACATGAATCGCTGCTGTCTCTAATAGAGAACCTCAATAAAAAGCCTCAGTCTTATCTCCTAAGCTGATTATTTGGGAAGTGTTTTTGGGGTGAGTCGAGGAAGAGGATTTCAGAAAGGGATATGAGGGTTTGAGAGTTGTTTTTGAACATGGGTATTAATGCTGTTTTGATCCCATTGTTGTGAGACGTTGTGGCTTTAAGGCATCAGTGTCTCTCAGTCGACTGGCTCTGGGGTGTCACTGTGTTTTGGTGATTCTGTTCCCGTCTAGACAGATGACATTTGATGCAATATGCTCCTTTGTGTCAAATGCACTAATTCCTTCAAGCCAATTGTTATGTGTTTGATGTTGTTTGGATAGTTTGAGCCACAACACGGCTTTGTGCATTCTTAACAGTCTTAGGTGATGTTTCACATTGTAAACAGATTAAATAGTGAAATAATGCAGTCTGAGACCAAAGGCTTCTGTTCATAGCAACCTTGTCTATTTTTTTTAGGTTAAATGCATAATATGCAATATTTTTTTTGACAGAAAAACAGTGTATTGACTCATAAAAACATAATCACTTATGACCCACTAGAAGTGGTGTTGTTTGTGTCTGCAGAGATCCTGCCCTCTCAATGTTTTTCCTTATTTTCTCGTTATTTTGCTGTGCTCAGGACAATTTATCAACCCAAAACATCTGTATGTGATGTCTTCGGACAAATTCTGTGTTCGGATCTTAGGGAGGTTTGAATCTGTAACGTGCTGACATCCATACATCCAGAAGATATCCAGTAGGGTTGGGCGACCACCAGAGCCAGGATCTTCAGGCTGTTTACCTCTCACTCCTCACCCAGTTTAGCGCACTCATGGTCCGGGTGAGCGGGTGTGTACTGTGCCGCTGGATCAGAGCGCAGCGGGGAGCAGCAGCTGTCACTCTGCAGACTATTTCATTAGCAAAATAAAATGACAAATATTGCCCCAAAAATCAGACAGAAAACCAACAGGCCATGGATTCAGCCCATCATCGATTAACGATAGATTCATCCAATCGCCCAGCCCAACTATCCGGTTCCAGATCCCATTTTAATATCAGGTGTAAATGGTGTGAGAGTCACATAATCATCTCAACACTGTCCGGGCTTTGCTGCTTCGTCCACCTCGGTGGAAATTTCAGTTCTGTTTGTCCTGGTAATATTGTGCTCACCGCAGTGTGTTTGCTGAGATCTCAGAAAGAGTCAACATCAATAAAAACAGGTCCCGCAGGGCAACAAACACAATAATAAAAGGCTGTAAATACACAGTTTTCCCAGATTAGCCGTCGTTGAAAGTGAACACACCTGTAATGGCTGTTAATCCCTCACTGCACACTGTGAAAGGGCAACATGGTTTTTCTTTGTTTCCCTCTGCATCCTGGCACTGTTGCATTCTTGTTTACTATTTACAGAGACAGTATCATTCATACTTTTTAAAATAAATATCTATATATTTAATATATACTATTCCTTCTATGTATAAACATACTATGACTGGTAAAACCTTACCAGGGATTCTGGCTGTAATATGTTGGTTGGTGATATGGTTTTTACAGTTTGGGCTGAAATATTATATATTTACTTTTTGTTTTGCTTTACTCTACCCAGTAAATTGGGCTAACCTTGGATTTGTTTTTTCAACTGGTATGATTATTTTCTGCTTGTTGCCTCTCTGGACCTAATTTTAGCAATAACGCTGCGTTCTGAGATCTCATCATAACTGCAGTTTTTCCTTTAAATCACACACAAACTAAACTAAACTAAACTCTGCACTGACCTTTAGTTTCCTTTATATGTACATGTTCATTTAAATGTTCATATCAAGGAATCTCATCCAGTTTATTAAGAGAGATCACAAGTATGTATCAACATGTTAAGAGAAGAATTCTCAGGTGTTGTGGCTGAATCCATGTTGACTAGAATGACTGACAGAAACCATGCCAAGGCAGCACTCTGGGGGGATTTTTGGAAATATATTACACTGCCTGGAATAAATGAATTTCATATTAATGCATCATCTTCAACAAACGTGTGTGAGTATTAGTAGTGGCTTTAAAAAAGCCTTAAAAAAACAGGATCAGCCAAAATACTGGCAACCCCCAAAGCATTTACTTTTTAACATCATCATTAGAAAAAGAAAATAGGAGCAGACAACAGCATGTGACCAAAGGGGGGGAAATAACGTAATGTAAAGTGGCTCAGACGGACCCTGTACTTTGACCTCCTTCTAATCGGTGAACTGAACCCCAGAGCGAATCCTGACCTTTAAGTGGTCAAGCCACAAAGACTCTGAGCGCATCCTGAGGCACGTAGACTGTTTGCAAGAAAGAGCAGACTGGTTTGTGCCGTAAAAACAAAAAAGACTTGTCATTATCTGGAATGCGGCCTTCTTTTCAGAGCTTTTGTGTCTGAGTAAAGCAACACAATCTTGGGATATTCCTCAGCCTTAGAGAGTCTTGTGGTACTGTTGTATATTTTTTTTTTTGAATCCATGAATACTCTGATATCTGTTGCCCCTTTTAACCAGACATCAGTGATTTTAAAACAATTTCAACCAGCTTATTATCCTGACTGCACCTTCTTTATTCTCATACATTTGTGTCAGAATCGACAGATGCATGAGATACAAATAGTCACATCTGCAGGGCGTCTTCATCCTCACCGTCTCCTTCATCGGTCTGACAGCCATCACAGTCCCCGCTGACAGGCTGCTGTCCTGAACCCACCACGACAGGGACGATGATCTTGTTGATTGCTGACTGAAGCGGCATTTATACGCTGCGGCTGGACAGACATTCAATCAGGCAGCTATATAATTAGTCCAACGTTTCGATCGAAGCACAAAAGGAAAGGAGGCAACAGGTTGTCAGCGTGCGCACAAATTAGGAGACACAAAGAAGGGGAATTGAGGAAGAGTGTGTGTTTGGACAAAACAGTGCACTCTTGGCCAGATTCGCTTGCAGGACGCCACAGAAATGCCTCAGCTTGTCAATTTGTGCACCCCTGCGCATTAGCGTGAGTGCATTGTTGATATTGACTATTCAGAAAGCCTATTCAATTTTCCGATAGGTCACGAGTTGTGCTAGATTTATCCTCCTTTGTATCCGTTTGATAGCACACTTATAGCAGCTATTACTTTATTCTGTTTAATTTAAAAAATGATCAGCGTTTTGAAGTATTTCTATGGTTTGAGTGGCTTATATTGATTTGTTGCAATTGTACACATACTGTCAATACTTTCAGCTTCTTTGCCCTCCATTAGCTGGGATAGCTCGATCAGATGTGTATTGATCTGGCAGCGTACAGACGGCGCTTGTATTGTGTGTAATCAGATGGCTTTTTTTCATACAGTAACATGTGGAGACCTGTCCATCTGGCAAATGTCCACATTCAATTAACAGAGCAGCCCAAGTTTGTGCTACGCATGGATACACAAATGTAGTCAACATTAGTTAGACAAAAAAAAAAATCAACAAATATGCCGAGGGCCAAATGCAAAGTCAAGCTAATGCACAATCAAACCTAATCAATACACACATCTAGCTTATAGTTTGTTCACACATCATAGACATACAGTGGAGGCTGGAGGTGATCTGAGAGTGTTTGCAAAGTGTGTGCAGTCTTTTGCTGGGTCAGACCCTACAGGTCAAGTGTTGGTTTTCCATTAATGTAAAGTAAAAAATATCAATTCTGCCTACTGCTGTTAAGCCACCGACTCCAGAATTCTGCACAATCACAGTCAGACTGTCTAAAAAAAGTCTTTAAAACTGTAGATAATGTCCACATGGTGTCACTATGTCTACTGGTAGCCATTGTTACATTACATGAAACAAGCTAACAGGTTAGCTCACTCACGGTAACTCTGGCTAAACCGGGTCGCAGCCCACAAGCACAAAAAGATGTTTGGTAATGACCTGTCTTATAACGCTAGCTGAAGAGGAACTTGAGCAGGTGCAGCAACACAATCAAATGTCCGAATGCTTCAGAAACACTGCAGTCACGCAGCTCAGGAGGAGAATATTTTGAGCAGCTGTGTTGAAATGGAACAGATGACGGTGAACAGAGCCCGAGAGCTGTTGGCTACTGAAGAAGCTCAGTATTTTCTGAGGTGCTGCTTGGTGTGATAAGTTTGAGAAACACTGCTCTACGCTGATCGTTCAACACAGTGTGAGAACCAAGCATGCACGCACAAACCTATGAAAGCACATATATTTCACTGTAATTGCTGGAATTGTGACCGCAGGTAACCACACCAGAGTGCATTTTTTTAATAGGCATAAAATAACTTCTCTTAAAATTAAATTTCACTGCCTTGTTTCATAGAAATTAGTCTGAAAATGATTCTTGACCTCCCACAAATGACGCAGTTCAAACAGACCAGTGGTCCAGAATAATAAAGTGACAAAAGAGCCGTGTTTCATCTACAGTCTCACCTTGCAGGCTGCTTCGAAATGAGTACTTTAATGCATGTAAGCGGGTGCTGCTTAGAACAGGAGTTTAGCAAAATTGACCTCACCTGTCTATCTGGTGGGTGGTTTCTACACACACACACACACACGCACGCACAGAGTAAAATGCATGCACACACACTCCTGTACACACATTTCCCCCCCTCTCCCCGGCTCTAAATGTCAGAAAGCATTGATTGTGAGATCGTGAACAGGAGCCCAGAGGCAATTTCAGGTTTTGTTTGCGTCTCAACAAAGATATAAAAAAAACCTGACAGTGTATTTAAAGGTCAGAACGGTAGAATGGAGGGGCTCTGTGTGTGTGTGTGTGTGTGTGTGTGTGTGTGTGTGTGTGTGTGTGTGTGTGTGTGTGTGTGTGTGTGTGTGTGTGTGTGTGTGTGTTTGAGTGTGTGTGTGGCAGAGGAGGGTGGAAGAATTTGGAAAGTAGGGAAGAGTTAGGAAGAGTTACATTGTTTAAATGTAGAAAAATGTCATTTTTTGGATCCTGCAGAGAATGAAAGATACAATGTAAACAAGTTAAGACAGGCTCTTAAAATTTTAAGATTTTCTGTTTTTCTATTTTAGTTATTTAGAGGAATATATTTCTTAGTCTGATTTTCTCTTTTTGTGCAAACCTCAAACAGATAAGTGATTTAGAGTTAAAGTTAAACAAATAAGTATGAAGTTTTCTGATTTTGCAGACACAGCATTTGATTACAGTAATATTATTTGTGTGTGTGTTGAGTGCAGAGGGGCTGTCTTATTAGAATTAAAAAATATTGAAAGAAACAAAGACAGAATACACTAGTGGATGTGCTTTTGGGTGACGCCTCTCGTGGGTATTTTGGAGCGACTTTGAGGCATCAGTCTGCAGTTGGACAGGCCTCAAAAAGCCTGTAAGGTTGCATCATACAAATAAAATAATGTCTTCTTCCATGTATCTGCTGAAGGTCAAGGCACTGGAGATGCTAAGATGCATTTGGCTGAAACAGACAATGTTTGTTGTTTTGCTACGAGCCAGTATCAATATACTCAGCCACAAATAAATGTGGACAGATAAGGCAAATCTACTTACCCTCAGGGACAATGTCCTTTGCTGCTTTCAAAATAAATGTATTTTCACAGGAGAATACTTCCCTATTTCCAACAAACAAGCTCTGGTCTTGGAACCAGTTCTGCTCAAGATTATTGGAACCTTTGTGCAATCCAAGTGTTGCAATTAAGGATGAGTCATTAACAGAGGGCGCTGCAGGTTGCACAACTGAATTGTTGAAAATCGCGTGCATGAAGGGGAACAGAGTCGGTTCCACGTTCATTGAACGTGTCGGATGCAGGCTGTGAGAGGGGCAGGGCATCAGTGCACTGAAGGTCGTGCTGCATTTAGGGTGAAACAGTTCCAGTCCCTGGTTGAGATTAAAATTGTTTTGTTATCTGACGTCAAGCACAACAACTACTACACCTCTGTCATTAAAACACACGTAACTATGAAATATTTAATGATTCAAAGGCAGGCAAACACATTTTCCAGCAAGTGGGACACCCTCTGAGGCATTTCATGACATTTTCTCCAACACTTTGTAACGTTTTTTCAACTGGAACACCTGTGTTATGTGTTGCCCACTAGAAGACACCCTGGAGGCACATTTTTCATGTTTTGTCTGCTGAAAGGCACCCTGGGGGACACTTCAACATGTTTTGACCACTGGAAAGCATTCTTGAGGACATGCTATATCATAGATCGTCCACTGGAAGGCACCCTAAAGGGCAATTTATCATGTTTTGTCCACTGGAAAGCACCCTAGAGGAAGCTTTTTCATGGATTGTCCACTGGTAGGCACCCTATTGGACAATTTATCATGTCCTATCTACCAAGGGGGTACCCAGTAGGGCACATTTGCTTTTTTTTAAACATGTGGGCACGAGGAGGGGCACCAGTGCCTGTGAATGCCTAACTAAGCGTCCCTTTTCTCACGCCTTTTCCAACTGAGGGAAGACCAAATGTTTCTCATGTTGTCTCTGTCCTGGTTACAACTTCACAAAATGACTTCGCAAATGACTTCACACACACACACACATATTAATCTGTCTTTCTGCAGGAGGAGCCCCTGCTTGGTGTCGAATTTAATCTCAGTCTCAATCCACAGCCGCTAATCCTGCAGATTACAGACCCCTCACTCCGGTGCACGCGCACACACAAACATACGGACGCAGCGAGTTATTAACAGCATCTTTATTATATGTGACAATCCCCTCTGAGCGATACTGCCCCCTCAGCATTTGCCCATACGACACCAGCTGAGGCTTGGACAAATATTAACACATACACAGACACGCACTCTCATAACAATATCACAATAATGTGTATCCTTGCATAATCTATCCATGCTTACACTGATGCAAACATGCCCACACACACTGATGTGCCATTAATATGCAGCATTTGACCCAAGAGCGACCTCGCTTAACATATTGTTTATTCTGCACAGATTGAGGTATTAGTGCGACTGCACACACTCACACACTGATACACCAATGCACACAAATTAATAAGGTGATTAAGCGCTCTGAATTAATCTGTCTCAGTGTCAGTCATAAGAGAAACAACTGAAATATGCTGACTTTCACCACACAGCAGAAGAATGATTTTAGGATTAAACATATACGTGTGTGTGTGTGTGTTGTGTAATCACATGTAATCTGTAATTATATAGACACTGAACATGGGACACATATAATCCCTCTGACCTGGTAAAGAGAGAGATAGTCCTAAAGATAAATGTAGATTATACCATCAGCGAGAACTCCAGACTCAAACCAGCAGGATTAATAACATATCATTAAAATGAAATATGCGTCCTGTAGCTCAGAGGGTTGATGGGATAAAGGCCTCTGACAAATTTGTGTCTCTGTTCTGCTGAATAAGTAAATGTTTTCCTCTTGCTTTTGTTTGCATTTTAGCAATGCATATGCTTTACATATATTTGCAAACTGGGCTACAGCGGTTTCTATGAGGGCAAACTCCTTGTTGCCGTCATGAATTATTATTATATACATTAGGTGATTTTAATTTTAGCGGGGGTTGTGGTAGCAAAGAGACTGTTAGGATCTCCGGTCATGACCAGGCCTTTGAAATGTGTCTATTTCTTGGATCTATAATATTCTCTTACGTCTAATTATCTAGAACCAAAGCACTTGTTGAGTTGGTTGGAATTACTGGGGAGCTAAGGGGAGTTTGGCTCCCCTGAATAGGAGATGATTAGTTCGGTTCCTGCTTTCTGTGGCTGCAAACACAACTTTTGGTCGTAACTCCATTTTCCCCGGATAACAATCCACAGACAGAATGGAAACGGCAGGGAAGCAAAGGTACTTGAGAGAGAGATGCACGCCACAAAACAGCTGTTCACAGTGCAAATGGTACTTTGTGTAAAGTCTTCTCATGTAAAAATAAATATGTCTGTGGGTTAATTTTGATTAAAGAACTCTTCACATCAGTTTATAGCCTAATTGTGATTTAAAAAGTTATTCAAGAGGGAAAAAAGCTTTCTGAGTGAACAAGTTTGCTAACATCCAGTTAGCAAACTCATTAGTTTGTTAGCTTAGCTCGTTTGCACAGTTTATTCTGATTTATAGATGTGTTTGTACCATCGACTCCTATCTGCAAACTGAACTTTTGTTGAGCGGTTTAGAATCCAGACAGAGGAGGATCAATAAACGAAGGCTATGACAGACGCCTCCATTTTTGTCTTTTTGGATCCCAGTTCCCTCAAAGGTCGGCAAAGGTCAGCAGCAGAAATTCACAGGTCAGAGTTCACCAAAATTTCCTTTTTCCACTACAGACACTTTGACGTGAAATAGCAGAGTAAACACCAATGATACTAATTATGGTTTTGTTCCATTCAGGCCAAACAGAGTCAGGCTTAATTAGTATCATTGGTAATACCTGTGTTTACACTGCTGTTTCATATCAATAAAAGAAAATCAAGTAAATCCATAAATAAACACATGATATAGTCAACAGAACAAAACACAGAAGCATAAGAAATGGTGCACAGTATTGACTGATGGAGAGAGAAACACACATCTATTTATTATAAATGATACTGACTCAAACAAAGAAATTAATTATTAAGCGAAGATAGCAACAACTTGGTACCAACCTGCAACCACCAGTAACACCATAGCAACCACTTAGCAACTGCACCCAACATTTGAGCACCTGTCTATCACAGCATCTTCACGGCTGGCTCCCTTGTCAACTGACTGTCAACTCCGTTCGGTCTTTAAACTTTAAACTCGACAGTTCTCCTTCTTTAACTGTTTAACATACTTTTAAAATAGAATGTTTAAACCCGTTCCAGCTCTTTTTCATGCTTACCGTTTACCTGGCATTTCAACACCTTTCAGAGGTTTAATTCATTTTGGGTCTTATCTTATTTTCTTTCACTCTTCCTTTCTGTACGTCAAGGTAACTTCAGCTGCTCCGTCACAGCAACGCAAGTCAGCAGCAAGCATTCACACAATTTCTTGTCATAAATGGTAATCATTCATAACAGTTAAATATTTTTTAAAAAAAGCATAAAATATCAAGTATTTCTGGATAACAGGATGAACTATACAGTTTCACTTTGAGGGATGTTAGACTCTGGTGGCCTCTGAGCATGTGGGTATGTATATGCATGAGAGGGACTAGCGATTTTATAATGGAGAGTCTGTATGTGTGTGAAATGGAATGATGCCAATGAGTCTGGATGAGCATTAGCTCGAGATCAGAGCGTCGTGTCATGATCCCTCTACGGCTCCGTGTGCGCGAGTGTGTGTGCATGTATGTGCATTTGGCACGGTTAATCGCTATGATACTCGGGCTGTAGCTTCTCCATCTCTCTGCGTCTCTCCCTCCTGCCTCTCTTCACGATTCCAGCCAATCGGTCGTCATATAAGCAGGTCACCAGCCGCGCATACAGACCGCCACCAGCCTCGCAAACCAGTCAGTGGATGGCCGTTCATCTTGTCGCACCAAAGAAGTGTCAGCTAGCGTTAGCGCAAACCTCGTGTCCTCGTTTGGCATCTAGAGAAAAACTTGGCTGCAGCTCAAGGCGTCCCATGTTAGCATTATATTAGCATTATGCCCACATATATCTCTTCCTGCCTTTTTTCCTGTAAAGCAGTTGGTAACCTACGCTTTAAAACATACTACAGTGTACAGAATAAAGTTTTTTAGATTATTTACTTGCACGTTGCTCTGTTTGATTCATAGTGCTGTTGTTAGCCCCTGAACTACATCAGTTTCTGACACCAAATAAGATTAATTGCAAATGCACAATTTATTTTTGGTGAGGTATTCTTTAGTTGGCTAAAACTCCCTTACAGTTTCTTGGTATTTTAACATCTGCAGTGTCTGCATCTGCAGAGACTCCGCCCTCTGCCTGTATTTTCTTATTTTCTCATATTTTGCTGCACTCGGGATGTTTGTGGGCGTCAGTCTATGGGCAGTTTGTGAGGTGGGGATTCACAGAGAAACACTCTGTCTGCTCTTTGTCTGTGAGAGCTGCAGAAAGAGTTTTACACACACATAAACACACACACACATGAACAGAGTAGACTGAGGACGACTGCAGCTATATTTGCACACAATGTGGCGTTGTGCCGAGATGTTGGTCTATTCGTTTGTGCTTTAGAACGCAGCTGTTGTGAAACAATCAGAAAATAATTCATTTTCACTATCAGAGCTCCCTCACTTCATTCACTCTCTACCTCTCTCCACCACCACTTATATTGCTCTCCCTCTCTCTCGATTTCAAATTTTTGTTCATCTTGTCTATTTCCACTACAGTACAGTAAATAATATATCTATAATTAGGCTTTTGTCGGTCTGTATGTCTTGATAAAATATTTGACTGTGAGTTTTGACTGTAATTCTTTTGCATGTGTGTGACTGGGCGCCATCTTGGCTCCGCAGAGCAGGATTGGATTGGAGCCAGGATGGCAGATGGCTGCTTGTCTGCAGGGTTTGGATTCCTGCAGGGGCGTCTAATACAGCAAACACAGACAACTGGGTGGAGGAAGATGCTGCCCGGACGAGGATGCTGATATTTACCGTCTCTCGCTTTGATGCTCTCCTCCCTTATTCAACGTCATTTTTAGTTTTTCCCACCCATTCCGTGTTGTCCTTTCTTTGTGTTTTCCCTTTTGTTTCTGCTCCCACTGTTTTTATAAATAAGACATTCAAGTGCAAAACAGACCATGTGAGAATAAGACAGGATAATGGACATTAATTGAATTTAATGTCTCTCTCTCATCTTCCCATTTTAGATGATATATTTTGCTACAACTATAAATTCAAGCTGAACTGATTTTTGTATTTGCATTTAATTTTGCAGTACTAGATGTAACAAGCTGTACTTTGCATTAAATTTGACTAAAACTTGAAATAATATGTTCTTGATTAGACAGTGTGAGACCCCTTATTAGACCAGAGCTGCACTGTAAACTAAAGTGTATTATTCCCCACTGTTTGACCATTGTTATACTTTATTAGAGGGTAATTTGGGACACATTACAACGGAACTGTCCTGTAAATTAAGTGTATTATATGTATTAATTTGACAAACATTGCCATAGAACTGTACTGTAAACTAAAGACCAATGCCTACATCTTTGATCAAATTTAATTATCTGCTGACAGTCACTCAGAGACAAAATATTCCTCCACCTTTATAATTTTGGCCTTTACTTGGTAGATCTGGTTCTCATGTTGTTTTTAAATGGGGAAGTGCCAGATAAGTGACTTTAGTTTACGGTACAGGTCTGTTATAATGTGTCTAATAATGGTATAATATTAGGGGATAATACACTTTAGTTTACGGTACAGTTCTGTTGTAATGTGTCCCTAATTACCCTCTAAAGACGTCTATAAGGGGTTTAGTAGAGGGTATAATACTGTCTAATAAAGAACATATTACTTCTAGTTTTTGTCTAATTTGATACAAAGTATGGCTTGTTATGTCTTTTTAGTGCACTGTAAAATAAAATAAAACTTTAATGCAAGAAAGGTTATGTCACTGACTTTTTTTCTCTCTATGTTTTGCATTCTCATCGCAGTACATTTTACATTTGAACAGTTTTGCTGACGCTCTGATTATCCGGAGCATTTTGCAGTGTGTGCGACTGCAGCACAGTGAGCTTTAAATTCTTGTACTACAGTCAGCCGCTGATACGAAACATGCAAAATGAGTTCCAGGACAGAAGATTAGATTAAAACTTTGCTGTGCATCTGAAGAAAAAAAAAAAATCAATTATCTTTTACCAAACAAATAGATAGAAAATGAAGAAATGCTGAGCGTTGAAATAGGAATTACATGTATAAATTTGTTTTTGGGTTGGTATTACAGGGTTGTTTAATTCTGAGGAGAATAATCTGAGCTGGGAAAAATGCAGCTCATGCAGCAGTAAGGAGAGAGGATATCTGTATCTCCTCGATCCCACATTCATTCAATTCTGTATCCTTTTGTCCTCTTTCCCATTTCTTCTCCAATCCCTCCTCTTTTTTCTTAAATTAATCTCTCCATTTTTCATATTTCTTCTTTTCTGTCCTTTTTGGCTTATCTCTCTTCCTCCCCTGATTCTGACTCCATCTCATCCCTCTCAACCTCTCGCTCTCTCTCATCTCCCTGCATCCCATTCTCCTCTTTTTCCATCTCGATTTCTCTCTCCCGGAGCAACAGTATGTATACACCCGGTTGCCGTGGCAACCAGAGGAGGCCACATGAGCGGGTGGATGAACAAAAGACCCAGAGACCCTCATCCACAGAGAGAGAGAGAGACAGAGAGAGAAGGAAAATCAGATTTCATTTTTAGGCGAGGGGTTTGGTGTGTGTGGAAAATGAGGAGGTGGTGGAGGAGGAGGAAGGAGAGGGGGTGGGGAGGGGGTGGATAGCGTAGGTGAGGTGAGTTCATAAATGAAAGAGGGAGAGAGAGAGAGAGAGAGGGAGAGAGGGGGAAGGGAGATGTGGTTAACAAAGCAAAAAAAAAGGGAAAAGAAAAGGCTTAAAAATGCAACAGTGCATTATGTAAAACTGCAGCTGTCACAGCGCCGTGGCCAGCGGTGGTGTCTCTGAATTAGAGATCATTTCAGAATCTCTCTGAGGTGCAGAAGATTGGATGTCATTTTATTATTGTTAAGACCATTTCAAAGGCATTTTGTTGTATTCTTGAGGAGAATAGGAGGTAATTTTGAAGGCAATTTGTGTTAAAAAAAATAAAAAATAAAAAAGAGAATGTCTTTAAGGTGTTTCACTGCATGTAATTTACAATAATGGAAACTTTACAGCTTCTGCACCACTGGCTCCATTAAACTCATATGTAAAGCAAGTAATACATCAGCAGTGTGTACAGTGTGTAATGCAGGCCAACAGTGACGTGAGAGAGAGGAAATAATACTGTCTGTAAGCGAGGGTATAGAAATGGTCAAGGACCATCCCTAATAATAGCAATAATTCTGATTAAAAAAAGAAACTGAGCATCATCACTGTTGTCTGTTGGTGACAAATCACCTGTGGTAATTATAGACACAAAACGATGCCTTTTCAAGTTTTGAAAGATTTGTCCTCCCCCTTATTATGCCTCACCTTGGTTTGGTTCACTGCTTACCTATAGCTCTAATTTTTAAAATATGAATTAAATGACTAGCGACAAATCTTACGAGTTATTCAGACCTTCAGGGGAAAGACAGAAATATACACAAAGCTATTACTTTGTAATTTATTCCCATACATGCTATACTCTCAGTCAGCACTCCTCTGGCAGCAGCACAGCGTCTCTCAGTCTCCTCTCACTCCGTGCATCTCATCCAGGGTTGGACTTTCACGAGTAGATTAACAAGTCTGTACTTTTACTCATACTTAAGTAATCTACTTAGTTACTTTTAAACCCATAGTTGAGTACTGACTACAATTTGAATTAATGTCCAAACCTTTCGTCTGTGTTTAGTAACCAAAAAGGTTCTCTGATCACAAACGGGCCAATGAAAACCAGGATATACAACTGAAAAATGAAATAAAATGCTGTGGCAGCACACATTTACAGTAAGGATGTTAATGTTCAATCATTAATTGATTAATTGTCATTAAGAATTTAACCAATTAAAAAATACTCATGGATATTTATATTATAGTTTGACAGTTTTATTTAGCAGAACCATTTGTTGAATAAGAAAAATTAAACTTGGACTAAAAATTGGGAAAAAAGAAAAAGTTTTTGAGACGAATACTTTGTACTTTTACTGAAGTATATTCCTATCACCAGTGCTTTCACTTGTAATTGAGTAATTTTTGAGCAATGTAACAGTACTTGTACTTGAGTACAGATCTTCAGTACACTTTCCACCACTGGAAATATCCACCCTTGTCTATATAAGCTGAAGCCACAATGTTGCCATGAGCATGTTTTACACTTGGAGAGCCAACTAGAGCAGGAGTACCCAAACTGAGGGCTGGAACATGCATGCATTAAGTCTATGTAGGACCAGTATTATTATTAATTATTAAGATAAGTGAAAATATGCAAATACTACTGGTCCATTTTTGGTGAAATATCCACGAGTAGTCCTACATCTCACTGTTGACCTCCGGCAACACCAAAGATATTTGGGAGACAGTTAAAAATGTTACAGGTGCCAAAAGCAGGAGCACCCCCATCATGTGTGAGGCCACATTACCAGATGAGCTAAACACATTTTATACTCTCTTTGATCTCCTCAACAAAGAGTCAGCTGTAAAGTCTACTGCGCCTCCAGAGGACCTGCCACTGTCAGTATCCACAGCGGATGTGAGAAGAATCCCGCTGAGAGTGAATGTGAGTGAAGCTGCTGGGCTTGATAAGATCCCAGGCTGCGTGCTAAAAACATGTGCCAACCAGCTAATAGATGACATTACTGACATCTTAAACTTATCACTGTAACAGGCGAGCGTTTCCCAAAGCCATCATCGTCCCTAAACTGAAAATGTCTGCAGTGTCTGGTCTAAATGACCACCGCTCTGTGACACTCATGGACACTCATGTGGCAGAGGATGCCATCTCTACTGCCTTCCACTCTGTCCTTGCTCACCACGAGGAAAACAACGCCTACATCAGAATGCTGCTCGTTGATTTCAGCTCAACTCAATCTTCCTCATGAAACTGACGGGTGAACTGAACACTCTGGGCTTCAGTACCACACTCTGCAACTGAATATTGGACTACAGTCAGTTAGGATTGGCAAACCCACCTCCTCTACTCTAGTGCTCAACACTGGAGTTCCCCAGGGCTGTGCGCTCAGCCCCCTCCTGTTCAAGCTGTACACGCGTGACTGCAGCCCGCAACAGCTGGGAAGTGTGCAGATGACACTACAATCATCCGCCGGATTTAAAACAACGATGACAGCCTACTGCTCGACGTCAGCAAAACCAAGGAGCTGGAGAAAGGAGGCAAAGATGCACACGGCAGGTGAACAGCTTTCAGTTCCAGAGAACCTGTCATGGACATCTCACACCTCCACCTTCGTAAAGAAGACTCAGAAACAGCTGTATTTCTTAAGGAAACTTAAAAGAGGGCAAAAGTCCTGTGCCACACTTTTGTTAAAGTCTACAGAGGAGCAATAGAAAGCATCCTGACTGCAAACATCACAAACTGGCGTGTGGACGGCCGAGGACAGGAAGGATCTGCCCTGAATGTCATTGGTACCCATCTAATGAACATCAGTAATATCAGGGAGGTGAGGTTCCTGTGCAGAACCCAGAGGACACTAAAAGTCAACACCCACACCAGCCAAAGTCTGCCCACCTTGCTGCCATCTGGCAAGAGATACAGAAGTGTCCGCTGCTGTACCATTAAACTGAAGAGCAGCTTCTTCCTTCAGGCTGTGAGAAATTCATCCTCAGCACTTCTCCATGTAAAACAGTTTATTCAAAACTATTCCAGTCTCTTCAGCAAATCTAATTAATCTCCAGTAAATCTCTTGTATCTTTTATCTTTCAGCACAGAGGACATATCCTTTGCTGGACGGGCTGCTTTACGTAAACTTTGGGTCATAAACTAGGAGTATACCCGCCACTGAGTTTTACCAGTTCAGTTTAAACATATTATCAAACGAAACAATATGAGAACTTTGGTTGAAGCGCTCAAGCCTTTGATTTCCTCCTCCATATTTTAACGCCATTTCCAGTTTCTCAGACTCACTCCGTTTTGCCCTGCTTGTCTGTTTTTCATTTTTTATCTCTGGATTATAAATGAGATGTTCTAGTGGAAAACAGACAAAATATGGATCAGACAGAATAATACACGGTGGGATATGTACTTACAAAGTCATGGGTTTTAATCCGTCTTGTCATCTCTCGCCTATACTGTTCTGTACACAGTTTCATAGAGCTCAAAAGCCTCTAATAAAATTTCAAACCCACTTTTCTTCAAAGTATTACAAAACTTTTAACTTTTGCTTTGAAAACTCATGCAATTATATCAAATTCTGATAGAGGTTTAATTTTTAGTGGCTCTGGATGTTTTCTAAGACTTGGAGTGGAGACACTTTTAGGGCTTTCGGGACAAATTTGAGGTGTCACAAGATAATTCACAAGTAAGGAGGGAGGATTTTTACTTTTTTTTTTTTGTCTGTGAAATGAAGTGAAATGGTTGAAGTGCTTACTGACAGATCAATGAAACTAATCAAAGCTGATCATCATTGCTCTGAAAGTGGGTGTTGCAAAAGTCATGGTGGGGAATTCTCACGCTGTGACATTTTATTTTGATCTTTCAAGTGATGACTCTTTTCCACTCATTAATGCCAGGAACTTCCACTGCTGACAGTATGTCCATAGTCACACACTAATATTTCGGCGGGCCGCCTTTAGCTTTGATTATGGCACATGTTCACCATGGCATCATTTCAATAAGCCTAAAAGTGTATTATCTATCTATTATTGTCTTTTCAACACCAATTGAGTAGCGGCCACTTCTTTGTTTCATGAATTCCATCACATGGCATCAACATAACACCTTCAAACAAATGCTTATTCAGTCATACACAGCTGTTTCCTCCAGACTGCTGTGGGAAACATTTGAAATAGAACTTTATTAAAAAAAAAAAAAATCAGTAGGTTTGCAACTTGATTCCTTGAAAAATGATCAAATGTATTGGGGGGGAATTAGGTTTCTGTCATATGAAACCCTTTCTAAACCAATTGGACCATGAAAATGCTGACGGTTTTGACTGAATGAAGAAAAGGCTTTTCTGAATCATGCATAAGCCTCTCTTGCTGCTGCTTCAGTCCCGAAAGTGAACTAGATCACACAAGATAAGAACCCATTATCTCATAATTATCGACGCTGCTCCCAGAAACTCAAGGATTATAGGAAAGGTCGCTCAAGTCTTACCGGATTTAAGAGGCGAGCGCAAGTTTGGATGTGGACCGGCGCACTCTGCCGACCCATCGTGAAGCTGGTCGAGGCTGAAATGGACTGTAACCATTTTTTTGCATGTGACCTTAAAATTAGATACAGCAACCATCCGTGTGTTGGCAGAACTGATTCAGAGGTTTGATATGTTAATATAAAAGTATTACAAGGAGTTTTTAACTGGTTATGAATCTGCCTCTGTATGACCTACATGAGCAAATGAGAACATCAGCCAGAAGACTGGCTATTTCTATACAGTTCATTTTAATGCCTGCCACTGGCTTGGCATGCAAACTGGAAGAGTCCGTGTTTACATATCCCAAGGCAAAGTTATGTCAGCCGATTAAAAAGAAGCAGGGTGAGGTTTTTTAATTAGATCGTTTTATTTTTGATGTTATATTTTGCGGAAATACTACTGCTTTTGTCCACAGGGGCCTCCAAAATCAACATGATAAGAAAGTTCCTTGTAGTTGCTTTAAGTAATACAAGGTCACTGGATTTGTAATAAAAGGCAAATATGCTGTATGATATGATATATAATTATCCATAGAATAAAACCTTCCTTTAATGAGCCACCTCAAGGCTTCCTCCAATTACAGCAGCTGTAAAGAAAACAACTCATAGTCTCTTGTAACTACTCTAATCAGCATCTTCAGTCACGTTGCTTAGCTGGTAATTATGTTGTTGCTGCTCAGTCTGAACAAGGAGCAGACATTCATTCAGTCTCACATATTAAGCTGTAACCTAGTAATAATTAGGTGAAAAAAACTACACTTGGGAAAATGTCAAGTTGATTTCCATTTCAAGCATCCCCCTCATTATTTTTGCACTTTTTCATTAGTATTTTTTTTTTTCTCATTAGGATTCTTACATGCAAACGGTAAAGAAACAACTTTGTTACATGGGCTAGGGAGGATTTTCAGTTTTGTTTTTTTCATATAACACAAATATAATACATGATATATGTAAAATAATGTCCCCATATGCTCCCATCAAGTCTATTAACCTTTGAAGTCTATGATTAACAGCTTAAATTTGCCCCTATTTGTCTAAGTAAACGTATGGAGGCAGATTATCTGCAGAGAATACAGATAGACCCTTCAGGGCACTAGTGAGGGAACCATATTCAATTATCCTGCCTATTAAAACTTGTCAGGAGTGTGTGTGTGTGTGTGTGTGTGTGCGTGTGTGTGTGTGTTAGCTGAAACAGGACAGCCTTATGCAAATATAATTACACCAATTAAACCACAGAGGGGCCTCAGAGGGGGGGGTAGAAAAACTGGCAGCAGTTGGTGAGTGTGCCAGTGGGTGAGGTGGTTGTAGAGCTGGTTCTCCAGCGCGTGTGTGTGTGTGTGCGTGTGGATGTGCACATGTGTGGGTGTTGACATTCTGGGAACACTGTTCTTCACACCCTCTCCTCTTCCACCCCCACCATCAGCACCACCACCGTCACCCCATCCCCCAAAGTCTGCCTCCCTGTCTGCCTGTCTTCAGGGAGCTGAAGGAGCTCAAAGGGGAAGCTTGGGAGAGATGGAGGAGAGATGGAGGGAGGAAGATGGGAGCTGGGATACAGGAGAACGTGCAGATGAAAAGGAGGCTGAGTGAGTGAACCCACGAGCAAGTCAGCTGACACTTCACATGTAGTTAAAAGAATCAAAAAGATGACTAATATGAATTTAAGGTCTTAAGTACCAAAACAGCAGCGCTAGAGTTTGTGCCAGGTAAGAATAAATTATCCTTGACTCTTATAACCCATTAAATCTGTGCTGCAGGTGCTGACAAGTTACAGAGAGATTTTAGAGCTTTGTGACAAATGAAAAACTGCTTTTACCTCAGATTAATATTTTCATGGCACGACGGATATCGACCCTGTTGATGTTTCCCTTGACTCTGCTTAGGGTGCCCTTTTGAAGAGGACATCTGAGGTCTGAGATCTAACTTGAGGTGTTCACAGGTTGGAGGAAGATTATGCAGTGAAGAAAAATAAAAATAGCGAGTGCCGTACTGGGTCAAAAAAAGTGGTGTATTAATATAAAAGTAAAAGGATCGAGAGTGAGTTCAACAGTGGGAGCAGTGGTTGCGTAATAAATGAAAAAAAAAACAACATCCAGCGTACTAATAATGGCATTTTTTAAAATTCACCACGTGTTCCCATTGCACTTTAGACCCTGATGATGACACTGAGCCCCTGAGTCCATGCTAACCAACAGCAGTCTTCAGAAAGTCTGCACACAGAGGAACCCAGGAGACTGGGGTTCTTATCTCGTGTAAAACCAAAACGCAACTTTTAAGGTACATCACTTTCTGTGCGTCACGTTAGCTAGTAACGAGCCTTGATAGCGCCGTCCTGGGCAGGGAGCTCATTCACCTCCTGTTGGACAGTTTAAACGCTAGCGAGGGTTCTGCTGAGATCAGGTCAAGCTAGGTGAAGTGCAAAAAGATTGAAGAGATGAGACTGTGCAGGGGGTTTTATAGTCCCAAGGGACGCTGGGACTTTCCCTGCCTGCAACAGTCTCATCAGCCTTGACGGGTTTTGAAAAAGTTTCTTCACGATGGTCCCATGAGGACGCAATCTTCATACTTACATGCTGGACCGAGTGCACCATCCTGTATGCACTGTATTGTACTTCACACCATCACTCTGTTATCATTAATGCTAAATGCTGCTTGTGTGAAAGCACCTACAATATGACTCCATTCCTGAATGTTTTCGTGACGACTTTTGCCCTCAGGACAAAGTTCCTATGTGAGACCAAGAGAGTGAATGTCTGGCTAGACTGATGAAATATTTCTTGACATCTACTGGTGATTTTCTTGCACGTTTCCCCCCCTCTCCTCCTGAACAGATCGGTATTCACTAGTTTTTGCCCAAAGGGGTAACACCAGGAACCATGTCTGTCAAGATAAATTCACCCTTGAGAAACTACCTGTTCATACGAGGAAAAAAAACCCACCAGAATTGTTTCTGACATTGTCTAAAAAAATCATTTCTAGTCTTGTTCTCATGAGAGATGAGCTGTCATCACAATGCAGCAGAGGCGATTGTATCACAAACATCAGCGGCTACTGGAAGTTGCTGTCAAGCTCTCATCTCTGTTTGTTTCCAGAATACAGTGACAACATCACACACTCGACTGCACTTTATAGAGCTGACAGCATCGAAAGCAACTAAATAAATGCAGGCTGCACCGAAACCAAGAAAATTAAATGCTTTTGTGATCACTGTGAGAGCAGCTAACTGAGACACAACAGGCAGGAGGACTTCTTTTAAAGGCTTGTACCTCATTTGTGAAGGCAGTAAGTTATTTGAGAGCAAAAACTGCTGCCAGATGTCAGTATGATATGTTTACGTAGGTAGTTGAATACAGTCTCGGGTTCTGTGTCAATGCATGATGGTTTTAGGGAAAAGTCAAGTGTGTGTTCAACTCTTCACGTGCTACAGAATTGTGCTCATGTATATCAGACACATGATTATATGCCGGTATGTGTAATGTAATTTACATACGCACAGAGGGGGCAACTCACAGCTAAATTTTAAGGTGAACATCCTTATTTGCATTGTAAATTGATGGCATAAACCCTTTTAAATTCATTAATAATAGAGACACAATGATTTTTGAGAGACACATCAGATTATTTTCGCTTCCTCTCATGCAGATTTGGTAGGCGGAGAGGTGTTAGCCAGAGTGAGACTTGGGCTCCGAATCCCTCTCCTCATGACGGATGAACCCTTTTTTCTTAAAAGAGACTCACAGTTCGATAATATACCCTCCAATCTCATACAGTATTTAAAGAACGTATGATTTATGTGCGCTATCCACTTTGCCACGTCTATTTTAAGCTCTGAGACAAACTTTAGGTCCTCTCCTCTCCTCTCCTCTCCTGCTAATCAGTCAGCAGATGTTTGGGAGGCACAAACGCCACTCTCTTCCTCCTCCCTCCTGTCCTCCTGTCACTCCTTCTCTCCCTTTTTAATTACCTCTGAATTTCTTCTTTCTGTGCCCGGTCGCAAAAGCTTAGAATGAAGGAGCTGTTGTCATGTGAGCAGACGCCCAGCTGGATTCCACAAACCTGCTCTCCCTGCTGATGAAATTATTAATCCATATTCATGTGCTGATTATTGAACCATATCTTTTATTAATAGATGTGATGTTACTGTGTTCTCAGCCTAACGTTGCATTTTTCATCCATCCAGCCGAGGACCGATTTGCCCTCTTCTCTGTGTTTCTGCTCCTCGTTCCAACCCCCCGCTCCTTCTACCTCTTCCTTCCCCCAGTCTCAAACCCCCGTCTCTTCACCGCCTTCATTTCATCATGGCCGCTCTCTTCTCTGTTTGCTTAAGGAGAGGTCTCGCAGGGACAAAAGAGAGGAGCGGGAATGACAGACAAAAAGATGATATAACCTAAGAACACAATGAAACGGCGATGAATGATTACATAAAACCCATGTTTCGTATTACTGTATACACATTGATCACTCCAGAGTGTATCTGCTGAATGAAAAATTAAAGTTGGAGGACATCTGGGGTCAGCTAACCCTGATCAAGGCTATTACAGCCCAGAATTCATGCGGATTTTCATTTTTGTTGCAAGAGCATCATTCATTCCCTTAGCAGAAAGTGCAAGGATTTTGGATGAATGATTTTATGTAAAGCACCCTTGAGCATTGTGCATCCTAGTAGTATTGTGTGAGGGCATGAACGAACTGACAATAGAATTAGAGTTTTGCTCTACTGGAGACAAGAAGTGGAGATGCAGAGGATTTAACCCAGGACTTTATGAGCTACAACCCCAATGCTTCTGAATTAACTTTGATCAAATTAAACAGTTCAGTGGTATCAAAGTCATGCACTTTCTGAGCAGCTGGAATCGATTGTTTTGGTTCTTTCAAATGTATTCAGTGTGGAGGAAGCACAAGGTTTTTTTTTTTAGTGAAAGATGTTTAAAAAGCATCCTTCGAGATCATGTATCTCATTGAGCAACCTGACATTTCAGAAATGACATTACTTTCCAAGCAGGAGGATTTGTTCTTTGCACCACACCTTGAGATGAGATGTGGAGATGCTGGTGATTGAAACTAGAACTTCACACATGCAAAGCATGCACCAGTTAAAAGTATAATATTAAAGAATTGCTCTATATTTTCCTCCTCCTCCTTCTTGGTTTTAGGTACTGCAGTAATAATGAACTTAACTTGCAAAGCAGCTGGTTTTGCGCAGCAACACCCTGTCTAGGTTTTCTGAATACATCTATGTGCTTACTTGCCATTATAGCCATCTTCATTGCCTTTGACTGTGCATTGCTATGCGACACATAAAAATATTGCTCCATAGTGCTACTAGTGGCCAAAAACTGCACAGGGTACCTTTAAATTTCTGGAAGTGTCCATGTGTCTTATCAGAAATAATTCTATTACTCTACTGTGCATTACAACCTTCAGTCTTTTCATGTTTAAATTAGTACATACAGAAGATAATAAAAGCCTATTCTTCAGTGAAATATACTGCAAAATCTTAATTTAACAGATCCGTGCAGAATATATTGCATATCTACTCCAGTTGGATCCCAACATAAAAACTTTTAAATCACTTTCAATGATTTTTTTATGTCACAGTAAATACGATGAGGAACAATCCCACTCAAACAGCATAAAAGAGCCGTCTGACGCTCCATGTATTTGGTCTCTAGTGCACTTATGTCCTGTGTTAATCACTTAATGATATTCATGTTTATGTTAAACAAGAGAAACTCATTTATTTTTTCCCGCAAACCGTCTGTGGGTATAAATAATTTGTACAGTACTGGACAGCTTTCTAACATTTAGTCTTTAAAATGTGAGAGTGAGTATTATTAGAGCTGCACACAGCCACACATACACACAGCGAATCATTTAATCAGTGATCTATAGAGCGGTATAATCTGTGTAATCAACCACTGAATCAGCTGAATGAAATAATCAGGTTCTTCCATATAATCAAACTGTAATCTCGTATCCTTTCAACACTGGCTGCTGTGTAATTATTCCAATGTGATCTTGCGCAGTCTGGCTGGGATGTAATTTTTTGCTGTAAATGAGTGTGAAAGGCTGAAAATGCAGTCGTCTTTTTTCCCCTCACTATAGTGCTGATTTAAAACTGACAGTGTATTTGAAAGGAAAGGTTTGAGCTTACTGACTATTTTTTAAGCAGATAAGTTTAATGGAAAAAGTCAAGTCGGCTCCAAAAGGGAATCGGGTGGAACTCAGTTTAGAAATTTAAGTTATCAAATTTAGAGTAAGAGAGCAAAATAGGCAGTGAGCAGTCCCACGCCACATTGTCTGTGTGTACCTGTGCGTGACGGCGACCTTGGTGACCACACAGGCAGTGTTTCTGTGGCTGCGCCGCTCTTGCTGGCCCTGTTTTTCTACGCTGAGTTTGGAGAATGGGAGGGAGAGAAAGGAGAAAAGAGAGGAAAAAGTCCTGCTTTGCACCCAATTTTTTCATGTCTGTGAGATACTCTACAGACATAAACACTGAAACTGTAGTGAAAGGTGTCATGTTGCTGCTGTGATGTCGAAACAACTGTCAACAGATCATTTTTACTGTATATTTTTACCGACAACTGTGTGCATCACACGGAAAAATAGTTGAAATGACTGCCAGTGGATGCTCTAACTGCTCTAACAGCTCTAAAATAAAAATCAGCACTTCTGGCGATGCAGGCACCAGTTTGGCCCAGCCATGTCTGCTTGGCTCCACTGGGCACGGCCGTGTCACGTTCTGGCTGTGTTGTATCCCGCTACGATGCAGCAGCTGCACCTGATCGCGGCCATTCTAGACAATGCTTGTGATTCCACCGAAAGCGCCACAGTGCGTCCCAGAAGTGGCTCTCTGCTCTGCTCCGCGGAGAATACGCTCCGAGTCTGTTTTTGACAGACGCTGCCTCAAGTTGCACGGAGCAGACTGAGCAGGCAGGAAGTCGGACACAGACACAGCATAAGAGAGTCAATTTTCAAAATGCACGCTCCAGATCATAAAAACAAACAAAAAAAGGAATCACTTTAATTATGTAGCCTTCTTACTCATAGGAGAGGCACATAAATCAATGAAAAATTACCAAATCAACAAAATGTGGCTGGCAAAATGCTTTCAGCATAATGCAATTCAAGCGGTGTGAGGCTCTGTGTTAGGCTTTATTAAAATCTAGCCAATGACAGGAGACTTGGACCAATCATATGTTGCTAAGATTGTTGATTGTTGAGCCTCATTCCCAGCATGTCAGTATTTCATGAACCTGCAAATGAGACTCAACAATCAGCTATTTTTCCCCAGAGTCAGTTACTGCACTGTTAAGCACTTTCCTTTCAAGTAAATGCGAATGTCAGCATGCAAACATGCTCAAAGTAACAAAACTAGCACGTTCATGGCTGTGACGTTTAGCATTTTTACCCATTTAGCATGCTAACACTATCTAATGAGCACGAAACATAAGATGCAGCCTGCCCAAAAACTTAGGTGTATCTTTAGGATGAATATTGTACTGTGGGTCTAAATAAAATGTTTTCAGCTCTGGGGAGAATATGAACACTTTGGAGAAAACTGGTCACGGTATCAGACTCAGTGCTAAAGCTGGACTCCGCGCAGCTTTACAGCTCTGACTCCAGTACAGTACAGCCAAAGCTTTCTTCTCCCTCAAACAATAAATGCTTTCACACTGAAAGACCTTGAACATTTTCAGCAGAGCAACTCTTGCCTCTGAAATGGGAATATTCCACATCTGCTCAGGCCCACATTGCAGCACAGTGATAAAGCAAACAGAGGCAACCCCAGCCAGAGTCAAAAGCTCGTGTGTACTGTAAAGGGTTTAAATCTCTCTGCTATCAGCCACCCACAGCAGTTTATCTCCCAGCACTGGGGGACTGTACTGACAGCATGTTTCTGCAGTATAAAAAAAATCTACCATGAAATCTACCATAGTGGTGTAACGTGAATGTCTTCCTCCCTGAAATGTACATTTATTCTTAGTGTAAAACATGCAGACTGTCTAACCTCCGCTAATGATGCCCAGTGCATCTACCCGCCTCACCCCTTTTCAATTACTAAGACCCCTTTTTCTCCAGCTGGATGATGGGGGTCAAAACATGTTGTCAGGAGGAGCTTAGCACACAGCGGACCTGTCTTATCCTTCCAGAGGTCAGATGCTATTGTTAAGAAACAACAACCCCAATCGCCTATAAGTAAACAGCTTGACACCTAAGACCCTCCACTTATCCAGATAATAACACACAGACATACACACATTTTATAATGATTATTACTATACAGTTTTACATGGGTGGATGAATGGAAGATCAGTGATTGTTTTTCAAAGAATGAAAAGAAGACACGTAGACTGGAGGAGCTGTGGGATCAAACCACCGACCTGAAAAAACGAAAATGAAACTAAGACTCTACAGCCATGCTCTGTGACGCTGCACAAAGCTTCTGCAGCTCAATGCTAATATCAGTATCAGCGGTATGATGTTTACCATTTGAACCATCTAATTTCACACTATTTGCTAATTAGAGCTAAACACAGAGTACAGCTGAGGCTGATGGGAATGTCCTTGTGTGGTGCCCCTTTGGCACAGGCCCATCGCTGCTTGCAGCGTTCTCGAGAACCGCTCATCCGAATGACTTCACACTCCACACTGCGCTCCCCTGGGTCCTCAACGTCACACCTGTCAAGTGTGAAGTTGATCGGATGAACGGTTCTCGAGATATGTGAGGGACAGTCATACATACAGACAGAGATCCCTTCCTTTACAGTTAGATGCTGCTGCTGCTGCTGCTACAGCGCCACCTACTGGCCAAGTGGCACCAAATTTGTTATGGTCACTCAAACATCATTTATACATGTCTACCAAAAACATGGTTGCAATAGCACAAAGTTTTCAGGAGATTTTACATTGTTTGTAGTATAAGCACTAACCATATTTGAGCTAACTTTGAGGGCCAGCTATGGCTGAACTACATGGAATAACAAAATTCTGAAAAGCTAACTTTTTCCGGCTTGGTCCGAAGTGGGAATGGCTTATATGGATTGATTCATCTGGACCCACAAAATCCAGGCAAAAAAATGTTTCTGAGATTTAAGGCTCAAAAGCTGCAGGAATATAAAGTTCATGCCTGATGAAACTGCAACAAACTCTTTGGATTAAAGTTCCTACCAAAAATGGACAACTTAAAATGTGGACCAGTCTGGTAAAAAAAAAAAAAAAAAAGTCAGCTGATTACTAAGTTATCACAAGTCATCCTGATGGGGATACGACTGACAATATTAGATACGCTGCAAATTTTACCTGCCATATTTCACCATCCGACCAATGTTTGCTGAGATGTAAGCTAGCTTTAGCCTCAGTCTGTTAGCATTAAAGTTATGTTGGCTAACTTAACAAAGTCACTTACACAGGGTTCTTGTTTTAAAACATGTCAGATAGAAACAGTAACTAAAGAGGGCGGGGCTTAGCGAAGGGTCAGTTGCCTACCCCACCTTTAATCTGGTTTTGTTTCCACTAATTCAGGTGGAGTGCTGACTAACTTTTCTCTCCTCAGGACTTCATAGAACAAACCAATCTGGTTTACTAATTTTTCTGGGTCTTGGACTGCACATAAAGAACTTCTGGATTAGATGAACCATTATGTAGCTGTAAACCTCAACTTCAGCATAGTGTAAGCTGATGTTTAAATTTCTCTGCACCCCCACATTTACAATCCTGTTTTTCAGATTGCTACGCTGCAGATCACAGAGTTTTCCTTTTTTTTTTTCTTTTTTTTTTTAACACTAGTCATGTATTAATGTCACAGCGAGCCGAGGAGCTCTCACTTTGTACTGAGCACTTGTTTCTTCAATTAGATCTCAGCGGGGTGGAGGGGTACAATGTCATACTTGCCCCGGGCTCTCTCCTACTCTCTCCGCTTCTCCACGCAGCAAGAGTGGGTTAACAGGATTAAGGGGACATTTGCATTGGGTTGGGTGGAACGCCGAGTACGTTGGCAACGTCTCCATCATGGTATGTAGACAGATAACGTTCAGAGAGCTCAACGTGTAGCGTATTTAGGTCAGATTTGAGAAATGCATACATTAAGTCGCACACAAATACACCCAGAGGATTTTACCGACTTGACACCAGTAGGAAGAGCGTCTTTAAGGATAGATAGATAGATAGATAGATAGATAGATAGATAGATAGATAGATAGATAGATTCTGAGAGAAAAAGACTGAGGCTGTTAAAAGAGGACCAAGGAGGCGTGTTAGGGGGTGTGCATCTTGATGCTGCATGTTGATCTAAGACACCAAGTCTGGATCATAAGGGAGTTGATGTTGGCATAATCTACTTAATCTGATTGAGGGCAGCATCGTCTTCACAGGCTCAATAATTGATAGCACCATCTGCTGTGGAATCAATCTACCAGAATGTCACATATGGAATTAGGTTAGAGGAACGCTGGGTAATTACATTTTACCTTTCTTTGCCATAAGGAGACTGATACCGGATAATTGTATTTAACACTTTTCTTTAATTACAGTCACAGCAGGAAGAATGTGCATGTAGTTCTTGGGGTTTTGTGGGTGTGTCTGCTGCAAGTCCGCCCTCCCGAAAAATAGTGATTCATCTGGAAACACTCCCTCAGTCAAATACACTCATATGAAACCCAGCGCATCAGCATGCGTTAAACTGGTTCTCTTTTGTCAGACGTACCTCCACAGCCCCGTCAGATCAACTCATCCACCACCTCAACTGAACTGATTTTAAACTCAACTATTATTTCACTATTCATGATACGGAGATGGATATGTTAGAGGGAGTTTTCAGTCTTCAGGTTGGTTTGAATCTGTGCTGCTAACGTTAGCATTCGGAGTGAGAGAAGCTGGACGTTTTAACAATTTTTTCATCACTTTTTTCCTCATCCATTTAGCCAACTGTACAGCAGTTTTACATCACTTTTAGCTGGCAATTTTAATCACAGGCTGGACCTAAATGTTACTTTTATTTCAACTGTTTGCTCGTTACTTTTAGCTAATTGTTTTGACAGTTTAATGTAGATTGTGGTAAACTCAGATGTGTGCAACATGGGAGTTCATCCTGAGGTAAGAAGTGGAGATGCTGGGGATTGAACCCAGGACCTCATACATGCAAAGCATGCGCTCTACCACTGAGCTACATCCCCTCTATTGAGTGCTTTTTTTATGATAAATTATATGTTATTTATATGACGTCACCATTTTGAAGCCTGAAATTAATTGTAAGAAACTGTATACTGAGGTAAGAAATCAAATTAGAAGTAAGGTCATTTTCTCATATGCTTACATACAATCTGACTTCTTTTTGCAACCTGTGGAGTTTCCCCCTGCTGGTCATTAGAGGGAATGCAAGTTTAGGTATTTTAACAACAATTAAAGATTTCTCTGCATGTGAACATTTTTGGAAACGTCTGGGATGACGTAAACACACAACTCAACAAGATATATATGTCTAGTGTTTAATGTGGTAATGTTACCAAACAATAAAATTATAATTTCTATTTTTATAAAAATGACTTGAGATTCTCCCCAGCTTCTACACACCCTGTGGCAATTGCTCAATTACCCCCTGGGGTATGAGAAAACTGGTTGGGAATCATTAGCATTAGATGATTAGATTTAACTGTTTTCCATTGAAGTGACCAGTCATTGTAGAATAGCAGTGTGTGTCTTACGCAGCACTTCTCATTTGCTCTTTGAGGGATGAGACTAATGATTATATTTCAGCTCACTATAAAGAATTGCTACACCACAGACGTACTGTCGAGGCTAATTATAGCTGAAATGATCCCTTTAATTAGACAGGGCTGTTTATTAGGATATGGTGTGTGTGTGAGAGTTCTGTGCGCATAGTGTGTGTGTTTGCTGTCTAGGTTGTGCTTGTGTATGTGTGTGTGACATGTAAATAATTGATTGGTTAGCATTGTTTGAACATCTTTAATTCACATCACAGGGGTGGATAGCACACACGGTTCTCCCCCATGGCTGCACGAAAGAAACGCCTGCAAACATGTGCTAATGTTTGGCAGATTAACACACTTTCATTAACACAGAAAACATGCACAATGCGCTGTATGCGATAATACAATACGGCTTTGTTTCCTCTGCCAAGCGCTGTGTTGCAACACCTCAGCAGGTGCAGCTGGAGCAGGAGAAGCCTCTCAACATGTATCTGTGTTTCATGGACGCGTCAGTCATGTCGCGTTCATGTCACGTCGGGAAAAAAAAACAAAAGAGCGGGTTGACAGATTAATGCAGCTTGGGAAAGCTGGGAGCATTTTATGAGGGATTTTTTTTGGTCGCTCCTAATTATGTTACATCCAATATGACATACATGTGACATACCTGTAATACAGCCAGGAGGGATTCATGGGACATGAAGGCCAAATGAAGTGAACAACCTCTTTGCTTCTGACATCAGTCTTCTCTGTGCAAAGTGAAAAAAAAATTGAATATGATGTCATATTCGTACTTGTCTTACTACAAAACCGATACCCTGGGGAATATCACTGCTATATGCACTATAGTAGCTCCATTCTTGACATTTGTTTTTCAGCTTCATTCATTTCATCTTGCCCCTGTGCTCTGTGCGCACAAGGAAAGGATCTGCAGGAACAAGTGAGATGAGCGGGACTGAAGGAGATGGATATGGATGATGAGCAAAGTTTAAGATAAAATGGAAAATACTCTGTGTGTATTATTAACACCATGTTTTCAGCCTGACTCTTCACTGTAGATCCTTAGCTTGGAGTCACGTTCACATGCACAAGTTTGAAAAGTTAGTTTAAGTTAGTTTGTTCAGTAGACTGGAACTCTTAAGTTAAGTTCACCCCTTAAACCTAGCCAAGTTGTTTTGTGTCGAAACCTAACCAAACCTTATGCATTAACAAAAAACTACTGTGTGCACATGTTCATAATAGCACTGTGTGTGTGTGATCAGCTGGAGGACAACTAAGTGTGTTGAAGGTTATTACAGCCAATATCCCTGTGAATTCAACATTGTGGTCTTTGTATTGTATTACTCACCTTGAAGGCAGTGCAGGGCTTTATTACCTTCAACTGAGTGATATTTACTGATCCAACACAAGATGTTTGAAAGTTTTTTATGTTTACTAAGTTATGTGTAACAGCAGAGGTTGTCCTGTACATTTTTTGCTGGCATGCTTCCTTTGTTAATGTACATTTCACATATAAAACCCCTTGAATTGAACTACAGTGTGTTGATAAGAAGTGGAGATGCTGGGGATTGAACCCAGGACCTCATACATGCAAAGCATGCGCTCTACCACTGAGCTACATCCCCTCTTCCCCTTCTTTATCTGTACTGTAATTCAGTCTTTTCCTTTGCAGTTGAAATCTCACCATAAAGATTGAAGATTTATTGCAAAAGGAGCACCTCAACTTGGGACATTGCAAGGAGGGCTGTGAACATGGAAAGCCAATCCTAGAAGGATGAGATCTTCTATAAGAAGTGGAGAAGCTGGGGATTGAACCCAGGACCTCATACATGCAAAGCATGCGCTCTACCACTGAGCTACATCCCCTCTGATTAAAGCATTTTTGCTGAGGTTTAGATGAGCTAATGATCTATTACATCATACAGTATTATGTTGTATTTTTCAGCTTGCTCAGAAAATGCAGGAACGCAAGAATCAGATGTTTATTTCCCATTTAAACTGGAAGATAATGTTTTTTTTACAGTCACTCCCTGACTTTAACCAGTTGTGTATTGTTTTAACCATGACAACAAACATCCACAAACCTTTAAAAAAAGAGTAATTTAAGACCAGATGAAGCAGCATTTTAAAAGATTCTAGTCTGAAGAGATCTCAGCTTCCAAATAGTGAGGTATTACGAGTTAAACAGGATAGACCGGCGGGAAATAATGTTGGGAGGAATTTGATTTGAATGCTGAAAAGAGGACATGTCATAACTCAGTGTACTGTGTTTTTGCAAGATAAATAATTTCATCTTAACTTTAATCAAAAACATGATGTTTCTGTAAACCTAACCAAGTGATTTTGTGCCTAAATCTAAAAACAGTGACTCTTGACTTTCATTACAGGCTACACAGTCATGATACCCCTGTATATAAAGAATGAAAACATCATTTGGAGAGTAACTATGCCCATCGAAGGCCATTACTGCCAGGAGATGCTGATCTCAGTGTTGTATTCTTGGCGAGAGGAGCTCCTCCTCTGACCTATTTCTTATTCATTCACCTTGGAGGCAATGCAAGGCAGCAACTGATTTTTTTGGCAAAATCCTTGAGTATCCTGAACATCTTGCCTGGTGTAGTATTTAGTGACCCAGAGGAGTACCAACCCTTAGAAGTACAGGCAGCTCCTCTGTAGATAAGAAGTGGAGATGCTGGGGATTGAACCCAGGACCTCATACATGCGAAGCATGCGCTCTACCACTGAGCTACATCCCCTCTCGTTAGACACTTAATACTCTATTGTAACTGAATTTTCTCGGCAGGGATAGATGAAACTAATATGCTAGATTGAGTGATTCATCTGCTTATCATCCACCTTCACATTTATTTTCATAACCCTCTAGTGACAGGTTAAAGGGATAATTCAGATTTTTTGAACGGGGTGGTATGAGGTAGTTCGCTCTCTCCTCAGCCACCAGACAGTTACTGGGGTGAGGTAGCACCCTGACTATGGATGTCTCATGCAAGCCCACTTCAAAAAATTCAAACTATCCCGTTAATTTTTTGTGTATGTTGAGGAACCTGGACAAAAACACCCACGCTCACGGATCATTCGGGTGGAAAGAAACTAATAAAATGCTTTAACTTGAGCGTCGCTCCAAATCTCCAGGCTTACCTGGGCTCAGTACAGCAGTTCAGACCCGCTGCCTGAATCCCCTCCATCTCCACCCTCAATAAAACAGCGGAATCCATTGTTGGAGGATTAGTGGAAAAGGTTTTGGGCTGTTTGTTCCATTTCCTCCTCAGCAGAGGTGAGAGATGGGGGGTAAATCAGTTGGCAACCAGCCAAGCTGCGATACAAAAACCAAGTAGCGAACATCACACAGGGCGGGGATTGACCCCGCGCTCGCCTTGTAATCTGTTTTAGTCAGACGTTCTGCGTGAAACGCTCACTTTCTGCGCAGGATTTCTGCTCCGCGATTTTAGATCGACAGCCTGATTGATGCATGCAGATAGAGGGAGGGGGAAAATATGAGCAGATGTGGCAGGAGAGGTGGTAAGTGTGATGGGAGACAGGGACACTGGGGGCTGGAGGGGTCTGAGGGTGAGAGAGCAGAAAATCAGGGTTCACTATATAGCTCGGGTTTAATTAGGGAAATGAAAGCTGTTAGCTAAATGAGTGTTTCTGTGAGTGCATGTGGCCCCTTTGCTCCTCGGGGCAGACATGCCGAGCCCTTTGTGATCCCCCCCCCCCCCACACACACACACACATTACACAGGCTCTTGATTTCATTTGATTTATTTATTTTGAACAACATGTTCAGTTACAAAAACCCACAACTGAACCTCTATGTTCGTTGTCTAATCAACAATACTCCATAATCTAATACCTTACAGAGAAATTTGCTCTTTCAATAATAATTGATGATTTACAACCATAAGTCTTGTTCTCCAGAACAGAAAATATTTGTATCATCTGCAAATAAATCAAATGTCAATATTTGTTATTACCTTACATGTGTCATTAATATGAAGAACAAACAACTGCGGGTCAAATACTGACCCCTGTGGGACTCCTAGCATGTAGATTTCTATTGACCTATCTGCAGAAATTGTTGGTGGTTTCAGGCAGTTCAACACAACCTCTCTGATACTGTATCTGTATCTGCTCCCACTGCATATTTTTTTTATTGTCCTTAAAAGTATTTTTTTCTTCAATTAATGCCATTATGTTTATCTGTTTGTTTGCTGATTAAGTGGGAGAACAGAATTAAAATCCGTGACTGCAGGCATGACTCACACAGATCAGTCACACATTTACGAGATGCGATTCCAGGACAGACTTCACAACAAACAATAATTTCACCTTTTTGAGGCACTGTTGGGTGTCAAGGTCAGTGTTGTGCATGTGTGTACATGTGTGTGCGTGTGTGTGCGTGTGTGTGTGCCTGGCCTACAGCTGATCGCTGAGTCTGAGCCATATAATTACATTTGCTGGAGGTGGTGGCTCGTCTGTCTCTCCCCATCTCTTTCCTCTGTCTGATTTTCTTTTCTGTCATCCTCTTCACCCATGACAATCCCTGCAGCTCAACCAGTAGTCCCCGGCCGTTAGTCACACACATACACGCTTATGCAGACACACATGTACAAAACCTTCGGCCTAACCCAGTGTCGCGGTCTTGGCTGACACACATGCATGCGCGTGCTCAAAATTTGTTAAAAAAAAAACAAAGAAAAAAATATGCACGCACATGCTTGTAAACGTGCACACACATACTGTACAATCAAGATGACGCATTTACAGAGTTGTGACAATGTACACTGACACACACACACACCCACATTAACCAAAGGAGTGCAGGGTCACGGATTGCAGCTTCCTTACATCAGGGTCTGAATATTAATGTGAGGGGACAGATAAGCAGCCGTGGCAATCCCTTTAAGGCCATACTCCTCCGTGGTTGGTGCTTGTGGTTAATTTATGCCGATCTGTGTGCCCAGTTTATGCAAATTTGGTGTTTCAATTTGAACCAGTGTGTGTGGAGGGGTTTGAAAGGCTTCGATCAATCTGACTGTGTCCACGAATCCTGCTTTGTCTTCTGATTATCTGGAAGAAATCTTCTTCTGGGCCTGTATTACAGAGGTGTCCTAATGTGCAGCTGATCCTATCTGAACTATTTGGTATCCATGGTAATTAAGATTAGGACCTGATTAAGTTAAAAAGCCAGGACAGATGAACAGTCACTCAGCCAATAATTTAAGTGCAAAATATTTGCCGCTATGGGGTCACTGTCACATTAAAACGAAAACAAAAGACGTAGTTTGATGACATTGTGAAGTGGCGTGGGAGTTTTCTTCACTGTAGCCGATGAAAATCCATCTGACATGAAATGATGTTCATGGATGAGGTAATATGAAACTTTACAATTAGCCATGTGCCAATTTCCTTCCTCACTTGCTAACGTATCCTGTGTTTTTGGGAGTTAATACAAGTACCAACTAGCTAGTAACGGCTAGTTGGTACTGTTAGCAAACAGTAGCTAAAAGGTAGTGGTAGCTAACTTGTTCTGACCATATGGCTGCTATTTTTTTTTGTATTTTAAACAAGGGATGGCAGATATGGTGAATATTGTGTTTGCTATTTTAACCCACTTCCTTTCTTTTATCTCCCAATTTAGCGTTGTTTCTCTACAGATGTTTGCAAAACCTCTAACTGTCTTGAAGTAAAATGCCCATTGTTGTTTTTGCTTCATTTGTTGTATGTTTCCATATGTTTCTATATAAAAGCAAAAGGTTACAAAGTTTTTTAGCTCGACAAGATGCAAAAAGTCGTGTTGTTTGTTAGGTCACGGACACTTAAGTTGATAAGCGCTGTTGGATTGTGTATTTAGAATTTTCTAACCTGAGAAGAGATAAGATGATGTAAGATAAGACAGGATTCCTAAAGTTAGATAGGATTTGCTTCTGTAATACCAAGAATCCTATCTTCTGATCTTAATTTAAGACTGAAGATAAGAAGTTTATGAAATGAGGCCACTGGTTCAAATCCTTATTTGGTGTCTGTGTTTTTCAGTGCATTATGTTCTTTTTAATTACTTGCTTCACCTGTCCAGAAGGGGGCGACAGTTGAGTTCAGCTCAAACAAGTTTGTTATCTACCAAAAGCAGTCATACTTTGTGAGTGTCCTTATTTGCTTTATGCCAGATGCATGGTGGTCAGTCTAAACAGTAACTGACCCAGACGTGGATCTGGACCTCCACAGTGACAGTGATGAATTTACTCGCCACCTAAAAGTCATAGGGTGAAGGCACGGGAGGGGGCTTTTCTAAAGAGCCCACATCTCCAACGGCTGCTACAACTGCCACCGATGAAGACATTCATTGTGATTGTGAGCGACGTTTGGTGCTTCAAAAGTCAGTGGCCGCGTAAAGATGAGACACGCACAGTGTGAGCTTAATCAGGCTCGATTAGAGACGGCGCCGCTCGCTTCTTTGCTCCATTTGGCTTTTCTTTATCGACGCTCCCTCACCTCTGACCCCTGTCCTCCTCCTCCTTCCCGCTCCTCGTCTACCAAATCCCTTAATCCGGGCTCCTCTGTGACCCCTCCCTTTTGTTGAGGAGCCGGGGTACATGTCTGCACCCCCGCCCCGTGAAATCAGCCGGTCAGCGCAGCCGGCCGTCCCCGCTCTCCTCCTTAGAGAATGAGAGAGGGGGCGGAAAGGAGAGTGCTTTCCATATTGCATATATTAATATTAAAATTACAACACAGGCTTGAAACATTTCCAAACTGAAGCAGCTGATTGTGTGTCGCCACCACCTTAAATCACTCTGATTATTTATATATTTCTGAAGCACTGCAAGAAGTACACGTCAGGACAAATTAACAACACATGGCAGAAAATAACCTCTGTGGATTATTAGTGTGGTTAAGGCCTGCAGACCATTGACCTCACATCTACTGTTTAATCATCTTTACTTTAGACGCTCCGCCCCCCACCCCCCATGATGTCATATGACTGACAGGTGGATTAAGTAAAGCAGACCACAGAAGCAGAGTTTAAAAGGAGCAGAGGGAACTTCCCTGGTCAAATGTACTTTCTTTAAATGGAGATTTTGAATGAGTAACGGATGAATAATGTTGCTGAAAACCCTGAAAAAGATTTTAAAATTTCATAATCTAGACTCTGGAAACACACATGGAATAATGGGCTCCGATCAAGGCCAGACAGATTTATTAGATGGCTGATATATTGGCCCAATATTATCAGTTATTATCGGTATCACCATATATGTTGTCTGAAATTAATGAATGTTGTCTGAAATGTTTTTTACAAAAAATAATGGAGATTTATTTTTTTTATTTGTTTGTTTGTTTTATTGGCAGCATTCTAAGACCCCAAAATCCGGTATCAGTCAGACCCTAGTGTCAATATTTAATCAATATTTACATTATTAAAGGGATAAATCGAGCAGCTCATATTATATAGTGCAGCTGATCAGAGTCTGGCTGATACCAGTTAGATTGGATAACCGATAAACAGACCACCAAGAGTTAAAAAAAAAAAATAATTATTTGCCAATAATAAATATTTTTAGACATAAGTGTAATGTAAACCAAACAGTTTTAATTTATTTTAACTCTATTAGTCCATATTAAGTCCATTTTTAATTAATTAACATGTATATGTTTCTTATGCCAACAGATGACTATTAAATTATTAATTATCTATGAGTTTCAAAAGAAAACATAATGAATGTTACAATAGCCCCTGGTCTCCCCTACTCCCTGACCCCACTGTCTGTCACTTCCACTCATGAAATTATTCATTAGTTCAAAAGAACTTAACAAACACAGTTTCCTCGAAATTTGATATTAATCTCTGTTTCTCAGGAAAAAAGTATGGCTGCACCTGCTGTGACGTCATCAGTTACCTGTTGTATCCTTTTCCGGAGGGCGGGGCGCGAGGCGTTTGGCTTCTACACTCAGCCTGCGCTCGAGCTACACGGCAGCACATCCTCGAGCAGCTCACTGCACCCGAGCCGACGCTCGAGCTCCAGCCACGCAGCGCGCGCTCGGGATTTTGTTTCCTTCGCTGAGCTGAACGAGATTTTTGTTGTTTTTTTTATTTATTTTCCTACGTTAATTGAACCTGAAGACGAGCGGAGGTTTGGTTTATTTTTATTTGCAGCAGCGGGACGGACTGACCGAGGCGACACCGGCACGGGGTGACCAGAGAGAGGCTGCAGCCGGTTACAACCCAGGACACCGGGCGTTTTTCCTGCACCAGAGGACGGCACTTTGGATTACTTTGACACACAGTTTGTGACTGGAATACACCACAAATACTACTACAGTATTTATACGTCTCCTCCTTCTCCAGCATGTCGCTTTCCTGTAGTGGATAATACAATCGTTACATTTACGCTGAGCGGATGCACTTCTGTGCGCTTTGTGCAGATTAGAGCTGCTGGAAAACCACTAACCTGTAGCAGAATTAACAGAATTAAATATTTAAGGAAGCTTTTATTTAATTCATAAACTTATCGATTATTGCTTTGGACCGCCTTTTTGAACTCAGAAGCCTGTGAAATCAGGACCAGGATGCATCGCAGCTGAGTCCGGGACTTTGGTGTTGAAATCAGATCGGACGGACCTCCACCTCCCACCGGGACCCAAGGCAGGACAGGAGCCGAGTCATGATGCGTCCTGGCCGGGCGATGTTGATCCCGTTCCCGGTGCTGTGCCTGCTCTGTTGCGCAGCCTCCAGAGCAGCGACCCTGGGCGGACTTGGAGGTGAGTACAACCAGGGTGGAGGAAAACAAACTCATGAGGGTAATATAAAGATGATAAAAGCGTGTTTTCCCTTTTCGTTGGGACTTTCTCCACTTTTATAGGCTATATTATGAATTTGTCATTAATATCTATTTACATAAAGGGCGGTTTACAGCATCCTGGCTGATGAAAATGATGATGACAGCTATCAAAACAATAACATGCATGAGGCTGGAGCAACATCTGCAACTTCAGCATAGTTTGCATTGTTACTTCATGTCTTTTGATCACATGGATTGGACAAAGAGCATCTTCAAAATGATGTGTGTGGCTGGAAAACACAATTTAACCCACAATTAAACGCGCATTTATGTCTGTGCGGCTGTTTTACGCACCGGGGGCGCGGTGCCAAAGCGCTGCCTTCTGCCTTCATTGTGGCTTTGATAAATGGTGATGCTGGCGAAGCAAGCAGGTGCCAGACTTGTTCTGCTCAACGCCAACAACAAGTGCACAGACAGGCTGGGCAGAGAAACGCCGGAGCTGCTGGTTTCATCCAGACACGTAGCAGCTCTCAAACTTAAAGGGACAGTTCAGTCAAATGCGCGCCTCCCGCTGGGGCAGGATTGACGCATGTGGGGGAATTCGTCTTTTCGTTTGCCCTGATCCAGAGGAGGCACAGGTCAGGATCAGTGGCTCTGTAAGCAGGCGGTGATTCAGCATCATTGCTCAGGGAGAAAACAGCAAAGCGGATGAAAAGTTTCAGACTGTTGATCTCCAAATGAGCCCTTAGTTTTCTTGAGAAGTGGATGTGTGCATCACTTACACAACCATACACAAAAAGGTTAAAGGGATAGTGCTGATTATTTGATGTAGCGTTGTATGAGGTATTTATTGATAGTCAGTGTATTACCATGAAGCAGAGACAAGTAACAACATGGGAACCTTGGGAGATTTTCAGCACTTTGCTTTGCCATCAGACAGCCATTTCTGACAGGAAAATGCTGTTACACAAGCCAAATATCTCTCTCTCCTCACCAGCCAAACTCCATGAGCAAAATATGTGATTTTATCTCACAGAAGACAGGAACTGTTAGTCTATCAATGCCTAGATTTATCGGTTTTGTTTGTGTTATTATGTGACTGTGGTGCTTTAAAAGGACAGTTTGATTTCATCAAAGTCACACAATACCACAAACAAATCGATGCAGCGGTAGACCAGCAGCTCCCCTTTTCTGCAATGTAACATTACAGATTTCACCTATGGAGTTTGGTTGGCTTACAGAGTAATATTTGATGGCAGTTTCCCATCTGAAAAGGCTGTCTGATGGCAAGATAAGGTGGAGAAAATATTCTTAACACAGCATACTTTTAAAATGATATTGAGGTTTTAAGATTATAAGGCTAAAATCTATTTTGCAACTTACTGTGCCCACAGCAGCACATTTCTTAGCTTCTGTGCTGGTGGTCCTCAATAGATGCTGACCGTCATCGACTGCAGAAAATACACTGACCATCGATACGTACCTCATACAACCCCGCTTCAAATAACCTGAACTATCCATAAGTGGGAAAAGCGGCGAAAGTGAAGCAGACACAGATTGGGATGACTGGCTATAAGAGTGAATAGAAGACAAGCCCGGCTCCCATAACAAGCTCTCCCTTTGTGCCGGGATGGTCAGGGTCAGCGGCACACGCTCGCCAGCTTTCCTGTTTTCCGAGAACTGACTGACAGTTAAAATGGAAAACATAAAATGAGAGGAGACATCCATCACAACAAAATAATAAGAAGCTTATGGGCCAATAGTCGTACAGAGCTACTTTGTGATCCTTTGGAAATTGACTGCAGTCTGTCTGCATGAGTGTCTTTGTATCTATTCATTTGTCCATATTTTGGATTCATTTTCTTTGTTTGCATGGTAATAACTCCATCTGTGGTATATTTCTCAATTTGACCCTGTTGTTCTTTGTATTCTATTGTTTTGTTTCCTCCTGCATTTGTGTTTTCTTCTTCCATTCCCTTTTCATTATGTTTTGTGTTTCTTGCTTTGCTCTCTGTCCTCTCACCCTCTGTCTACCATGTGATGGTGTTTACACCCAGATGCAGACAGGGGAATAAGATTTACAGGTTGCGTCACTGTGTGTCCATTGACCATTAGCCTGTACTCCAGTACAGTCACCTGACTGTATTAACGGGCTTTGCTCCACCGCTGCAGTCTGCGGCAGATTTTTTTTGTGCTTTAACCCTTTTGTGTTTGCAGTCCGTGATCGACCTGCGTTTAAATTCTTTCTTCAGACAGCGGCGGCTCGCTATTGATTCAGGCTCGTTTGCTGAATGAATGCAGTGTCTGTAAGTTAGCTCCCTGGCCCTGTGTGTCATTACGCAACAGTGGCCTGTGGCACGCTGGCCTCATGACAAATACAGTCGGAGTGAGTGCCAACAAATAGCAGTGAGAGAGGGAGACAGAGAGGGATGCATCAATGAATACATCAATATTTTGTTTATCGCTGCGTGATTGTCTTTCTGTTTGAATGTTTTGCTGCAGTTAAATCAGTTGCACGAAAGAGTTGCCTGCTAAGTACAAACATGCATGACTCTTATCTGGATTAAATTCACAACATTTCATTCTAGTAGAGTTAAAAGTAGTTGTCATCCTCACCAGGGTGTGTGTGTGCATGCTTCAGTGTTTGCATGTGTTATGATAACTGAAGAGAGACTCTTATGTAAGACAGAGGAGTTGTTATGAGCAACTGGTCAGGTGATGTGTGTGTTTGTCTGTGTGTGTTTAGCTCTGCTTGCATCATGAGCACTAATATCCAAGTGACACCCTGCAGAGCTGAGTGTTGACAGCAGGGCGCTGCCTTCAGATGCAGCTCTGCTAAAAAGCACATGAAAAGCGAGTGATGTAGATCCTGTTTGACCTGTGTGTTCACAAGAGGATGAATCCCGATGAGTTTGGTGATACTCTGTCGCTACGGCCAGTGCCACCAACAGGCGAAATCTTGTTCAGCGCTTCAGTTTATGGGAAGGGTAACTCCAGTCTCAGCTGGATTTTAAAGTTACTGAGGATAAAACCTACCTCCAGCACCATCCTCAGGGCTAAACTTTAATACAGAGCTGAAGGGATAGTTTGGATAATCTGAAGTGGGGATGAATGAAGTGCTTATCCACAGTAAGTGTCGCTCTCTCCAAGCAACCAAACTCCATCAATGAAATCAGCAATTTTACTTCTGAGAACATGGAAGTTGCTGGTCTACCGCTGCCTGTGTCTTTTAGTTTGTTTGCATTATTGTGCGACTTCGGTGTTTTAAAAGGTTAGTTCGGTTGCACCAAAATCACTCAACTGCACAAACAAACAAACAGATTGAGACAGCGATAGACCAGCAACTCCTGTGCTCTGTGAGGTAAAATTGCATATTTTGCCCATGGAGTTTGGTTGGTTCGAAGAGAGAGATGTTTGCCTTATAAAACAACGCTTTCCTGTCAGAAATGTCTGTGTGACGGCAAAGCAAAGTGGTGAAAATATTCTAGACATGGCGTAGACTGATTTTTTAGGTGGACCTTTTGTTGCCGACCCTGTCCATGGCAGTACATTGCTTATCCTCCATGGTGGCACTCCTCTCTGCTCCTGATCTATCCCTTTAGGAATTTGTCTCCTCCTTTCCATTCATCAATAAATTGCTTTCTGGTGTGTAATAATGAATACACAGTTAGTTTGCTTCAAGATACCTTATTTTTAATGTCATTTTGGCCCACATTATTCCTCTGTTTTGCATCACGAAGATACAGTTTCTCACTGCCTCATTGCTGTTGTGATAGATTTGTGACTGCTGTGCTTGTAACATGTAATATTAAATGGCAGCGTGGCTAATTAGGCTGAAGTGGAATCGTTCCAACTCTCTGGTTAAACGTTTCGGGGAAAGTCGTAAAACCGCTCGGCTGAAATTACACACTGCATAATGAAGTTGCCACCAGAGTGTGGGATTGTCATTTAAAGAAATGACAAACAAGCCTGTTTGGTTCATCATAATTTTGTTTTTACAAAAAACATAGCATGTGGCTCAGCAATGGCAAAACATATTCATAAAATTCACACTTGAATCTAGATATTTTAGCAAAGAAACCCTTGATGTTTAATTAAAATATACAAGGGCTCTGATAAAATGGCTTTAACGTTCATAGAAATTGAAGTTGTGATGATTAAATGGCACAAATTCTAAACAAAACCCCACTTGGCTTTACATTAAATTTCTGTATGTCTGCTGTGACTGGATCGGGGGGGGGGGGCTCCACTGCCAGATCCAGTCGGTTTCACTGGTCTAGCAGCCTTTTTAATGCCCCTCACATGAAACTCATTAGGGTGTCGGCACACAAGGGAGGGCCCGGCTCCCAGCGGTGCAGCGACCGCATGGATCAGGGTCCATTTACAGTGAGGGAGACAGGAGCTGTGTCTAATTTGATTAAGGCCGGTCGGTTGGAAACTATGCAGGTATATAAGCATTATGTTGCCCATTAAGGCCACCCAGTGTCCATCGACCGCACCACCTGCTTGGCTGGCAGATCACTTCGCCTGCCTGCTCACCAAAACTATACTTTCTCTTTGTTTGTAGTCAACAGCAGCTTAACAGAATCCCTATTCAAACATTTCTCACCCCAGTAGCTTCCAGTGATAGAAGATTTATTACTCTATTGTAGGTTTTTGTTTTTGTGCCAACATTTTCGCTTGGCTTGCGGTGAACTGTGTGCGTGTGTGTGGGTGGATGGATGGGACTCCCTCATAACAAAGACTAATCAAAGCAGGCTGGAAAATATAGTAAGCGCCTTGATTTCACTCATGCTCCTGTGTGTGTGTGGTGGGTGGTGGGTGGGGCTGCAGGCTCTGTGGTCTAGTCTGGTCTGGTCTCGTCCGTGCTTCTCATGAATTTTGCTCGCCAGGTAGGACTGTGGCTTCACACTAAATGACACTAGCAGGGAAACAAAGACGCACCCAAATCTGATGAGAGCTGATGAGTGTGAAAAGTGCAACCGCTGCCAACGGTTTTTGGCCGTCAAACTTAAATGAATCCCACAGCCCTGCTGAATTTTCTTGGTTGCTGGTATACAGTTTAGGGATGCACTGATTGTCAAATTCTGGGCCTATACTAATACAAGCACTTAAAATAACAATTTGACCGATAGCCGATGCTGACACCAATATTTTTGTGCTTGTTTACTTTGTTTTTCATTATTTATTTGATTATTTATTTCGTTATCTGTGACTACAGTGTGTACGGCGTCATACCAAAGTAAAAATTGATGCAACACAACAGATAAATATTGTTTACTTCTATTGGTGAATGCCATCTTGTTTGCAAGTTGCACTCAATTTGCAAATACGGATGTTTAACCGATAAATAGTGCACCCTGACTTTTGGTTTTGGGGCGTAACAGAAAAATCCTCTATCACTGAAGGGCTTTGTGCATGTAATATTCATCTGATAGCCCCAGCAGCATCACCAGTCTTTCAGAAAGCTAGGACAGGCAAAATTCAAAATTCAGAAAAGATTTCAGATGAAGCGTTGATCAAGATTTCCTTCAGCAGCTTGTTCAGCTCAGATGGTGAGCCTGAAGTATCTCATCTTACGATCAGTGTCGTCAGCAGCGTGTCGGCCTCAACAGTAGCTACATTGATTATTTCATAAAAATGAATAAATGTTTCATGATGTCACTGCAGAAGGTCTTCGAGTTGCCCATTTCCACCATAACTCAGGCGATGATTTAGTGTTAATGAAGTGATTATGTGTAACAAGGCAACTTGTGTTTTATGTTTATTTTAAATTTCATGCAGTCGTGTTCCTGAAACTCACCGATTTTACATGATACACGTGACACGTGATGTTGTCTTTGGGCATTAAAGACGCTCTATGTGGTGATATGGGGCTTTCATGTTGTCGTCAGGAAATCTGGTCAAAGATGTCCATTGTTTGGAGGGATCAGGCTCATGATGTGCAAAATTCTCATCACTGCATATTTTCATATCACAGAAATGCCTTGGGATTAGGCCAGGAAGAGCGTAACCACCACACAGTCTGAATGGAGCTTTGCCTGTGAGAATACATGTGGACTGCAGTAGATTATGTGTTTGGGTTGAGGCTGCATTGTTGTCTCCCACCGGGGAATATGAAGTGGTTTTCCAAAGACAAGAGAACAGTCCTTCCTTTTTCTCATCCCTGCATCCCATTCTTGCTCTGTTTCTTCACCAGTCTTTTGTAGCCCTCATCCCTCTTGTTCTTCTAAGTGTGGTTGATGGGGCCTTGTGGTGTTGAGTGGTACCATGGGAATAGAGAGAGGCATCAGAAATGCTCTTACCGCCTTTTTCAGTTTTGTCTGATGAGCTATAGCTCTTTACTGGCCGTAGCTTGAGTGCTAACGGAAAGCTGCAGCATTTTAAAACCCGCCTTCCTATCTATATGTCTCAAGTATGTCTCTATATGTCTCAAGTGGTTTAAAACTTTCCACCATAAGCATCTTGTTAGCATCTGACTCAACACTTAGCAACTCTTTCTGTTGTGTCTACATCTTTATTTTTATTTTTCTGTCTCCTGTTGTGTCTTTTTTTCTTATTTCACAGTTTCTTCTTCTCTGTTATTTTTCAGACTTTCAATTTTCCAGGGAAAAAAGCTAATGCTACAGCTAAATATTTTCTCTGACACCAAGCTCAAAGAAAAACAGACTATGCTAAAGCAAAACCTAGAAAATGATTCAGCTAATGCTAAACCTAGAGCTGAACTTTTTCTTTTATGCTAAGCTCAGAGAAAAATAGACTAAGGTAATCCTAAAGCTAAACCTTTTCTCTGATGCTAAGCTCAAAGAACAGACTAAGCTAATGCTAAACCTAAAATCTTTCAGAGGAAAAGAGACTAACCTAATGTTAAAGCTAAACCTAAGACTAAGCTAATGCTAAAGATAAACTTTTTTCTGATGCAAAGCTCAGAGTAAAAGAGACTAAACTATTGCAAAGCTACATTTTCTTCTCTGATGCTAACTCAGAGAAAATGACTGAGCTAATGCTCAAACTAAAGCTGAACTTTTTCTTTAATGCTAAGCTCAGAGAAAAAAAAGACTAAGCTAATGCTAAAGCGAGAATGTTTCTCTGACACTAACCTCAGAGAAGAGGAGACTAAGCTAATGCTAAGGCTAATGCTAAGGCTTACTTAAGAGTGAAATATTTAGCTAAGAATTATGAAAGAAAGAAAAGGAGGAAGTGAATGTGAACTAAGGATGAAAGGAGTAAATTCTCAGCTGTCATCAGCCTACAGAAAATATTCTCTCACTCCTTACGTTCGTCAGCAAAGTTCATTAGCTTCTCATGTGCTGTTGCTCATAATGCACCCTTTATTAAGCCCAGACATCGTCTCTCGCTCTGAGAATTACATTAGCGGTGTACACGTACATGGTTGTCCATTGCACTCTCCCACGTTGTTTGTGAATGCTCGGCCCACACAGGCGCTCCTGTGACTGGTGCTTGTCAGCGTAAAGGTCAAACCGAGTCAGATGTCAAAGGCCACACACACTCACACACACTGAGTCGACGCAAGCAGATTCCCTTTGTCGCATTCCCAGGAGGATTTCATGATTGGGATTCTTGGTGGCCCAGTCCTAATTCTGCATCTCTTGCTTGGGTGCGTCCGTCCCCACCTAGTCTGACCGCTGGGAACAGTTTAAACACGAGGCGCTTGGAGGTCAGCGACATGGTAGGCTGCCTGTAGGCGGTTTGGTGGAATCCTTCTTCCTCCTTAAATCACTCATTCCTACTTCCTGCCTTGTTCTCACTCCCTCGTTCATAAAAATGTTTTGAAATGTGCTGTGTCATAATGTGACGTACAGCTTCTTTAAAGGATCCTTCTAGGATTAGTTCTTGAAGTGCGTGTGAACGCACCCTGGTGTGTCTAGTATTCAATAAGTGTTACCTATGGAGGGCTTTACAGGAAATGATTGCGGTGCACAGCTCAGGCATATATCATCAACTCATTGGGATTCACTCCTGCTTTCTGCCCTCATCTCCTTCCCCTCTAGCCCTCTGTTGCGTGAAAATCCCATCTGATAGAAAAGCAAGTTGAAACCAATTATAATGCAGAGAGAACAGTTTTCAGCATTTAGATACAGGCGGCACTCTCAAGCCGGAGAGTTTTACTTTATTCAACCTCCTGTCCTTTTTAATTTTAAGTTAAAGTGAAGCCTTTTCAATGTTTTAATCAAACCTGGACGATCCCAGAGGCATTATGAATTAAAAAACTTCAAAACTTCTTGTGATGAGGTGTGGAATTAATTCTGGAACTTTTTTCCGCCCGAGAGGCCGCTCGATATAGCCGACTCTTGTCTAGGACCATCGTCAATCATGTCAATCAGTATTGATTTTGTTATTCACCAACTCAAGGTGAAGTAAAGGAGAACGAGAAGGGACAGAAACAAGGCACTGACCAAAGACGTGTAACAGGTGGACGCCACCTTGCCCTCCTCAGCACATTTCTGAGATATGTCAACATCGCTGCCATATTGGTCAGGTCAAGACTGGGCTGTCAACAAATACATGTAAACATGCGACAACAGTGTGAACAGTGAATTTCAATGACATTCAATGGTCATTGATCAACATGGAGTAGGAAATTACTCCATGTGTCTGTGTATTACAGGCCAGTCTTGACTGGACCAAAATGGCGGCGATGTTGACACATGATCCAAAGGCAAATGCCACGTCTACAAAAACTGTCATAGTATAAAGAACACACCGACACATCAACAAAATCAGCAGAACAGTGACGATATCGCGAAACATAATATTGCGGAATCCAAGAATACCTCTGGTAGAGCTGGTTATTGTAAATTTTCTGTACTGATACTTAGCTGTGATAACAGTTCCTGAACAATACTTTTCTCGACAGCAAATCCAAAAATTTGACAAAAAGAAGCTGTTCGAAGACCTAATGGTTAAAAAAAAAAGCTCAAAACATGTATAACCTTTGACAGCCAATCATCAGCCAGCATTAGTAGAACTTAGTACAAACGTGTTGTGTCCTTAATGGCTACTTTGACATTGAATGAAAAAGCATTTTTTGATACTGGATAGTATTAAATTGACGTGTCTATGGCACTGACTACTTAATTTCGATGCTGGGATTTAACGACCCAAGAGAGGAGGGCTGAAAAGACTGAAAAGTGGGAGAAGAAAGGGTGAAATTAAAAGGGAAAATTAGAAAAATTAAAAGTGCTCCGATAAGAGCCAGAAACTAATAGTCATTGATGAAATGAGACGGAGAGAAAGAGAACGTAATTGATCCATCTCATCCGGGACAAAGCCAACCAGACAGACAGGGGGTGATGGGCGTGACAGGTTGAAGACGAGGTCAGGGGTCACACAGGGTCACCTTGTTCACGTTGACAGCATCCACTTAACCTTAACACACACACACACACACACACACACACACACACACACACACACACACAGACTGCAGTCACAAAGAGAAGATCCTCAGAGAGTCGGTGCCTGTTTACCCAGACTGATTGGAAGTCTGGAATCAACAAAAGTCATCAATTGATTAACCTGCTGATCTGTCTGTGTGTCTGTCTGCTGCATGTCTGTGTGTAGGGATGTGTGTGTGCGTCTTCAGGTCAAGAAGTGCGTCCTTTAATGGAAAAACTGGAATGAAAGCACACACTCCTTCTATACATGCGCGCCTCTCTTTATGTCTGTTTCACCCCTGAGATCGAAGGTGATTTGTTGATATTTAAGGCCAATGTTTCGAGTGTGTGTGCCTTTCTTTGCACAGGACCTGTGTCAGCACTAAGGCAAAGCGAGGAGTGTGGGAGGGGAAGGAAGGAAACACACACACACACACACACACACACACACACATAGACACACAGCTGCTCTCTTTTCCCCTCTCTCCTCTCGTGAGCAGAATACTTCCTTTGGCTCTTTCCTCCCAGGCGCAGACACAAACAAGCACACGCTTCATCTCCCCACGCTTGTTTTTGGTCATTGATCTCCAGCAGCCACAATCGAGTAGAAAAGCTAACACCGTGTTGTTGTCAGAGGAGGTCGTTTAAGAGCTGGACACCTCGCTCTGTGGTGAGACTCCTCGCACCAGCTCAGCGCCGGCAGTAGCGAGCAGTCAGCTTATTCCAGATTTGTGCCTGTTGGCATTTTTTTTACTCTCAGTGACAGTTGGAAGCTGGAAGAAGCCACCGTGTGCAGACTGCTGAGTTTGAGTGTCTGGTAAATTCCAGTTTTACTGCTTTTTTTTTTTTTTTTACAGCAGTAACATTTCTGCCTTCATGCAAAGTCACACAAAGTATTTCAACAGTGAAGATATACAGTGATGTGACGGGGGGTAAAGCCTTGCAGAATATTACTGATACACAAAAGTATAGACGAATCTTGCTGTGACCGCGACAGACACCATGTGGAAACTGCAAGAACTGTGATTGGTCAGCCTGGCCTGCTTGTGTGGGCTGCTTTCTCCTACAAGTGCCTAAAGCCGATGAAGACTGTCGATGGTGAATACAACATGAAGGAAGTTGAAGAAAGGCTCGCTAATCCACTGCCTTTCAGTAACAACAAACAACTCGCAAAGCCACCTCGACTTTGCAAACATGGTGATTATATGGCAGTCATCTCAAAACAGAGGTTACCTGATTGTTGTCACTTTATATCACAGAGTAAATGAAGGAATGTAAATAAAACCACTGTGTGGAGTATAATTAAATCAGGATCAAGCTTGATCTTGTATGATGCATCCATCTGGTGTTGTTGTGGTGTCAAGTATGAGCCAGGCTTAACTCTGTCACATTTAGGCGCATTAAACTGTTTTGCACCACCTCGTGGTGGTCTGAATTTAAGTCCGGATTACCAGCTAGGCAGAATGGGCAATTACCCACGAGGATCTCCTGAGATCCAAAAAGCTGCAGGCTTTGTTTGTACTTGTTTGGGAATATGCACCTTGAAACCACAACTGATGCGATAAAGACCTCAAGGTCGGAGCTGGGGTCCCTGTCTTCAAAAGGATCCTGGTGTCAAAAGACCCTTATTTCAAATTTGTACTTAAATGTTCCATATTCCTAAATGAATTTGTGTTGAATCAAATTAAGACCCCAACTTATATATCGGCTGATCAATATTATTGGCCAGATATTGGCATATCACAGCTATATTGGTCCGTATTGTTGATGTGCACCTGCAGTGATGCCTCAGAAGTGTTGAAGGGTAAAAATGTCTGGCCTTTATGCCAGTTTGGAGCTGCAAGAATTAATCAACTGATAAATTAATCAGCTGCTATTTTAATAATTGGTTTGAGTATTTTTTTAAGAAAAATCAAAGTCAAAATTTGCTGATTCGAGCCTCTTAAATGTGATTATTTTCTGGTTTCTTTAGTCCTTTATGACATTCAGGAGGTCATCTCGTGCTTTGCAAAACACTGTTTGACCTTTTTCACTATTTTCTAACATTTTATAGACCATGCAACTAATCGATTAATGGAGAAAGTAATAGATTAGTCGACAGTGAAAATAATTGTTAGATGCAGCCCTACACAGAACTACTAAAACATGCATCTTAGCCTATTTCTATAGCTCTGCGCCTCTTCCTCTAAATTTTGCTGGTGACTCTGTAAGCTTGCTATAGATGCCAAATCCAAAAAAACGGTTAGTTAAATGTTCTCTGAAGTGAGTGAAGTGCAAGCTAGTACATGTAGGTTTGTTTATACTTTCGATTACAATGACATTTAAAAGAAGTAGCTTCTTCCGCTTCTCATATCTTTGTGGATGTCTCATTAGCGAGATGATGACATAGTAAATACATGGGACACGGAGATAATGACACACACACTCAGCTGCTCTTAAATTTCACCTCTCATCAGGACCGAACCGTCAGGCTGAACTGGTTTACAGTTGTAAACACGGCACACTTCAGTCCAACCAGTTTGTAGAGAAAATAGTCACACAGATGGTATCTAGTCAATTTACACTTCAATGAAGCTGGGAAAGTTCAGACACACACACACACACACACACACACACACACACACAGGGTGTTTGGTGTGTCATGCACAGCAAGTCAGCACTCCTGCTATGATCAAGGTAACACACCTGGTCATAAAGCACAGTGACTCCTGTCTAGATCACACACACACACTCACACACACACACACACACACACACACACACACACACACACACACACGCACACACACACACACACTAGTAGTCTTCAAAGAATCGCTGAGTAATGGATCTTCTAAATAAAAAGGAAAAACTGATAAGACTGTCTGAGGCTACTGTGTGTGTGTGTGTGTGTGTGTGTGTGTGTGTGTGTGTGTGTGTGTGTGTGTGTGTGTGCATAATGAACCAAGATATCTGTTTCCTCTCTGTATATTGTGCCCGCTCTCTCTTTTTGGCAGCCCAGTAAATCAAACCACCTCTCTGCACTGCTTCTCCCTCAGTCTTTGTGTGTGTGTGTGTGTGTGTGTGTGTGTGTGTGTTTTTTGGCAGTCTTGGTTTGGCACACAACCATGAGGCCCATTTCTTCCGCGCACACACACACACACACACACTCACAGACACACACAGAAACACACACAAAAGACAGCTTGACAGTAAGGGCTACCCTGCTGTTCCTGCTTTGTGTTTATTGATTGTTAGTGTCTTCCGCCGCTGCAGAGAGTTTCTTTGGTAATAATTCACGTGTGTGTGTTTGTGTGTGTGCTTTGATCAGTTTTAAAAGCAATCATTGACTGTGTTGTGTTCCCTCTCTGTGTCGTCTCCCTGACTTGTTGATCTCCAGCTCTGCTCTCTTCTTGTGTTTTTTTTTATCATCCTCTGTCTGCATATTGACCTTCTGGCTCAGTCTTTTTTCAATTTGATGTGTGTGTGTGTGTGTGTGTGTGTGTGTGTGTGTGTGTGTGTGTGTGTGTGTGTGTGTGTGTGTGTTTGTGTGCTGTTAAGGAAAGTAGAGCAACACTGAGAACCTTAATGGCAGGAAACAGGCAGGGGCAAAACACAAAGGAAAAACTACCAGCAGTCCCCCTCACACACACACACAAACACATGTATGTAGACGTTAATGCACACGCACACACACACACACACACACACACACACACACACACACACACACTGCCTGTTCTTTTTTAAACCTTACTCTTATCTTTTGCTGGTTCACAAAACTCAATTTTTTAGAAATGCGCTTTTACCTACATATGCTGCTGCTTTTGGAGTTAATGTCTTTATGTATATAAGTGTGTATGTTTGTGTGTGTGTGTGTGTGTGTGTGTGGACAAACCTCTCATTAAATTTCCCCGTCCGTCTCTCTCTCTGCAGTCCCCTCTGTCTTTTCTTTACCGCCCCCCCGCTCTCCCTCCTCTGCTCCTCTTTATTGTGGTTTCTTTTAATTGGAGTCTGAGGTGGTAATTACAGGGAGGGAGGGAGTCTGGGAGAGGAGGAGGAAGGAGGAAGGAGGCAGGAGGAGGGGGGGGGGGGTGGAAAGGAAGACGGAGGGAAGACAAGGGAGAAACAGCAGGTCTGTGACAACAAAGCTGCAGATGAGAGTGAGACACCTTTTCAAGAGGAGCAGTTGTTGAGATTTGACCGAATGATGATTTCTTAAATCATCCTTCTGTGCTTCTACTGTACTGATACTCTTCACGCTGCTTCTTGCACCACCTACAGTCCATAAGTGGAGGGGATCAGTGGTAGGGTCAGGTACTGAACTGACTGACTGAATCTCATCGGTACAGATTCACCTTAAATCACTTGGTGCATCTTGGCGAGAGAGAACTTTTGTGAAACGTGAAAGTTGTTGGAGACAACTGGGCTTTTTCTCAGTCTCACTTGGCGTTGGCTTAGCATTTTTACACACATTAGCGACACTCAGCCTCTGGCTGCCAACCAAATTCCTTGCCGTCTTGCTACTTAGCGCGCTAAAACCAAGATTTCTCAGAATGTTTGAAACCTTAGTAGGAAACGAGTATTAATAGTTATGGGGAAATATTCTGGTTGCCACGACACCACATTGTTAAATGCCTTGGGGACACACTGACAGCCTGGAGGGTGTAAGGCGGTGTCTCCCCCATACCACTGTCCTGTCCTGTCGTTAATTCTTTGCATTCAAATATTTTTGTTCAGAGACTTTTATTTTTAAAATTTAATATATGTTTCTCTCCGCTTCCTGTCTTTCTCTGCTACGTTTCTGCCTCAGTTGTGGTACAGAAGTCACAGATGATGTGCCGTCAGCTTCATGTAGCACAATAACCGGGTTTCATGATCTTGATCTGTCATGTCAATATTAAGTGTATTTATTGTACCGCTGTGATCTCTGTAAAGACGTCTTTCATTAAATGTAACGGTACATTCATCAGGATCGATGCAGAGTTCAAAATTCCAGTATGACTGATGCAAAAGTAAAAATATCTGCCTTTATTTTGAAATTCCCGCAGTATGTCTGTGTCACAAATGTCCAGAAGACTGATATGATATCGTCTGACATTGATCACAGACTTCTGAATTGAAATCATGTCTTGGCTTTGCGATATCAGCAAATATCGTAGTATCAGATCGTAATGAAACTTGTGATTTACACGTCTAATAATTAGCCTGACTGTACTGTATTACTGTGCACACACAGTTGTGCAGCAGCTGTTCAGTGTTCACACAGTCACACAGAATGCTGATCTCATTTTACAGTTCAGCACAGTCGGACATGTAGCAGACAAATGAGCTGAGTTTATACTTTTTTATTCCAGGAGGTGTGTGGCTTAACAAAGCGCACTTTTTGCTCATTTTGTATGTGTTGTCTGGATAGTTTGCTTATTCAAATGGTCTCCTTCCAAAGCCGCCATGTTCGAGGGGCCCTATTTCACTGCTGCATACTCTTTGTCTGTGAATTATGATGTATTTTGAATGTTTTACATTGTTTGGTTTGTTTAATCTGCATGTCTTCTGCCTGAATTCGAGGCCATCTGGACTGTTGAAACTGGCTGACGCTCGGATTCACACACACAGAAAAAACACACAGTAGGTTCATCTCCCTGAGGACTGTGTGCTTTCGAAAATAAAGCACTAGAACCCCCCCCTTTTTTTTTTTACTTTATTTCAGTGTGATTCTCATATTTTGCCCCATTGTTTGTCCAACTTGATCTTTCTCTAAGCACACAGCGGCTGCAGCATCTCCCTGAATCCTCTCATTTTTCTGTTTGTCCGTATTTCTTTTTGTTGCATTCATGAGAAACTTATATTGTGTGTGTGTGTGTTTGTTTGTTGTTGTTGTGTGTGTGTGTGTGTGCAAAGGTAGAAATGCTGAAGGCCTCAGCATTTTGCTTTCCTGGAGGGAGTAACCTGTGTTAAATGAGATACAGTAGCTGCCCCTCCCCTCCTCCTGTCAGATACACACACACACACACACACACACACACACACACATACATACCCAACATTGTTGAGAGCCAGCCGTGCTGTAAGGATACATTAATGCTGATCCACATTATCATAATTGAGGTGTCTGCTGAGCCTGTATGTGTGTTTTGAGCGTGTGTGTGTGAGTGTGTGTGCGTCCAGGGGGAATACAGAAAGAGAGAGAGAGGGTCTTTAGAGCCAGACAGACACCATACTTTTATCTTTTAGCTCAACATTACAATGGAAGACAGGCTGCCTAAAATGTGTGGTCCTTTGTGTGTGTGTGTGTGTGTGTGTGTGTGTGTGTGTGTGTGTGTGTGTGTGTGTGTGTGTGAGTAACATCACTACGGCAGGAAAAAACCTCCTAAAAGCATTATCACACTGATCTAGAGAGCAAGTCGACATTACAAAGCACTACACAGGCACTTCATACAGAGACGGTGGCATCACAGTAAGAACACATTAACTCAGCCTTTGTTTGAATGGAGCAGAGTGCAGACACACAATCACTAGAAAGACACAGCTCAGGTTGGGTTAAAATAAATGGAATACATGGAAAAATACAGTACACTGTAAAAAAATATACAAAAATTTAATGACAGTAAACCTCTCTCAATAAAATAATGTGAATATATCAGTTTTATTCATTTAAAGTTATAGTGTTTATTTACAGAGTACTTCAAAATTTATACACATGACTTGAAATGATGAGTTGAATGAATGTAACGTTCGGAGTAAAGAGTTAAAACTCTCCCTTCTTTTTTATAGTGTGAAGAAAATGTGCGGTTTCTTGTTTTCACAACAATAATGAAGCTAAGTATTGAATTCGGTCGCTAACACCCGTACACTTAAAATTTATTGATTCTCTGTTTTTGTGCCGTTGCTGGAACAAAGTAGCTCCGACGGGAGCAGCTCGACCAAATAAGGTCTTTGAGTGAAATGAAGAACTGACTTTTCAAGCTGAGAAAATGTAAAAGGAAGTGTTTTTTTTGTAAAGTTCATCAGTGTGACTGAAGAGTTCTTGGTTCAACTTAATATCTTAAAGCTGATTGAACAGGTTTTTTCAGGTACAGCTGAATTAGAAATATTTATTTGTTTGTCAACTCTTTTCAGATTTAGCCACATTTTTTAAAGCTAAGACAACTAGTTGATTTTTTACAGTGCACAGAAAAAGAAATTTAACCTATCTAAATTTTTAATACAGTGTATCTACTGTGACGTGTGAAGTCAGACACAGTATGACCTAATCCCATGATAAGACAGCAGGTCACTGATCCTATTATGATTTAAAGTTGCAGTGTTCAGATGTGACATCATATTGAACCGCAGAGCGTCCAGTCAGATGGCATCATGACATCACGGCAGCCAGCGTCTATAAGCGATCTCATCAGCTTAAGTGCTTTTATGTAACGGCCCCCCCTCGTCCACATGGGCAGGAATGATAATGAGATCCCGGCGAGTCCAGATCAGATTAATATCGTGCCGCCTGATATTTTGCAAAGGCACCCAGCAAGTTTGTGCAAATGCATGTGGAAATGTCTAGGATAGATTCAATCACATTTACTGAAATGAATAAAACATTTCAGTGTAAGTAAAGAATAATCTGCTTCTTGCCTGCACATGACAAAATATCTGCCCTTTGCTTGTGGTGTCTAACTGTACATGTACTGTATGTCATTCTTCTTGTTTGCTTTTTACTAAAATAACCTGTTTCCATTACATCACCGTTGAAATGCTTCCTCAATCGGCCTGTGCAGAGGAATCACTCAGCTGGAGCTTCATGCACGCTCGAGTGAACGCCTGCGTCCATTTAAAAGTAGTTCATGATGACCACTGAACTAACAGGTATTGGATGCACAGCAATCTGTTAATGGGATTGTTTGTGTTTGTGTGTGTGTGGGTGTGTGTGGGTGTGTGCCATTGTGCAGAGTCTGGCTGTTGTGCTAACAGGCAGTTGAAAGAAAGGACTTAGTGCATTAAAGACACTAAGAGGTGACGTGGACTTATCCCACCCAAACATATGGCTTAGGTCAAACTGTGCATGAGTGTATGTGTGTGTGTGCTTAAGAGGAACGAGGGAATAAGCTTGTAGTTTGGACCCTAATGTGAATTAACTTAGATAATGAGTTTGTCAAAGGCTTGTGTGTGTGTGTGTGTAGCTTGATGATATTATACACTTGGTAGGCGGCTACTTTAAGAGCCACTGACAGGCCGTAAATGTCCTGCTTATGAGTGCGTCCATGTGTGTCCTATCCTTACAAAAGCGCACGCACACACACACTTCCGTGCTGCCAGGATCTGCCGTGTGTTTATGAGCAGAGGCTGTGTGTGTGTGTGTGTGTGAGAAAGAAAAGGAAGTGGGTCTTAGTCAGGTGCCCTAGTTACACAGAAAACACACATCAGTAGGCAGACTCGTTCAGTTGTGACGAGGCTGGTTGTGTTGTTTGCCTCAAGTTTTAGGTGTTGATGAATGATTAACAGCTTATTCATGGAGTCCAGGGAGCTGCTGTGTACCTACTGTACCTGTGCAAATAATCTCCCCAGCACATATTAATGAGCTACACCGTGTACTGTACTGCGCTCTACTGTATAACAGGATTTTCAGCTGCAAAACATCCCCGTACTTGACACAGATTTTGTGGTTCAACAGGAAAAGTGACTTAAAGGGAAAGCTTGGATTGGATTTAATGTGGGGTTGTTTGAGGTACTTCTTGATAGTGTCACAGAAGCTGAGTGGGCAGAGTCAGTGACAAAATGAATTTCAGCCACTTTTAAAAAAGTCCACGTAAAAAAAACTCAATATCAGTTTAAGTGTAAGCTCTATTAAGAATATTTCCACTCCAAACCAACCAAACTCCATATGTAAAATCTGTAATTTTAGCTTGCAGAACACAGGAGCTGCTGCTCCACCACTGCCTCGATCTATTAGTTTCTCTTTTGCTACTGTGATCTGAGCCGTCCTTTCAAAACACCTAAGTAACACAAGAACACAAACAAACTAATAGCCTGTTTTCTGTGACGTAAATTGACTGATTTTTCCCATGGACTTTGGTTGGTTTGGAGAGAGTGATATTTGGTTTAAATAACGGTGGTTGCTGTCTGATGGCAAAGTAAAACAGTAAAAATATTCTAAATATAACATACGCTTGAACTGATAATGATTTTCTTAGGTGGATCTTTTTCAGGCAGTTCATTGGCTGTTATGACCACTGTAGATAATACACTGGCTATGGATAAGCACCTCATGCAACCCCACGTTAAATAATGTAAACTATCCCTTTAATGAGTGATTTCAGTCAATGGATGTCCTTACATGTGAACAAAATGAAGTACGTATAAAATAAAAGCAGCTTTACTGACAGATATTATGGAAAAACTATATATTTCACAGTCCAGTAAGTTGTTTTATGTTCTCATAACGGTTAAAGAGTTTAATCCAGAACTTATAAATAGATATTTTCTGCTCTTAAACTCTTGAAAATCTTTATGGGGTAATGAGTGAAACTGTTAAAACTGTTATCATCCGTTCTCCCACAGTCAGCAAGCCAATACCAAGCAACAGCACCCTGGGAAAAAAAATTGCATGCATGTTTTCTAGGGCTGGGTATCGTTAAAAAAAAAAAAACAATACCAGTACCATTTAAGTGATACCTATGAAGAACGCTTGCAGTGATTGGCTGCAAGCAAAACCTTATAAATAGTCATTTTTCAGGATCTTGGTACCAAAATGAATTCAATCCAGGTATTGCTGGTACTGGCTTATTTCATTTACTGAGTTTTCAGTACTGAGTGCTTATACCCACTCGTGTTTTTGTGTGCTTTCTAGTATATCAGTGTCTGTGGTGTTGAGTACAGTGCGCTGTCAGCTGACTCCAATCCTGCACAACACTAAAAAAAACTCACAACATTCTGCCGGCGGTGGTGATGACAGTTGAAGGTGAAGAGCGGGGCGTACAAAGTGCTGCACTTTGCATGCCCTGCTGCTACCCATTAAGTTTTAAAGGCACAGTTCCATTAATAACCTCTATAAATGTCATTTACAGCACTATTTATAGTAGAAAGTGAACTGAAGGTTAAACATGAATGGAATTAACAAATTAGCAGTTCAGCTGGTTTTTGTTAGACACTGATGAGGTGAATATTTCTAAATGTAAAGTGTTGTTTGTTACAGTTGTGTGTGAGCAACAGCTGAGGTTATTTTTCATGCTGGGACTGTGAGGTTAATGTGAAGTTCAGCGCTCTGCACTTTCGGTTCTTCACTGCGAAGTCTTGTTTACTGGTTCTGTTAAACATCATTCGTTTGTTTTAGCCAGTGTGACTGCTTTGCATCCTGAGTGGGTACCGAGTTTGCATGTCGTCATTGTTAAAGGGCAAATTCGCCACTTTTTATGGGGGATGTCCTGTCAGCGTTGATGGAAAATTAAGTCAGTTGAAGCAATAAATTCCTCAATGTGAGCTTTATTGACTGAGAAACCTCTAAGCTTCTAAGTTCTAATGCTCCAAAATCTGCTGTTCTTCCTGTTTCCAGTGATGTCATAGTGATGTAGCTGGTATTTAAGAAAGAAGAACTGCAGGTTATTTCAGCTTGAAAGTCTCGTCCTCTGGGTAGTTTTGGCCAACAAGTCCATGGCAACAGGGGCGGAGGCATCAAAAGCTTGCACACAATGCATCCTGGTACATGTAGGCACTGATTTCACAGTTTTGCACGCAGGAGAACTCAACTCAGTTTTATTTGCAAAACACCTTTTATACACACATGCAACCCAAAGTGCTTCACGAAGCAAAATGAAAACAACACAGGTAAGAAACAAATAAACACAATAAATAAATAAATGAGTGAAAACAAATCTATGAATAAAAGTCAGTAAAAACTAAAGTTTCTAGCATTACTGCAAATTAAAAAAAAATCATCATTGATTGGGCATCCACATGAAAAGTAGTGAATTTTCCCTTTAATTGCTTTAAAATTTAAAGCTTCAATTTAGTTGCTCTTAAAGAACAAAGCTGTGAGTTTGTTGCAGATAAAGGGAATGAAAATTATGAAAATAACTGCTCCTAACACAACCCCACACTGCAAAAAAAACCCAATATTTTCACCAGGATGGAAAGTCCTGTTTAATGATGCAAAGAACTATAACTTCCTGCGCAACAGCTTGGTTTGAACAGTTAATCTGCACCGAATGTGCCACTATAACAACTCAACCATGTGGATTAAACAAAAATACAGTATTAATATTTTAGTTTCAGCTGTAAGAGATTGCAAACAAGTAGAAAGCAGTGTAGACGAGACATGTTTGGTTAGGAGAATATAGAACAGACAGAGAGAGAGAGTTAATGGACTAGTCAATTATTCACTCCTAACCTTTTTAACCGTCTGTTATTTCAGCGGATCACTTTAGACAAGCTTGAATTGCGTGTTTAAGTGTGCATTTGTGTGTGTGTGCCTTGACAAGAGCCATGCATGCTGTATGATGAGTATTTACATGCTGCTGGCTTCTGATATATGAAGGGTCCTTATGAAGGATGCATGAATGAGCTATAAGCCCACACTATGGACTTCACTTTGACCTTTACGAGGTGTGATGTTTTAAACATACACACACATTCTAGTCCACGCTCGCGTGTCTTTTCACAGTGTTTTTGTGCGTTTGCTTATCTGTGTGTGTGTGTGTGTGTGTGTGTGTGTGTGTGTTAGCTGACGGCTTGTCAACAGGCCAGCCCAACCATTGTGAAGCAGTCACTGCTGTTCTATTGGCCTCGCAGCTATCAACCACTGATAAAGATGTCAAATAACAAACACTGTTAATGTTATGAAAATAACTCGGGAGGCCAGAGAGGAAACCGTCGGCGACATTTTATTTTTGACAGACTGGACTGAAAATGCATTCTAAGAAGCTTCATCATACAGTAGTAGCAAACAGACTGGTATATTTATGTGTGCGTATGTGGGGTTGTAGTTGGTACTCATCAATACACAGGCCCCCAGTTTGAGGACGCAGTGGGGGTACAAACACAGAGGCCAAGCAATGTACTCCTCTGGACAGAATCAGCATCAAAAGGTATTTTGGCGACTTAAAAAAGTCCCACATAAAAAACAACAACATCAGTTTAAGTGTACGTCATATTTAGAATACTTTCACCACTTTACTTTGCTGTCAGACAGTCTTTTCTGGCCGGAAACTGTCGTTAAACAAAACAAATGTCACTCTCTCCAAACCAACCAAACTCCATAGATGAAATCATTGATTTTACCTCACAGAACGCTTGAGTTGCTGTTCTTTTGCTGCCTTGATCTGTTAGTTTGTTTGTGTTATTGCGTGACTTCAGTGAATCCAAACTATCATTTAAAGCACTGAAGTCACCCAAATTGCAACAGATCAAGGCAGTGGCAGATTATTGACTCCCATGTTCTGAGAGGTAAAATGACTGATTTCTCCTATGGAGTTTGGTTGGTTTAGAGAGAGTGATATTTGGCTTATATAACAGCAGTTTCCTGATGGAAAAAGCTCTCTGATGGCAGAATCAAGCAGTGAAAATATTGTAATTATAGTGTGCCAACCTCCATCCATAAGCACCTCACACAACCACACTTCAAATATTTAGAACTATCCCTTTAAAGGGTCAAGATACAGTTTAAATGCTTACATATATCATATAATAGCTCTTTCAAGTCACATAGATGCATGTACAAAAGCTGATCAGCAGGTTGAGGTGCAGCTAAAAGCCATCATGCAGACAGAGCTTTCCTTGTTAGGTCAAACACACACACACACACACACACACACACACACACACACACACACACATAGATCTTAGTTTGCCAGGAATGAGCTCAGGGTCATTAATCTTGCTTTGCTTGGAGCAAACTGGCCAAAATCACCCTCTCATACACACACACACACACACACACACACACACACTGAGAGTTCACGTGCATACACACTCTTATGCCACATACTCACACACACACACACAAACATGCACACAAGCTGGCAGGCAAAAGAAATACACTGTCTAAAGCTTTCCTTTTGTTTTTGAAGAGTCTTTTAAAATGCCTCCATCTTGTTTTTTTCACTTGTAAATGAACGCCGTCTCTCCTCTCTGTGAAGCTCCGCCCTTCAGGTGTGTTCCCACATACAGGTGCAACCACATGTATGTGTGTTTGTGTGTGTGTTGCCATGCATAAATAAATAGACCTAGACAGGGTGGTGCAGCTCCACTGGTATTCCACTGGTTTTGTTTTGGGTCACTCACCATTTGAACGCGAGTATTTGCTCGTCTGTTATGCAAGTGTGTTCTTCACAAACGCACAAAAACAAATCCGACCTGCTAGATGATGATTGTTTGGGTGGTGAACAGGGATTTTACACTGTGGGGCCACCGCAGTGAACAAGAGGATTTGATGTGGCCTTTTAGTGATTATGAAGGCAGGGGGTACAGAAGATTAAAGTAGATGTTTCCCTCTTATTCGTACTGCTGAACAGAAGCTGTTCTTTTAACCACGAGCCCTTGATTTGTTTTTTTTTTTTAAACTTATTAAGGCTTTTCATCAGAGCGTGACTGACGCCGGCATGGCTGATATAATTAGCTGATTCTAGCTTGTCACAGATATGTTTTATTTGCATATATATAGACCATCTTTCTCAAGAATCACTTACTGCACCTTTAAGCAAATAAAACAGGATTCAATTACAAATAAAACTTAATACATTCAAAATACAGAAGTATAGGTACTTTAATGTTGCAGTTGATAAAGGTGGAGCTAATTTTTACTGCGTTCTATACTGTTTTTAGGTAGTTTAAGTAACAATGTACAGTGAGCGGGACATTAATTTGCAATAATGACCTGCTCGTTGTACATTATATCACAGGGTGATTCAACCAGCAGATAAGAAGAAGAGGAGATAAAAATAGTCTGTTTTAAGCTGTTTTCAGTGATGCAAATTTGGGGTCAGAGTGGGACAGAAAATTAGGAACAGAAAAAGAGGAGCTAAGAGAGGACATGTCCTCATCACCGGGAGAAAATGAAAAGATGAGAAAGAAGGGCAGGAAGTCAAGACAAGCTGTCATGTCCTGTAGACCGATGGCAGCCTGAGAGGAGGAGAGATGAAAAGAGGAGTTTTTTTCTCCCCTCCTCTATCTGTCTCTCCCTCCCTCCCTCGCTCTCTCGCTGTGTGACCCGCTCTGTCTCTCCCTTTGGGTTTAATCAAGCAGACACTTGGTTCGACCCGTTCCGGGGGGGTGGATTTATCATCAGCGGGCATTAATCTCTGTGACAGGGGCTTATTAGATGAGAGCGACCACCCCTGCTGGCTCACACAGTGGACGGAGCCGGCGCTGACACACGGAGGTGGCTGAGGGGAAAGTCACACCGGAGGGAGGGCGGGGATTTAACTTTAAGAAACTACCTATTTCCTCTGAGGAAGACGGAAGTGACGGGGATTTGTTTTTATTTAGTTTGACAGCAGAGAACTGCTGCCTTTGTTTGGAAGGTCAACATCAATTATGTGCAGAGGAAGCTGGTGCTGTCCATGTCAATATCCATATACACTGCACTGCTCCGTGTGTGAGAACGCTCTCAGAACAGTGGGTTCCTGGAGGGTTCTACCTGAGGGGCTGAGAACCATTTGCTTCTGAAGAACTCTTCTGGAAGAAAAGGTTTATCAAGGGTTCTTTGTAGGACTAACATTTCCTTTAAGAACCTTTTTCACCCAAAGAACCCATTGGAAGAAAGTTCTCTGTGGAACCCCCTCAGTGTGCTCTAGATAAAACCCTAGGAATATAAAAGGCGTCCTGGTAAACCCCTCTGGTTAGGTTCTTGATAAAAACCCTTGGAATATAAAAATGTTCCCAGGAGAGACCTCTGAACAGGTTCTACATAAAACCCTAGGTAGAACCCCCAGAGAAGGATCTGAGTGGAATAAGAGAGAGAAGGGTTCCAAGAGAGTTCCTCCTGAAGGACTGAGGTTCCACCCAGAATGGTTCTAAAGCTTTATTTATCAGAGCTTTATTTATAAGAGTATACAAAGGTCCTCTGTAGAACCTCTCATAGGGTGCTATGGGTGCAACCTTTCGTAGATGGTTCTAGGGATAACCCTCTGTAGAACTCTGGTTTCAAGTGGAGCCTTTATAAAAGGTTCCACCAGGAACCAAAAAGGGAGCTCCCATGAGGACAAGCTGAGAAACTCCATTATGATTCTAGTTAGCATCTTTGTTTCTAAGAGCGTACACGTCCTTTTAAAGCATTGTAAGGTACACATTTAGTGTGTGTGTGTGTGTGTGTGTGTGTGTGTGTGTGTGTGTGTGTGTATGTGTGTGTGTGTGAGAGAGAGAGAGTGTGTGTCCTCACACATGAATGACTGATCTTTAGTCTGATTACGTAATGACACAGCAGCTCTGCAGAGTTTTTGTTCCAGCACAGTGTCTCCTCGGGCTGAGCGAGGATGTAATGAGACTCATCCTTTCAATACTTTATAAAGTCCTGCCGGCTGCGGCGTCTTCACCCAGCTGCACTTTACTCAGCTCCTCTCGCTCAGCTGGAGTTACGGGTCGTGGCGTCGCTGCAGAAAGGAAGCTGAAGGGAGCGTAAATCTTTCTGTGTTGAGATGCTGAACTATGCTGACTCACGCTTCTGCGCGCCAGCTAAGCAGCGCGCACGTCGGGCCAATCAGGAGATGGAACTGAGCGATCCTGGGCACCATGGCGATAGCATGCAAAACAGGTTAATGAGCAGCACAACATGCTGGTCAAGGAGCAGCATCCTGCTTGTGCTTCAACAAATTAGGGACATTTGCCCCTCATTTTGTCCTCTGCAGTTTAATTTACACTCTGTCTTCTCTTACACCAGCTGCCATATTTCACCCAGTTGATAAAAAATGCTGATGTGCTCATCTGGTTGTCTTCTCTTGCCACAGTGTGCAGACAGCAATAAGATTTACAAGCAGAAGGGAGTGCTGTGTGGACTGTTTTTTGCCCGTAAATGAAAAAAAATTATTAAATGTTTTCTTTATTTAAAACAGGAGGTTTGCAGTATTTTTTTTTCCCTCCCTGAGTTGTGCCTGCAGGGTTCTTCTCAGGCTGTGTACGCCTCCGACATGTCCCAAATCTATACTGCATACTAATTCTAAGCAGAGTTTGAGTATCTAGTGTGCTTACTCTGGCAAAGCGACCAAAGAAAGGACACTTGAAACAGTAAGCATACTTAAACAACCCTTATTTTTTTAGTGTGCGGATGAGGATTCTCCCATAGTTCAATGTAGAAAGTGCTGCAATGATTAAATGTTTATTAATTAACTATTAAATTAATCGCCAGTGATTTTGATCATTAAGCAATCAGGTATCAGTTTCTCAAATGTGGATATTTTCTGATTTCTTCAGTCCTGGATTTCTTCACATTCAGACTCTTATTTTGAAATTTTATTTTTCAGTGCACAGGTCACTGACGATGAGCTGTCAGCTTCATTTAGCACAACAAGTCGATTCTCTCTGTGTTTCACTGTATTTATTGTACCGCTGCAACAGTCCTTAAATGCTTTTTGTTGATTTTTAGTTAATAAAGTCACAGATACACAGTAAAGAGCTAAAATCCAGCCCTGCAGTGGTCATTCGCCCCCTGATCTCGAAGCTGTAATTTTGCGAGGGTGATTCACTCAAAAAGGAGGTCAAATCCAGCCACAGAGTGTGTGTCGGTGAGTGGTCAGTTAGGAGGAAACACATGGAGGATGTTGCCACTGTAAAAGCTGCATTCCAGGAAAAGACTCTGGAGGCTAATGCAATTAGCTACCTTACTCCACAGCGCGGCCGCATCGCCGCAGCCGTAAACCGTCCGCCTCCGTCCTGCTCTCGCTCCGCTCCTTATCTTGTTTCTGGGCGCTGCAACAATCTGGCAGCTCGTGGCTGATGACTGACCTCTTCCGAGCTGACCCAATTTTTACTGTTTCACAACACACAGACTCACATTCGTGCAAACACACACATGCAGTCGTAGAGCAGGTCCTGCAGGTGCGTGAGATTGGCAGGAACGAGTGAGGGGGCGGATAGTACCTGGGGACACGGGTTCTCCATAACAGCCTAAAGGCAAGTGTACCGTATGTATGTATGAGAGTGTTTCTCCTTATCCTAGGGAAAGCCTTTTGTTAAGTATTCTCTTTGTCTTTATCTATACCATACTTTGGATTCTTTTAAATATTCTGGTCTTTTTTTATTGTTCATTTTGGCTGCTAGAACAGGCTTAAAATTATTTAAAAGAAAAACAAAATCTGGATGAAAAGCTGATTAAAAATACAATTTGCAACAACCAATTTGTAGTTTAACTTCCTCCTTTTTTTACTTATTTATAGGGCCTCTGGTGCACAATCAGCAGCTCATTTGTGTTTTCTCCCCATTTTTCTCTTTTCTTCTTATTATTACTGGAAGAGTTTGAGAGCTGTGCTCATCCCTAGAGGACCTAATTTAATCTGCTGAACTATAGTGGTCAGCATCTTCTGCAGCAGGAAACATAACAACAACAACGACTTGTGAATATCTGTGAAATCAGAAACCACCGATTCTCAGTAAACGTCCTTTACTCAGTAAATGTCTGAGTGCGTGACCCCGCACACGTCAGTTCTCCTGCGCTGTACAGACGGTTCTCAGAAGAGTCGGATCAAGTGAGCGAGAGAGAAGCACAAAAGAGCAGCCAAACTTGTTTTTCTCTGTTAACCTGAGAAGATCAGTTTACTGGAAGTCTGCGGGTTGTTTCCAGTGAATTTGTTGGCAATGGTGTCTATTAAAAAAAAATGTGAATTTCTTCATCTGTGCCAATTTTTTATCTCTCCATCTCTTTCACACAAAGTCGCTCTTTGCTGTGATGTCTTTGCATCTTACTTTAATGTCCCTGTCAATCACACAGTGCAGTCAGTATCACTCTTAGAAATAAAGGCACTAGCTAGAACCATGTAGGGTTCTTCGGCTTGTCACAAAAGGAGAACACCTTTTTGGTGCCTGGTAGAACCTTTTACAAAGTTTCCAAACGGAACCCTTTGGACCTGTACAATCCAGTATGCCACGCCCATGTTGGCTGTGGAAATGCTCTGAACGGTTCAAAATAAGGTGCTTGAAATGGAACGGGGCTGGTTCCATGTTGGTGGAAAAGGCCTGTTTGAGGATTGTACTGAGAACCCAACACAAAGGGTTATGAGTAGAACCATCTATGATAGGCTCCACCCAGAAATCACTATGAGAGGTTCTACAGAGAGCGTGTAATGGTTCCCCCCTGAACTTTCTCTTGTGGTTCTCTCATAACCTTTCAAAGGGTGCCCATGTATATTCTTAGGGTTTTATCAAGAACCCTCCCAGGGGTTCCTACTGAGAACCCTTTTATATTCACATGGTTTTATCTAGAACCCACCCAGGGGATTCTACCAAGACCCTCTTTATATTCCAAACCCATCCAGCTGGTTCTACAGAGAACCCTTTTTATATTCCAAGAGTTACAACTCCCATGCTTTCAACAAAAACTGTTTCTTCCAAAAGGATTCTTCAGATGGAAAGGGTTCTTAATGGAACCCTTAGTGGAGAACCTCAGCCGATGAGGAAGAATCCTTATTTCTAACAGTGTGCAGCAAAGCCATTTTCCTTGCTTTTGGTTCAGTATTTTTTTATTCTGGGACACTTTAACACGAAACGTGGGTTAACAAAAACCCTCACGCTTCTGCTTTCTGAAATGTCTCTGTCGCCACCAGACCACTGGTACTTCAGATTTAGCTGTACTTCCTGTTGCATGCGACTAATTCAAAGCTTAACTCTCGAATGACTCTCGCTGACAACATGAACAGCAGAGCAGAGTTCATAAAGCATCGAACACAAACACACATTTACATACACACAGGTTTTGCATAAACCCATGTGAGAGCCTTTCCTGCACTGCCCCAAACACTGTGTGTGTCTCCATTGTATTGGAGATGGGGTCAGGAAGGAAAACCCCGCCTCCTTATTTCCCCTTGTCGCCCAGAGTGACGATGACGTCACAGAGGAGCCCGGAGATGCAGGGCATCGTGGGAAATGACCTTTGGACCTCAGCGCATGAGGATGCGCGCAGGCGCACACGCAAACACATTCACGAACTGTGTGTGCGTGTGTGTGTGTGTGTGTACTGTAGGTGTGCATGAGTGTGACCCGAGAGGTTTAGGAAAAGAGAGGGAGATATATGAAATCAGGTTAGGGGGTTGGACTCGGGGGAGAGCGGGGATCTTGTCTCCAGACACTGGAATATTCTACCCATGTCAGCAATTTGTCACTGTGTGTGCACTTGTGTGTATGCATGTGTGTGTGTGTGTTTGAGAGAGAATAAGAAGGGGTGAGGCCCGGGGATAGATAAATGGATTGAAGCAACCCCTCTGACATGATTAACGACTAGACATGCTGTGTCCAAGTGTGTATTCTTGCTTGTGTGCATGTGTGTGTGTGTACATGTCAGGATTCTATTAACATTAATCGAATCCTATGGAAATAAACTCTGCTGCTGTGCACAGTAAGTGACATCTACTGTGAATGCACTGTAAAGGAGCCTTCTAAGCCTGGATTATACTCCCAAATGGAGGTGCACATGGAGAGTTGTGGCCGGTATGGGTGTATAGTAGTTCTGACCATGCAGTCACAACAAATTGGGGGTATTTTGACATCCACACAGAGCCACCGCTTACACCCTCTGATAACGAAGTTTACATCATGCAGACTCTTGCTTTAGTGTATGGCTATATACGTGATAAATACATACTGAGCGAGCAAATATTTGCATGAAAAGAAGCTTGCACTGTCTCCAAAATTTGCAACCTCTATTGACCGTCGTATAGCAAGGTATTAACACAGCATTACAAAGACCGTTTTACAGTGTACATATTGTGTTTGGTAGAAACAGCTCATATATACCACTAATATTGACATTAGTTTCATTGTGATGTTTTATTATTAATTGTATTTTCAATTATTCTCTGATCAGGAAATTCCTCTTTTTAACCATAATTTGCTTTGTGCAACCATGTCAGCTGGCTAACCTACTAAATAACTGCGCAGTACTTAGTTAGGTATTACTGAAATATACTGATCAATTAGCTGTATTACGATCTGAAGTGTACAGACGTTTACAATGGGTCGTTTTGTAACTTCACAAGCAAGAGACTCTGACATACTCTACATCTCAGACACCGCTGCTAAAAGTGCAGATGGGGAGGCTAAGGCAGCTAATTTTGGTCATGCTACAACCGCTGCAGACGTAGCAGCTACTGGTAAAGGCAAGCGAGAGAAAACCCCAAAATATTCAGTGTCATACATGTAGTAATAGTCACATCCTCCAGAATTCTTATTAATTGTAGACTTCTAATGCAAATTGCAGGAATTTTATAGTTTGACTGATGCCAGCTTAACATGATGGAAATAGTGTGGAATTAATTATCCAATGAAACTAGTATATAATTAAAAAAGATAAACTGAGAGCAGCAGAGGCTAAGGAAGCGAGGAGTATTTGTGGGGAATGCACTCTTTAATATACAATATTATGAAATGACTCATGTCATCAAAGAGCCAAGTATGCAGAGGAAGATATGAGCATGTAGCTATCAGGCTGTGTACAGGGTCTGAGTGTGGGGGAGGGAAATAGCTCATGGGTAATGCAGTCTTGAGGGATACAGCATGACTGCTCCAGGGGTGAAACCCACCATCCATCTACAAACGCATGATAGTGTAGGTATGTGTGTGTGCAGCATATGTGTATCTGCATCTTCCTCACTTCCCCTCAACAAACGATATTTTCTAAATGTCAAACCTACATTATCTCCTCCCTGCAGGCGAATAGGATTTATTTAGTTGAATGTATGTGTGTTTATGTGTCTGAGAAAGTGAAAGCAGGCGTGTCCTAAAGGGCGTCAGAGACAAACAGCTAAGTGTCGGTGGTATTTTCCAGCTCTCACTGTCAGATTCTTGTCTTGAACTTGCAAACATTTATCCGACATTAGAAGCGGCGCGTACGGAGCACGCGCAGAGAGCACGCAGGCAGTAAATGAAGAACCCCTTACTCTCCTCATCCCACATGTGGGAGTGGAGAGTATTGATTTCTGGTCAGGCATTAATCACATGATGGAGACAGAGAGGGAGCCAGAGATAATGTGTATTTATTGATTCATGGAATTACTGGGCCTCATGGCTTGAGTGATATCTTTGCATTTTGAACATGTGTGACTTGGAGTTTTAGTACTTTGTTTACTGAGCCTTTACTTTGGTTTCAGTCACAGAAACAGTCCAAAATCTGAAAATATTCAAAGCGTAGCAGTGTAGCCAGTATGTGGGGATGCTTTTTGGGCCAGTGGGAAATCTGCCGCTGCAACACCGCGAGTGGCCACTGGGCAAAATTGGCAGCAATGCCCTGTCTAGTTCAGGTTATACGTCTATGGAATCGAGCCACAAAAAAAATTCCCGTAATGCAGCCAAAAACATCACCTCCTATACAGTAAGAAGATTTATGTCATCAGCAATTGGATGAAAACAACATTTATTCCGATAATCATTAAAATGCTGAATATCAGACCCGTGGACACGTTTAGGCACAAGCTCAAGCAGAGAAAATAACCTTGATGATGTCATCAGGGTTATTTTCTGGGGATGTGACTTGACAGGGCTCCTCCAGAGACTCGGAGCACATTACACAACTGTTTTCACAAGCTGAGTAGTTCTCTGTGATTTCACAGAAGCAGTCAAAAGAGGCAATGAAATGAGAAACGTAAAGCAACAACATCTAACCTAAGCTCGAGGTACACAAGCAGCATTGATTCTTCTGCTGCAGCCGTATTGTCCCCTTCCTCTTCACCATCTCAGGTGGCTTTAGGAATCCTGGTTTCGTCTTCCAGGCTGGAGGCAATTTCGAGTTGACATCTAATCAAGATGAGTGACAGGTGTTTCGAGCAGGAAGCTGACAGGGTGGAACCCACAGTACGGTTTCACTTTGCAGAGCCAAACGCTGCATATTGAAGCTCAGGACTGCACCTCCATGTTAGAGGCTGTTTTCCCCCACTGGGAAATGTAAAGTTTCTTGTTATCTGTGAGTGTGACAAGCTGGTGTGACAAACAATTTCTAAGAATCGCTCTTTAAATTAATTAAAAAGAGGACTTTAACCAACAGTGACTCACAGAGACGGCCGCTCGCTCAGCTGGCTGAACTTTGTCTCACCCCTCATCCTGCCTCACTTTAAATGTTTCACATAAACAATCCGCCTCCCCCTTTGTCTCCCTTTCTCCCCCTCTGTGCTAAAATGCCTTTAACATTAGAGCCTTGAGTTCAGGAGAACACCGTGCTTCATGTTTAATGTTTCAGCAGAACTTAATGGCGTGTGCATGCAGAGTGTGTGTTTGAGATTTCTGCGGTGTGTGTCACTGACAGTGCAGTGAATCAGCAGAGGAGCCTCAGCCATGTGGAAATAAAACACATCATTTATTTAGCATGAACCGTCCCTGTGTTTGTGCATGTGTGTGTGTGTGTGTGTGTGTGTGTGTGTCTGAGGTATGAGGCACTACAAGTTCTCATCACTCTACTTAAAATGTCTATAATGTGTTTTTTGTGACGTGTGTGTGTGCGTGTGTGTTATATAAGAATAAGTTTCTTTCTCACCTGTCTAAGGTTACCTTCTTTAGAAGATAACGTCTCAACGAGCCAGCCTTTCCAGTCACACACACAGAGATGTGTGATTTGTGACAGCACGATATCTAATGTGAGGAATCATTTTCATGCATGCACACGCAAACACAAAGGCTGTCTTATCAGCGCTGGCTGACACAAATGTGTGACTTAGGACAGCATGACATCTGATAAGGAGTGTGCTCATGTGCGTGCACACTTGGACAGACACGCGTGTACACACTCGTTGAGATTCTGATACAGTTTGCCTGTTCAGTCACATTTTATTAACATTTTTCTAAATTTGCAATGAAATGAGACAGTGTTTTTAGAAGCATGTCTATTTTGCAACCTGATCATGTTCTGATTTATCTAAGCTACAAGGTTCATTTATTAATCATTGCACAATAAAATGCAAGCTGTCGTCTCTTTATGCTGCTCATGAAACAAAAATAATACATAAATGAATGGAAAAAATAGTAAGTCATGAAAATAAGCTATTTTTTATGTGTGGAGGATAAACAGCCTGAGGGAAGAAGCTGCTCTGCAGTCTGGTGGTACGGCACTGGACACTTCTGTATCTCTTGCCAGACGGCAGCAGGATGAACAGGCTGTGGCTGGGGGTTTTCAAAGTCCGACTCTCTGGCAGGAAGCCCTGAAGGCTAACGTCTCAGAATACTCGACACTCCTACACACTGATTGTTGAGCTTGTTTTTTAACTACAGCTCCCAAAAAACAGTGGGCTGTAAATAGGTGCAATAAATTTCTAACAATAATGTGGGCTAATATTTGTTTTTTTTGCCTGTATTTGTTTAAATTTTGGCAAATTGGCACAATTAAAATCATGCTTGATTACCTATAAGGAGTTCTTTTTCGCAATGTCTCCATGGATTTACAGACAACTATCACTGGATTGCTTTCATATAGAAGAAACTGATGATTCACAGGCAGTTCCTGGAGTTATAATGAGCTTTTTCTGCTATTTCAAAGAGGGTTTATGGATGTTTATTAATTGCAGCAAGTGGGCGCTAAGCACCTTAATTGCCTCCATGAGCTGTGTGTCACAGTCACTGCTGCTGCTCCAACTGCTGACTGTGTTGTTGAGCCGGCCAAATCAGGACAACAATTAACTAACTACCTTATGGTTGTTTTTAGAACATCGGCACGCAACTGTCTCCTTCGCCTCATGTGTCCTGTGTCTTTGCCTTAGTTTGAAAACCTCTGGTTTATATCATTGGATGCCAGAAAATAGTGAAGAATGACCGGTACATTGTCTGCTTGAAGCTGTCAGGGCTCGTATGCTGAGAGTGGACACGTGAAAAAAAACTTTAGAAATTAACAAAATTTGCATATTTTAATGAGGTCAAAAGAATAGATGCCTTTTAAAGAATGTTAATGTGGAAACTGTACTTTTTTGAGGCAAACAAACATACAACACACACTTTATCATTCCAAGTAGACTGTTGTTCAATTATTCAAGTAATTGATGATTTAATTTCCTGTGTTTCCTGTCGACTAATCGTTTGATTTGTTAAATGTTTGAGCTCAAACTTTTGATAAACGCCAAATGATCCATCTCTAAAGATGAACATCACCTGTGCAGTCTGTCATGTCACAGCACTGATGCAGACAATGAATAAATAAAGCCTTCTGTATGTGTATAGACACATTTCGTCCCTTGTGACTGTGCAGTGATCTATTGTTTGTGACACATAACCACACACACACACACACACACCCTAGATCTCTTTTAACAAATGTTTTATTCATGCGTGACTGTGTGTGTAAGAGGTGTGGCTCTTAGGTCATTCAACTCAACAACAGACCCAAGACAGACAGACAATGATTTGGGGTCAGAGATTCATATCTCACACACACACACACACACACACACACACACACACACACACACACACACACACACACACACACACACACACACACACAGATTCAGGAAATAAATGTTGTCCTCTTTGACATGAAAGGACGTTTTGTTTTTGCTTTTCTTTCTCGCTTCTTTTCTGTCTTGGTTATCTCAAATCTCCAACATGCCTCCTGGCTGATGAGTTTTTATTAATTTATATTTTTGCTTTAGCTGAGCGATTACTCGTCTATGTTTAATAGCCTATGGGCTCATGAAAATCCACCAAAAATTAATTTTCAAAAGGGCACGGATGTCCGGCCAAATTAAAGGCTGTTTTTCATTAATTTCCTGGAAAGCTGACATTTAGGAAATGCCATGTTTTCATTCAACAATACACTGTAAAAATTTGTTTTAATTTCAAAAGTTTGTGTCTGGGCTGCCTTAAAATTTTAAGTTGACTGAATTTGAAAAGACACTTAAATCCTGATCCTGGAGTGGAGTGAGTGTTTGTCAAGTTGCTCAGATAAATAAGACTTAAAAAGACTGATGGCTGCACCAGATATACACGCGATGCTCCGTCTGCTCTTTCAGTTTGCTCTCTTGATCCTGAGAGTTGCCTGCAGGACAGATAAAGCTATCAGTTCTGCAGACACACAGAGGACCTCAGCACCCATTTCACGAGAGCAGAGCACTTAACCCATCGACCTTTACTGCTATATATCACCTACGACACACACACTCTGAACCGCTGCAGCCCTCCTTGTAAAAGAGGGCTCAGAAAATGGCCCCGGTTTCAGTGCAAGGCTATATCTGTCCACCTCGCACTTTCAGTCTTTCTCTCTCTCTCTGTGTGTCTCTCAGGTCAGTGAGTTCAAGTCTTATTGCAAGAAGAGAGAGAAGGATCGCTCTCGAAGCAAGAAAATCGATCAAGTCTTTATTGATTTCAAGCAGGTTTCCATCTTGATCAATATCGACATGCAGGATCTCAGAAAACCCCATTTATAATTCATTTGTGTACCATGTACTGTACATAAAAAACTACACAAAGCTTTATCTTCTACACTGGTAGAAAATAAGGGTTCTTCCTGAAGGACTGAGGTTCCACACAGAACCATTTGCTTCTGAAGAACTGATTTTTTTGAAGAAAGGGTTTGTCAAGTGTTCTTTTTAAGACTAAGGGTTCCATTAAGAACCCTTCTCATCCAAGAAATAATCAAACTCTTTCATCAGTAACTTGTCAGGAGTTCTTTGTACCTGCACACCCTTGGTGACATTTTATAGGTGTCTGTAGAATCTGATGGTCATAGGTATAACCTTTTATGTCGTATTCTAGGTAGAACCCTCTAAGTTCTAGTTAGCGCCTTTATTTGTAAGAGTGTCTGATAAAAAGCAGATTTGGATGATCATATAGATACAGCGAGTAATTTATAGTGCTTTTCATACAGGAAAAGTCATTGTACACCTGTTTTCAGTAGGAGAAGTGAGTTCAAACTCAGGGATGGTACAATTTTAATAATGCAGCGAGACTTAAAAATGATTGGAACGTCCCATTTTAGCTTGAATAATACAAGAGCTGAGCAAGAACAATTCAAGTCCAGCACCACCTGCAAGTCTTTCATTGTTATGCATATTTAAAAACACATGCTGTGTCACAGCTGTGGACTGTCAGCACTAAATTCTTCAACGACGTCGAGTTTAGCGGTTAAATCTGCAGAGTGCTTCATTTGTCTCTGATGCTTAGGCTTCTTAACATCATCCTGACAGCTGGTTAGTTGGTGTTAGCTGCCTGCATGCTGCAGAAACAATGGACAATCCAATGGTTTTACTTCCCGTAACCAGACAGGATCAGTTTGACATCGACAGATGAATTCACAGAAGTGAATTTAGTCTGGAAACTAAGTTCATGTTGCCTCTGGATACAGTTGTTGATGTGGCAGTGGTCGGTCTACTTCCAAGCAACAATAGCAGCAGTCTTTCTCGTATTACGGCTAAACGGTGCATCAAAATATTATAAAGATTAAGTTTAAAACTGTAACTACCCTGACAGTATTAATGTATTATTAATGTATTACTGCCTGAATTTTACTGTATGTTATCAGTTGCCCACATTAGTACCAAAAAGAGACATTTTGGCACAAGCACAAGACTTTTCAGTCAGAGGTGCAGATGGTTTTTTCGTGTTTGCTCTTCACTACCTGGACTTCATCTCTCCATCTCCTCCATTTCCTGCCTGTCGCTCCGTCCTTCCTCTCACTCTCTACAGTACCTTTATTTATTCAGATTCCCCAGTGCCTCCTCCTCCTCCTCTCTTTCCCTCTCCCTTTCCCTTCCTCCCCCCTGTGGAGTTCCTCTTGTGTGATTCAGTGCGATGCTAAACAGCCTCTAAAACTGCACACACACTCAGAGAGAGCGAGGTAGTGAACTGCTAACAACTGCAATTTGAAGAAACGTCAAAACAAACTGTGATCCAGCTGACCTTGATAAAGCAGCCAAGTATGGAAGGAAAGACGCCAAAAAAGGGAGGAAAGAGAGGGAAAAAGAGGAAGTGCTGGATTTTGTATTTCTGCAAGGAAGCACCTAGTTCTTAGTCTCAGACTTTCGGCATCTGTTTTGGAAACCCTCCATGTTTTTATCATATTGTTTGGCGAGACTGGTTTCTGTGCAGCTGCAAGGTCATCATCCCGCCTCTACCACCACCACTACGCACACACACATGCACACACACGCACAATGACACTGATTCCAGAGTGTTATCAGTTGCTGTGGCGCTAAAAGTGTGTGAAAGGATCAGGCTGCATGCAGAGAGAGGTCACAGGTCAAAGAGGGTGTCATGTTTGTGTCAGTGTCTGGTGAGAACTCCTCGAGTGGAACCTCGAGTATAAATACACCGACAGCCACATGGCGAGGTGTGTGTTTGGATGATTTTTTGCCCCGACATGCACTGGTGAGTCTGTAGCTCGGACTCTACAGTGCAGGATGAGGCAGTTATTTTGGTAACGTGAGACTGAGAGACATACGGACGGACACAGAGAGCATATAGAGTCACTTGTGTCTCGGTAACAATGTGTCCATTATTCTTTTCACTGAGTGAAACTGAGAAGAGGGAACACTCTTAGAGAATACGGGTTCCAAAAGGGTTCTTCCTGGAGGGCTGAGTGACGTTCTACCCAGAACAATTTGCATCTTTAGAATGACTTTTTTTTTGAAAAAAAGGTTTGTCAAAGAGCTCTGTAAGACTAACGGTTCCATTAAGAACCAGAGAACCAGTTTTTCAAGGAGTGCTGAAACTCAAGGGTTCCTTGTAACATAATACAGAAAGGTTCTTGATTGAGCCCCCTGGGTGGGTTCTCGATAAAACCCTTGGAATATACAAGAATTCTTGGTAGAACCCCTGGTGGGTTCTTGTCAGCACCCTTAGAAGGTGGAAAGGTTCTGGATAGATCCTCTAGACAGTGTTCTGGGTGGAACCATTGCACCATAGAACAGTGCTGTGTGGAGTGTCTCATACGGGGTCTGGGTGAAACCTTTCGCAGACGGTTCTAGGTAAACCCTTTATGTTGGGTTATAGATAGAACTCTGTTCAAAAAGTGTTCTCCTATGGGGACAAGCCAAAGAATTCTTTACGGTTCTAGTTAGCACCTTTATTTCTAAGAGTGTAGCGCTGAACTAGGATGAAGAGCAAGGCGCAGAGAGCATCTATCCCCATTCGGGATGAGGGATTATGGGACACAGAGTTCTACCAGAACCTCCTGGATCAAGAAACGGGAGACAAAGATTTACTTTTAAAAGACTTTTTAGGGTTTTTCAATTTGCCTTCCATTCAAACATTAACACTGACTTGGGCACTTGTTCAGATGGCAGCGATGAAGGCTGTAAGCATTTTGGCAGACACACACACACACACACACACACAGACACAGACACACACACACAGACGCACACATCCCTCAGGGTTAGTCAATGGTCAGTGGTTAAATGCTGGCTGCTTTGATCTCTGGTCTCTGTCACTGGCCAAACTCATTTCAACACACTGGCCACTTTGTTCACTTGTCAAGAATAGACGCAGCCCCAGACATCAGGAACACAAAGGCTGTATAGGAGGAAAGATGGAGGCTTTTAAAGCATCCTGACTTCTTACTGTTCAGTATCCAATTCAAAGAACTATGAATTAGATGATTCTGCACCTCATGATTTACGTCCAGTGGCAACGTTCAGTACTAATGCAGGAAGCGGTGCGAGCAGTGGTGAGGAGTAAAAGTCTGTTCACACATGCAGACCCAGTGGAAGCAGACTCGCTCTCCGTCATTTACACTGGATAGTTATTTCCTTCCAGTAGTAGTTTATTTCACAGGTTTCTGTGCCTTATCATAAGAGGCTTGGAGTTTTATCTTGTCAAAGTTTGTTTTAACTTAAAGTTACTATCCAGGCTGCCATAAGATTTGAAGTTGAGTGAACTGGAAAAAACAAGTTGAAGCAAACAGACTTTTTCAGTAAAATAAACCTTGAAGTGAAGTCAGCTAATCTTCCCGTTATGTTTCTGTAGAAACTTAATTTAATGAGTTGATTGAACTCTGTGCTTTACATCAATACCTCTCATCATTTCAAACCAGACTTCAAGTGAAAATAAGTTTATAAGTTCTGAAGTGTTCTGAAATAAATACTAGAACAAATAAAACTTGTATATTTATGTTAAGTTAATGAGAGAGGACTGATTCCACAGAATTTTTGTGTGATTTTTTTCTGCGAGACGACATCAAACTTTATCCAGGGGTTATCAGCGTCCTTGTATGGTAATAGAGCTGGGTTTCTGAGATGATGGAAACATGATGCGTGCTGTCGAAGCAGACGTTGTGAGAACGTTTAGCTGCGTGATGAGGGGGTTAGGCTGTGGTATCTCGGATGTGGGGTCACCTGGTATGCGAGTGTGTTTCTGTGGTCGTCCTGGTGGCCTCTGCAGCTGTCTGTGTGGATGGAAAATATTTTTTTTTTAACCAGATGGGAGGTAGACCTCTATGGTTTCTGCTAAAGCCAGTGAGACATGTGCAGGACTGCTGTGTGCCCCTGCATGATTCTTTTTAAATTTAATTCGCTCTGTCTAGTCCTTTTATTCCCCGTCCCTGTATGTTTAAGTGCTAGACCCACTAACGGCTTTTGCCATTAGTCATTGGTGATGTGGACACGACTCTTCCCACTTGCTCTTGACACAGCCACACCCCACTCCTTTCTTCTTGTGTCCGCTGCTTTGCTTCTGTGGGAGACACAATCAAGGCACTATTAATGACTTGACCTCTGACCTCTGATTGGTGCCTCGGGGCACAGACGGTGTCATCAGGAGGAGGACAGATATGGAGAGGGGTGGGTGGATGAGGCACAGAGTTGAATGTAGGAAGACAGCTAACTTAAGAACTGACTCTATATGCTTTTCCAAGAAAAGGAGGGATTTGACCGAAGTCAAGGTCAACTGTTATTGGAGCACAGAACAAAAAGGGGCGGGACTTAGACAGGGTCAATTGAATTACAGTGTCACAGAAAATTAAAAAGAAAAGAAAAGGAGATAATGACAAATGGTGTTTGCCAGAAGCTCCTCTCCTCTCCTCTCCTCTCCTCTCCTCTCCTCTCCTCTCCTCTCCCCTCCTCTCCTCTCCTCTCCTCTCCTCTCCTCTCCTCTCAGCCATCCAGGCCAGCAGGCTGCTAATTGACCTATCTATTATTGATTAGCCCAGTCTCCCTTCCCTATTAGCCTCTATTAGTATCTGGTCCACAAATGGACAAGCTGCTAGCTTGTTGCTGTTCTCTGAGTATCCATTCACTTCCTCTTTTCTCAGTCTCCTCTTTCCTCAATTTATGTGCTCATATATCTATGTGTATGTAAACTTTATGAAAGCAGGCTGATTTGCCTGAGAGTTGAGGTGAAATTGTGAGAATCATCTGTGTGTGTGTGTGTGTGTGTGTGTGTGTGTGTGGGTGATGGACTGGAAGGGAGTACAGATACACAGGAAGCCTTTATAATGGACAGCTGTGTAGGTGTATCAACAGAGCCATTATCAGCAACAGGACAGGAAATTGTCTTTGTTAATTATTAAACCTTTGTGGCCTGTCATGGGATTTTTTTCTCTTGTGACACACACACACACACACGCAGACACACTGCCCGTCTTAGTCATTATTTGACTTACTGTGTCAGTCCAACACTCTTCACCTATATCATCAAAATGACCCTGACTAGTCACCTACTGCGTCACTGTGGGTTTTGTGATGCTTTGTGGTGTAGTTTCTGTTGAAAACCTTTGTTCTTCCTGTGGTGGAACATAGAATGAAGTCAACAACAACAAAAACCACAGCAACCGTTTTGAACACGGTAAAAATGATACATAATCAGAGAAGACTCCAAGAAGAAGCTGCAGTTCAAGGCCTCTCCTCAGCTCAGCTAACTTTGGGGTTAATGCCGTCACTTTTTCAGCTGTCTGAGGATAACAGACAGGACTTTTCTTGATCTTGTGAAGCTGCAGCGTTTATTAAGTGACAGTAACCTGTACTGTACATTTACTGCCACGCTGACAACTTACTGCTAACCTTACAGATGTTACACATTCCCCTACTTCTTAAAGGAGCTAACAAATTTAAATGTATGTGACAAAATCTAAGCTGTCTTCAGCCTCAGTTTGAGGTTTGCAACTTGCTTTTTCTTCACAGGGTTACCTGTAAAGTAACTTAAGAAGTTCTGTCAAACTTTTTACAGTTCAGATACAAAGAAACGTGCAAAATTAGTGGTTAAAGTCCAGAAGAAAGAGCATTTATAGAGTATAGCTTTCATATCAGCGAGACATAATGTTGGGAGGAATTTGATTTAAATGTTGAAAAGTGAGCATTTCAAACTAATGAAGCTTACCTCTGTGCTGCTAAAAGTTGAAGATTGATTGATGAGTGGATGATGTTATTGGTTGAAACTGGTTGATTTCTGTATGTAGGAATATAAAGAAATTGTGTTTTTTGGGGATTGTTTGGCATATATTGTTAAATAGAAGCACAATTTTGACTCAGGATGTGATCTAAAAGGAACTAAACCGTGTGTGTGTGTGTGTTAGTGTGTGTGCGTATGGGTTTAGGTCCTATTGATCCTCCAGCCTCGAGCAGCAGGCAAACTCTGACCTTTGGCATGCGACCCCCAGAGGTCATCGGTGACTTGCATGTGACACTGACCAGCTGTTGCTTCACCACTTGCATGTGGTATCAGTCCTTTGTGTGTGTGTGAGTGTGTGTGAGTGTGTGTGTGTGAGTGTGCCACCACATGCAGATGTTCGCTGGAACTGTGTGGTTTGTGCTGTTTTAATGAGAAATGTGTGGGGTCTGTGTGTGGTTGTGTGTGCAGCGGATAAAGACGTGTAGTTAAATTTTAAGGCAAAAAGAAGTGTTGCATGGATTTTCCAATTACAGCAGAAATATATAGTGTGGTGTATATTGTGTGGCAGCCTGCATGCTCATGTGAAGCTGCAACAAACCAGCTGTATCAGTGTGTGTTTGAATCTATTAGTGAGCACAAACTGAAACCCACAATTTAAAACTGCCACCCCACCGAATGCATCAGGTGAAAAACATCTGTGTGTGCGTGGGTGCATGTCTGTTTGTGTGTGTGTGTTCCCCTGTGGTGTTGGCTCAAGTGGGTTAATCTCACGCCATTTGGTTTTTGCCCAGATACCTCTCTGTCATGCTGTGTCTGCCCGTTTAACTCTCTTCCTCCTTTCCCTCTCCGGCTCGCTCTCCTGTTGTTTACAGCGTGCCCGAGAGAAAACATCTGCAGCAACGATATTACACAAGTGAGCACATAACACAAGCTGTGTGGTCATTCACTCAGAAAGGCTCTAAATTCTCTGGAGAAGTGAGTTGGGTGTAGTTTATCACAAAGAGCGATGTTAATTCTTATGCACATCTTTTGAAGCTTTCAGCACTTTGAACACAACCTCAGAGATTAATCCCTGTAGAGAGATTCTCTTTTGTATTTATCCCTCCTGAGGGAGGTCAAAGGTCAGCTACAGAATAGCAGCCCTAGAGCTGATTGTAGAACAGAGTCTCGCACTTCAGCACGGTGGATGCTGTCATCACTAGAGCACAGGAATCATGCAGAAATAGATTCATGGCAACTAATACAAAGAATTGTAGGTGGGAGGGAAACTATGGTACTTCTCTCTGGCTCAGAAGTGTTGGGTGCCAAGCTCAGTCTACTAGCATGAGATCAATTCCATTTATGAGTGTCATGTTCTCTACTAACATGACTCATTGTGCCACTGTTAAGTGGCAAGTAGTTTCAATTTTCTGTTGGCAGATATTTTTACAGTTACTTCTGTATTGTTTTGGATTTGTGGAAGACGTTTTAGTTAAGTGAGAGTCAGACCCCTTCAAAGGAACGCAACAGCCACGTTTCCACCGCAGGAACTTTCCCCAGGGACCAGGAACCTCTGGAAGAACTCAGCGCATTTCCTCCACAGGGACCAGAGCCTAAAGCTCCGGGGAAATTATTTTACCCCCTCAAGGTGGTAGAACTTTTGGAGGTTCATGCGAAATTGATTGCAGGTCCGTGAATTGAATTGAATCAATATCGTAACTTGGTGGACTTGTTGTGATATCAGCAAATATCGTACTGTTGTCCAAATAATTGATATAATATCGTATCATGATGAAACTTTTGATTTACATCTCTACATCCCCCAGCCACTGCTTTGAAAATCTGCCTCTGGAAACCAGTTTGAGTTCTGTTCCTTGTGCTACGACACATCAACGTTTACTTACTTAAGAAAGCAAACGACAAATGGACGGACAAAAAAGTTCAGAACTTAAAAAACAAACAGACAAATAATGATGCCTGTCAGTGGCTTTGTATGGCCTCATCGTTGTTGTATAATTATGCACTGACTTTTCTTGCTTCACTGGATTAATTTGCCTAATTTTCACAAGTCTTTAAACTGGGGTGGAAATGCAGACAACAATGGACTGAAAGAACTTTTTAGTTCCTTGCAAAGTAGTTCCTGGGACTCAAAGTTTTAGGTACTTTTAATGGAAACAGCTAGAAGTCAAGGATTTTCCCCCCTTTTTGTGAAATATTGGATCTATTTACTTTTTAGAGCCTTGAACAATTATTCAATGAAAACTTTTGAAGTTCGGAGGGTAAATATGTCTTCGTTATAACTTCTAACAACTGTGAAATGTGATGGAATATAAAGCGTGCTAAAAAAATGGAAATCCTCAAGCACAGCACAAGTACCTCAAACTTTAACTTTAAGTACAAAAGACAAAGGAAGAGAACAACAGCCCAAGTGTAACAGATGTTATGGCTGCTCCATCTGTGTTTGGCTTTAAAGAAACACAGATTGTCTCACTGTTTAGTCTGAATCCACCGGCCAGAACCTAAACAGAGCCAGACAGGTGAGCATTGTGTTCCTTTGTGTCAAACATTTCACTGTATTATACAGGAACAAAGGTGTCCTGCCAGATTTGCTGGTAGATTTGGCACATTATAAACACATTCAAATATTTATGGGGATATACTAGACGTTTTTCCTTCAACACTAATGCACCAGATTTCAGAGATCAATACTGTGGATATACTGAATATATATAAGACTTTTTAAAGGCCTGCTGTTCCTCCTTCATATTAAAGATTCATGATGACGTAGGATAATATGCTGAGATATTTATATTATGCAACGCGATGGCTTTATTATATCTCAGTACAGTTTTACTTACAGTAAGATAAAAATAACAGGATTGTGTTGATTCAGTGACTCATTCATACAGAAACTCTCCCTCACATACACCCTGGGCTTTATGTACACACATGAAGTGAACGCTGCAGGCACCGGTTCCTAAACCAACACACACACTCTCACTCTCACACACACACACCGCTCCCACACTCGCACATGCTAATCCTGCAGGGCATGGGCGAATTTAGGGCAAGCCTGATTAGTAGTGCTACTGCTTATCACCCAGAGCCAGGGAGAGAGCTGGGAGGTGGGAGGGAAGTTGGGGGAGTGGAAGGAGAGGTTGTGGGAGGTTGGGAAGTGGGAGCAGAGGGCGAGAGATTTGGAGGTACAGCAATGCGGTTCCACACAAAGGAATTTTTTTTTTCCAATGCCTATTATTATTACCATTTTATTCATCTAAAATCGTCCAAATATAAACATGTGCCCCGGAAGAAACGGAATAATAAACAGACACAGAAGAAGAAGAGTGGCGGAGTGTTAAGTGATGACATGGACAATCAGCCACCGCAACCTTGGACCTCCTCCTCCTCCTCCTCTTCTTCTTCTTCCTTCCTACAACCTTCATTTCTACCTCTCCCATATCCTTGTGTCACTTTCTGACGCCTTATTTCCTTCCTTCCTCCTACATCTCCTCCAATCTTCCCTGTCTCTCCTCTCCCAACCTGTTTTCTTTACACTTGGTAATCCTCCACTTCCCTCAGGACTTTTGCACAGCGTGTATGTGAGTGTGTGTGTTTGTGTGTGTGTTTGTGTGTGTGTATTGCTGCTCCAAGTGAAGTGGAACCTCAAAGGAGAGGCCAGCAATGTGATTCGGGGTCATTTGGTGTTTTTGATGTCTTCACTTCACTGAGTTGAGCGCAGGAAGGCCACATATGCACTACAAAGTGGGTACCACTGCCTTATAAGGCACTTTTAGGGTTTATGAGTCGTAACTAAACGCTTAACAAAACATTTATTAATATAAATAACTACTAAGAACTACTTTGGGGTTGCCAGGTTGTGAAAAAATCCTTTTGTCTTGTTGAAAACCGTTCCAAAGGACCAGAATTTCAGTTTATTAACATTTACAACAGCATACACAACAAATTATTGTAAGAATTCTTTATTATCGACATCTTAAAGGCGCAGTAAGCGATTCTCAAGAAAGAAGGTTGATTGCTGTCGTGCTCTGAGGTCAGAAAATACTTTCATTCTTGGAATGAAGCTATTTTTCCTCTCAGATCACTTGAATCACATCATGCTTAAATGTTATTTCAGAACTTTTGCCCAAAGGTGCCAAAAATAAACTGTCCACCCCGGCTTTAACTTCTATAACTACAGACTTAACGGCTTAACAGGAAGTGACCCTTTACTGAAGAAGCATTTTGTTACTAAACAGAAAGGATGAGCGGCTGCCAAGGAGCCCTGCAAACCTATTCTTGTTCTTACTAAAGTTCCCATTAAATCAAAAAGGATTTTTAAGTGTCAGTATTACATATGTGATGCATCATAGCAGGGCCGGGGGGTGCTGTTGGCTTCTGTAAATGCCAATCAGTGTCCATGATAAATCCCTCCCTAGCTGGAAATTGGAGGAAACATGTAAGCAATAAGCACACAGCTAGATGTTTCATGGGAACTTTAATGATTTCTGCATCTGCAAAGCAAACAATTACACAAGTTATGAACACTTGATGAAGGGTATTAGAAAGTCTTACCCTAAGGTGTATCATATTCTATCATAGCTTTTGTTGCCGCTGTCAATATGTTTGTACATTAACTAAAACTTTTCCAAGCATCTCTACACATCCCTGAAGAACCATAAAATGTTTGCTGTTGACTTACTTAAATTAAAAGCCACCTTCAGTGTCACTAAACACAACTCTTGCGTCTCTTTTCCCTGCTAATGTTTCTCAGTATACTGCTTTTTTTTTTTTTTTTTTTCTTAGTAAGAAATCAGCTCAGTCACGCACGCACCGACACTTTACTCTGATAGGACGAACTGGTTTTTCATTTAGACGTTCATTTCGGGGGTGAAATTGGTTTTAGATTTTATTAAAGTGGCCATGAAAGGTTTTACAAACTATTATATTGGACTTGATGAAATGTGCAGACGCACTGGCACACAGGCAAGCCTTTACTGTGGCTGTAATGAATCTAACTCGAAGGACAAAATAAGCTGTTCGACGGACCTCGGTACAAGGCTCTGTTATGTGTTTGTGTACTCAGAGTGACCTTGTTCTTCTTTATGGCAAGTTTGTTTTGCGCGCTGTCTTATATTGGTTATATTACACTATAGAGTTTATAATTTAGCTGTGACGGTGCCTCATCTAATGTATTTCAAGTTTTCATCTTATGGTGTAATTCTGCTCTTAGTGAGACATGATTGCTCTCTCAGAAACTTGTACACAACCTTAAAGAAAGATTGGCCGCTGCAAATTCTGTTTGCGGTTTGTCTCTTTGGATATGATTGCAAGTAAACGAACCAAATCACAGCTGCAAACACTTCAGTGAGATTAACTTTTCAACGTCGAGTGCGTCCATACATAGAGAAGTGTCACGCAGATGTTCTGCTTTAGCGTCAGTAGCGTTCAGCTGCATTGGTATGTGGAGAGCGACGCTAACGGGAGCTAAATGATTACCGGCCTCTCTGTAGATCTAACGAGCACACGGCTTTGATGCTTTCAGGCCTTTGTGAGGCCCGTTCATCGACTGAAAGGGGCTGAAATTGACTGTGACCACTACAAGAGGATGCTTGTCTTTCTCTTTTCACTTCACTTTCTCTTGATCTCTGTCATGCACACACGTATGATAAATGAGACTGTGATGTCCTCGCAAACTAAGGTGAAAGAAGAACAGGAAGTCTAGAGGACAACAGACGTGGCCAAAAATATTTATCTGTATGTTTCAGATCACGTTTTGAAAAAGCCTCGCTGTCGTACTTTAACGCGCTCTAGAAACAGCTCTTGAGACAGGATATGCCTGAATAGCTGACTTCTGTCATCAATCAAAGCAAAGACAATGAGCCACTTAAGAACAATAAGAAGGGGTTAACCAAACAGTACACACACACACACACACACACACACACACAGAAACAATCTGAGCACTATTTACATTGTCTGGACGCTGGAACAGACATTATATTTTTGGTTTTTTTCCCTCTGGTAAATCATATTCAAATTAAGCTACTGTTTATAATAAACTTTGCCATGTCTGTGTGCAGCAGACAGAAACATTCAGTGGAAGTCATTTTCATTTTCTGAACATGCAACATAACAATACTGGGCTTTTATTTTAGGTGATAATGCCTATGATATACTTGCTTGTACTGTAGCTGTGCTATGATGGCTGCCTTCTTGCTGCATCCTCAAACCCCAACTTTTTTTTTTTTTTTCATGTAGGCCTACACTCATTTGGCTCATTTTCAAAGCCTCTTTGGAATGAAAAGAATGGTGACCACATTAGTGATAAATCCTGGCAGCAGAGCTTCTAACATCCACTGTCGCCAAATTAGGTTGGATGTGTTTAACTAACACGGGTATTTTTGGCCTGAAGTTCAGACATTATTGGTCATCGTCTGTCCATCTTTGGTTTTAGAGGGATTACACTACCGTTTACCGTAACCCGACGCCAGATAGTTTGTTAAAGAGTACCGTCTGGGAAGTCGTCCTTACAGACTGTTTGGAAAAGGGCAGGCGCTTTCAGAAACCACTCGGCAGGTGATTGGATGAACTATCTTTCTAATCGTGTATAACACTGGCTAACTTCCGTGGACTCTTCTCGCTGTCCTCACACCTAAAACCACACCTGTGGCTGCCAGGAGGAATAGGGCGGGGCATAAGTGCGTGCGATGTGCAACTGAGGTATGGTGAGATGGTGATGCTTCACAGCCGAGCAGAAACTTAGCAGTAAGCTGTTGTTCTGGCAGTGAATGTACAGTTCAGGTTTCAGCGTGCCCGTTAAAAAACGCTGTATCTTCTCAAGACCAAGAAAATTCTCGTCCGTTGTTTCCCCACTGCTGGAAAAGTGATGGCGATTGGGTAAGATGAGCAGGAAAGGCTCATGTTAAGCTAATGCTAATGCTAGCATTGTGCCTTTCCTTTCAGAAGCTTTGTAATTCGACCTTTAACTGCAGTGTGTTTTTGGAGACAAAATAAAATAAATCCATGGTGATAAATCCAAGCTAGCTACAGTATTTATCAGTTTTTCCATCTTGAGTTGCTGATGCCTTTGGTTGCGTCTCTCGACCAATCGGAGGCTGACTTGCCGACCAGTCGGAGGCTGTGTGCCTGATTTGTGTGTGACGGCGCTTATCCATAGATGCATTAATTGATCGGTGTGCTGATCTGAACATGAGACTGACCTTTCAAAATGAAATTTGCAGCAGTGACGTTAATGAGCTCAGCCCTGCGGTAGGCATCACATGACCCTGGTATTGCGGTAATGCCGTTCTCATCACAGCTCTACTGTCAGCTCGAGTAATGTTATCTTCACTTCAACCTTATTCTCCTCTGCTCTGCTGTGTGTGTGTGTGTGTGTGTGTGGAGGGGATTAGAGAGCAGAGGAGAGGATAGAAACTTGTGCAACAGTAAATGACAAGCAGAATGAGGTAAAGAGTCTCACACAGTTGAAATGAAACGAGTGCACACAAATCAGGTAAATAACATAAATAAAATATTACGTTTCTTTCAGGAGGTGAGGGCACCCCAAGGCAATGGTAGGGGAAACACTGGGTTAAAAATAAGAACACTGTTCACCTGAAATACTGTAACACCCTTGGCAACATCGGCCCCGACCGTAATTATTTTTTATCATTTATTTTCTATTTTAAAACCCACAGTAGGCTTTGCACCCGTGCATAAATGACAGGGGGATTGTCTCACTTTGGATGATGCCACTCGTCTGCTATCACTCATCGTAATGCAGGCAGAAGTGTTCGGGGAGCCCGCTAATGGCTTTGCTCTTCTAATGGGACGCTCCGTCAAAAAGCCGGTGTATTCTTTAAACCTGTGGAGTACATCTGTGTGACTGCTGCTGAACAATTCAGAGGAAACCGCAGCTGGAAAATGGCATTGAGCTGAGTGGATGATAGCGCTATAAATGTGTGTTTCTGCAGAGTGTGGGACTGTGTTGATCGTGCAGCTGTGTCCTGTCTCACCGTAGGGGCTCAGAGTGTGTGTGCGCGCGTGTGTGTTAAGAGAGTGTGGGGGCAGGAGTGTGTGTGTGTGTGTATGTGTGTGTGTGTGTGTGTGTGTGTGTGTGTGTGCCTCTCTGCATCTCTTCTCTCCATCCCGTCAGTTTTGATTGACAGATGAAGGCGGGAGGTGTATAATTTATCACTTCCTGGTTGGTCCAATCCCACAATGCCCTGCAGCCAGAGACCAGGTTTGGTCCCCCAGAGCAAAAGCCAGTTTATTAAACCCTTAATGGACACAACACACACACACACACATACACACACACACACACACACACACACACACACACACACACACACACACACACACACACACACACACACACACACAGACTCTGTTGGTCTCTCTCCCTGGCTGCCTCTCAGTCATGTTTAATGTATAATGAATGAATGATTCATGGCAGGGGAGAGGATTTTGTATTTTAGGACTACTTATTCATTTTTCATTTATACTCACACCAGTCGCTTTTTAAAATATACCCTGGGTGTGATTTTTTTTTTTTCATCAGCGTGTATAAGGTCGCCAGGTTTTCCAGACATGTCATCCAGATAATTCTTAATGTGAAGTTCCTCATTTTCTGGTAAATCCTGTATTTTGTCTATTGTCCCAGTTACACCCCCGTTATGTCACAGCATTTATAAAGCACTTTAATAACCGCTGCTCTATTTTTGATTTTTATTTATCCAGGGATTACACTGTGTGGGATGCTTGTTCTTTTAAACAGCAACACCTGGCTTCCGATTCATACGTAAAGCTGCACAATATGTTATCTCTCTTATAATGAGACTAAAGAGAATTACCACCCAAACCTGCAGTTCCCTTCACTTTATGGAGCTTTTTGCAGGATTTTGAGATCGCAAAAAAAAAAGTCTTAAAAAGCAGAAAATTCAATAATCTGAATTTCATGTCTGAAATATGATTTTGACAGGTCTTAAAAGTGTAATTACGAAGTTAACGTTACTTTAATGAAGTTGGATCTAATTTCAGTCTTGCTTTTAAATGTGCTTTTGGGAAAAAAATTGTATTGATCGCGCTGAAACACATAAAATGAAACCAAAACTAGCTAGTGGAGCATTTACGGCAAGTGTACGTCACATATTTTGTATAAGTAGAATATTTTCACCACTTTACCTTGCTGTTTGACGGTCTTTTCCGACAGCAGACAGCTGTTACATGAGCCTCATGCTGCTCTCTCCACAGTCCCCAGACTCCATTGGCAAAATCAATAACTTTGCCTCACACAAAACCAGAGTTACTGGTCTACTGCTGCCTCTATCTGTCAGTTAGTTTGTGCTATTGTGTGATTTTGAAAGTTTAGATTCAATGAAGTCACACAATAACACAAACTAACCAGCACATGGAGGCAGCAGTAGACCAGTGACTCCTGTATTCTGCTGGGTATAAATTACTGATTTTGCCTATGGAGTTTGGTTGGTTTGGAGAGAGCTACACAAACTACCTGAACTATCCCTTTTAGTCGTAAATGCAGGACAGAAAAAGCACTTTAGATCAGATTTAGCCTCGGCTTTGTCTCTATTTGATAACGTTCCCATCGCACATCTCCACATACACGCGTCGCACATGAAGGGGCACAGTATGTGCACGCCACAAAGACACACAGGCGGGAGGTGATATTTGATACGTGGTGAGCTGCAGGCTCCCGCTGTCAAAGAGGAGGCATTTACCCAACCTGGCGAGCATCCTCTCTGCCCGTGTGACACATGTCAAATCAAATCTATTCATAAAGTGCTTCTGACACACGGCTCTGTATGTCATCATGCAGATAAAAGACAAACCGCAAGTTATATGTCTTTCTGACACCTTTTTAATTTTTTTGAAGTGTGTGCCTGGATGCATAGGGTTAGAGGTGTGTGTGTGTGACTGTGTGCGGGGAGGGCAGATGGTGTCGCTCTAGGAATCATCTCTCTACATTAGGGTGTACAGCAGGTGGTGGCCCCACGTGCGTGTGTCTATATGTGTGTGTCCTACATAGCCGGCGAGGACCAGCGTACAAGGACATCTCTGCAGACCTTGCCTTTGGCCTGTGTCACTAACACTCACGTCTACTTTGCTGTCTCTGTGTGTATTTATATATACACTATACACTGTTATAACAAAAACGAGAAAATGCTAAACTTTCAAGTAAGGCTGTGACAGTTTTTCTTAACTCGGTGACAAAGCAGCATATTCCCATTGGATGGAGGTTTACTGCAACCGCCTTAATTATATGTTCTACTGGATTTTATTCAAGCATACTGTCATTAGCGTAGCGTAGCTTTTATTTTAAAGGAATAGTGCATAAGTGTGAGTGAAGGAGACTTAAACTTAGCAGTAAGTCGTCAGTCTGGCAGTAAATATACAGTGCATGTTAGAGTGTGTCAGTTAATAGACGCTGCAGCTTCCTAAGACCAAGAAAAGTCTAATCTGTTGTTTCCCAACTGCTGAAAGAGTTGCGAGTTATTTTTTTGCACTCCCTAATATTGATGTTGGCATCAGCCCCAAAAATCCACTATTGGTCGGGCTGTATGTCTTTTGTGTGGCTGCAGGGTGATGAAAGGATGAATGGATGACAGAGCAGATGAAGAGAAGCGACAAAAGGGACACGAGCATGAAAAGCAGAAGACTCTGGAGGTCTCTAATGTTTTTGTTGTCTCACTTTTTATCTCCTTCAGCTTTCAGTTGAGTTCAGCTCTGATTGACAGATTGAGGAGGGAAGTGTTTATTTTATTAGCTCAGGGTTTAAAAGTGGAAGAAAAACTTTTCTTTTAATCGAGGGAAAACACAAAGAAGCTTCACAGACACATTATATCAGCGGCTTTATTGCACTTGAGGAGCAGTTAAATAAATATGTGTGTGTTGTCTGATCTCCCTCATCACACTGGCTGATTTTCAGGAAGTGCCATCCCTCTGCGAGCCAATCGCAGCGTGGCTTGCTATTTGACCGCCTGGAGGCTTTCAGCCGAACAGATGGCTCCTTAGTGAATGAGAAATGACATTCATGTGAAATGTTACGGGAAACAGACTCAGAGCGACTGGATGAGGGAGTCTGGATGGAGGCAGGGGCAGAGAAAATGTCTGTGATTCGGTTACGGGCAGATGTCAGCATGTTGGGGTCTTTTTTTTTTTTTTTCACAGAACAACATAGACAGGCTCTAAGTGGAAAACCATGTCAACGCAGAGAGCCATTTATCAGAATATCCTGACATGCTACTTTAAGACCCAGCCACCATAACAGGAGCAGAGGATGAAGGTGCTGCTGGTTTAAATCTTTAAATCAACAGCTGCCAAATTGATAATCATGTTTCCTCAAAGGAATTTCCAAAATACATAGCGCTCTTTCATTGCGCTTTCAAGCTCTAATTGCAGTTGATGTACTTATGTTAAACGTCTGCTCCTTTCTGTTTTGCTTTTGAATTCACTCCGCCTCTGTTATAATGTGTTACACCGTCACCTCCTCACCTCCACCTGCAGAATAATGCAGGGTGTGTGCGTGAGTGAGTGCTTTTGTTCTTTCCTTTCTTCTCCCGTTCTCTGATTTTCCCTTATTATCAACTGAGTTAGAAAAGCCCATTACAGAGAGGAATGCTGTTTGTTCTCCTATCTACCATTTATGGGCCTATTATTCTATTTGAAGCCTGCACACTAAGTAGAGGAGAGTGTGTTTGTGCGTGTGTTTATAGAGGATGATATGGCTACTTAAGAGGCAAAAGCTGAAACATCTTAAGCAAAATTATGTAACCCTTGAAATAAAAAAAAAAATGCAGTGCTCTTACAAAAGAAAATCAGAGTTCATTAGCAACAAAACATAACATATCAAGTTAAATTCATTGATTTCTGGAGACCATGTTGCACTGATTCACCACCGGCTTGTTTGCTAAGAGTTAGCATGTATCCAGCAGATGCATAGGAGCCTGAAAGTCCTGTTGGAGTTGAATTATTCACCTTGTTATGCCCATATTAGGGATGCTGAAATGGATACTCAGTAAAAATATGCGATCGGGATTAATGCTTTATAGTCGCCAAACGCAAAAACCAACCGAAACTTTTCAGCTGAGTTGGTGTCTTGAAAGCTAACAAACATAAAAGAGCACTTCAACCCCAGAATCATTTGTATATAAAATGACTCACCTTGAATTCCTGAAAACTTTTTGTCCTAATGTCTTCACACAAGACACTGGTTCACCTGAAAGGCTCTGCTACACTAAATGGAACAGGGCCTTAATAAGTATCATTGGTTCAACTTTTTTCTAAAGTTTGCAGATGATGACTAACACAGTATCTTATATGAAGCTGTTGTGAGTGTGCATATGCTTGTGTTTGCACAAACATGGGCGTAGGCTGTTATTGTCATTAATCATGTTTCATTAGCTGTTTGATTGTGAAAGTACACTGAATAATGTCTAATGAGTAATATGTAATATATTCTGTTGCTCTTGCTGGTTTGTTTGCGGTTAAATTAACATCACAGGCTTTATTCGTCAGCATTAGTCTTTAATCTATCCCCTGATGAGTTAATCTGTGCCACAATGAGTTTCTTCCTTTGTGGCGCGTTCCTTTGATTGGTCGTGTAGTACGACTCGGAAACCAATCGCTGGTTCCACCTTTGGAAATGAGACTGTCGCTATGAATCTTCTGTTCTTTTTGAGTTTTTTTTTCATTAAGGTCAACAAAGGGCAGCATTGTGGGACTTCACACACACACACACACACACACACACACACACACACACACACACACACACACACACACACACACACACACACACACATTTTCTCACCAGCACTCCAAAACAGTCAGTACACAGCTGTGCTCTTTCCTCGCAGCAGCTGGGACACGAACACACACACTAATATGCTTTGTCCTGTACTGGATGATAAAGGAGGAGAGAGAGAGTGACTGAGAGAACAAAAAATAAATGGAACACAATTGGAAAGCTTCTGGGATTTGATTTTATATTACAGTTTTGAGATTAAGGAGACAAATCTAGCTGAGATTATTACGCGCGTGTGAAAGATTTATGCCTTATTTATTATATATAACGATTATGCATAATTTAGTTTATTGTACTTTTCCCCAGCAGTGGATTTGACTGAATTAAAATATGTGGGGAACATAAGAATAGAGGCAAATAGAGGAAGAATAATGGAGATGGAAAACAAGACAAACAGAGTGGAGTTGATGTTTGTTTTGTATTATGGATGGGGGGAAAATCAAGATAGTGTAGTATCACAATATTTTTCATAGCAACATTGCGTTGGATTTTAATTATCATGCCCTTCAGCCTGAAATAAGAGCTTAAAGTAGACGTTTGTTTATTGGAACATAAAATAGCTAATTCAGATAACTAACATATGACTAAAACTGACTGGCATTTTAGTCAAAAGATTGTGTCTAAAAGTAAACCAACACTGGGAATAAAAAAGTTAAAAAGAGTGATGAGGACTGAGAGGGATTAAAGGAGTTAATCTGTGGCTCTGATTGTGTGAGAGGACAGGGTGAAACCAGGGTTACTCTCATCTCTCTTCCCTCCTGTTCTCATCCCTCATCTCTTTATCTCTTCAATCTGTTTCTTGAGAACGTGGCGTGTGATTCACCTCATCCTGTCCATCATTTATTCTGCATTAACGCGGGTGAAGGAGGCACTTTGGTGCATTTATCTCTGGATCATGCAGCACAGTTTCCTGTAAACCTCGGCTGCTTCCAGCGCTCCGAGTGCATCTTTTAGAATCGCTGTGGGTTGATTGACAGCGGCGTTAACTTCTCCTGGATCTTTCTTCCCTTTCTGTCCACAGGCCAAAAGATTCTTGGTCCAAAGGACTTCAAGGGCGTGGCCAACTTCAGCACCTTCCTACTGGACCAATCATCAGGCATGCTGTTCCTGGGGGCCAGGGACGCCATACTGGCTGTGGACACCAAAAACCTCAACCAAGAACCACAAAAGGTACAAAGTGTGTGCGTGTGTTTACATCTTCTTTTTGTGAGAGCTATCTGTAGACTGAAAATGAAGCCAGCAGGTGATTAGCTTAATTAATGAGCTTTGTAGGCGCAGGTTGGCAGTTTTCTTTTAAGATTTGGACAAAGTACAAGCGGAGGCTCGCTGTTTCCCCTGCTTTCTCTTCCAGTCTGTGCTAAGCTAAGCTAACTGGCTGTGACATCCTACTTAACATACAAACACAAGAGAGGTATAGATTTTCTTGCCTAACCCTGTTAGAAAGCAAAAAAAAGCCCATTTCCCCCAAAACTCCAAGGATTACATTTGTCTTTCCACTCAGTTTCTCTCTGTCACGAGGATCAAAAAATGAATTATGAGCTCATTGCTGTAAAAACTTGGCCAGGGCCGTTTGTGATGATCTGTATCTCTCTTTGTAACCATAAATTATGGACATAATTGACTCAAGGACTGGATTCAAAATGCCAAGTGATGTTGGCAGAGCCACTTTCAGCGTTTAGAGTTTGCAGAGGTGAGGACTCTCTGGGTGATTAATAGTGAATGAATTTTACGGTTTGAGCTACTCGACTAATAAACTGGAGAAAAAACAGGAACTTTGGCCAAAAGCTGCGATGAAGATTGACTTACTAATCAGCTACTGATGTGCAAGTGATGATGACTTATCCAATTCTTTCTTTTTACTTCTTCCAGATCGTTTGGGACGTGCCGGAGGAGAAGAGGAGGTCTTGTGTGGCAAAGGGAAAGACAGAGGTGAGAGCTGTTTGTCAGTGTGTGTTTTCCCTCCTTCGACTGAAGTCATTTGACTGTAAGAAAATTACCACCAACACACATTAAAGGGTTAACGGTATCTCTGTCTTCCAGTAATACTGTTACTTAATACTGATGTTGTCTGGAAACAGAGTCCTGCATGTGCCAAAAAGTCCAGGCTTAGCCTAATCCTACTCCATGGTGTTCAAGCCCTAACCTGACCCCAGCCCGACAACGTCTGCAAATTTTCAGCCTGAGTCTGCTCCATCTCGACAATTTTTTACGTACTTTGAGCTCCCTCTGAGGGGCGATCACGCCAAAATGGGCTGCTGGGACGGCGCGTCTGGCGTGCGCTCCGCTCGGATGCGCGCTGTATCTGATACAAGCGAAGCAACACGATCCAGCAGCAACTAAGCAAATAAAGATTCTTGGCATTCCTTTATTTGCACTGTACGTGACCAATCGGCTCGTTGTTTTTTAGTGTTAATCGAAGCAAAACTCTTCCGAAGTGCAGCAGAAGCAGTAGAAACGTTTAAGAAAGTCGCCACGTCAAGTCATACAAAATTCTGATGACCTGCCCAGTTTCCACGTTTAAATCCATTAAAAGACAGCAGTCATGAAAAGCTGAGTTTTATTTTCGTCTGTTACAGCCTCCTTGCACCTTATAACTCTTACTGACTTACTGTATTCAACACAAATTGAGCCAAGAGAAACACTTTGTCTGTAAACAGGTACTGAAGTCTACATTCATCAGACATGGAAAACAAACCCAAACAATCATCAGGCATTTTAAGAAAAAGCCTGTGTCTAAAATTATGATATAATGGACAATAGTCAGTCTCCCAAACCACACAGATATCGCACTTTCCACTGCCAAAGGCGAGACAGACCTCTGTGCTCCAGTCTGCCCCTAATGGACTCTGTGTTTCCTGTCTCCTCTGTCAGGAATACAAACACTGAAATTATGTTTCTGCAGAACAGATTGTCAGTAACATATTTTGTATAATTTATGTAAATGCACTGAAAGTAATTATTTAAGTCTCACAAATGTCCTGTTGAATCCAATTTTAGTTCTTCTACTGTGAATCTTTGAGATTTAGGTATTGAATATTAAACCTGCAGTGGAGAATCTTTGTCTCCCCCCTCTGGCAGTGAGAGTAATTACACACACAGACACACACATTCTTATTTTGTACAGTATGCCTCTGCCCTGCCCCTGATTGCTGAGGCCTGCTCCGTGGCTACAGTCGCTCAGTCCCTCAGCTCTGACAAACCAATCACTGCTAAAACAGCGCTGTGACGCCGCCTCAGCACCAGATTTGAAACTCTTGTGTACTGTGAAATACGGGGAGATTTGATCGTCAGCGTGTTTGGCAAGAGCTTGAATGTATTTATGCATGTTTTTGCTAAGAACGTCGAAAGCTAAACCTAAATAGATTTGATGAGGAGCCGGAGTGAGTCGGATGCAATAAAAAGCCATCAAATTCCAACCGTAGTGTATTAATATTCCCATCTTATTTTAAGCAGAATTTATTGGACTCAAGCGGCCTCAGACTTTTGAAGTGTGTGATGGAGGCTATTTTTTGTGCTGCAGCATGGACATGTATGTGTGTGTGTTAGTCACAACCCGCTGTTAGGCATCGGATGGGAAGTTCTGGGATTTATGCCAAGACCTCATCAGGGGTATGCATGGGTGTGTGTGTGTGTGTGTGTGTGTGTGTGTGTGTGTGTGTGTGTGTGTGTGTGTGTGTGTGTGTGTGTGTGTGTGTGTGTGTAGACAAAACGAGTAAGAGTAAGACAGGGTGTATGTGAAGTCACAGATGTCCGGTAACTGTCTGTGGAAACTGATTAAATAGAGCGTACTGTACACTCAAGCTGTACATCTCATTACGCGTCCACTACAACAGGACATCAACCAGACCGCTTACAGTAAACCAACCGCACGCTGGCTGGAGCTGCATTTGTTGAGTAACGTCTCGCTGAACCGTTGGTTTTGACAGTTTACCAGGCAGTACCAGCTTCAGCGTGGTAACATAGCATCTGCGATCACTCTAATGACCTGATAACGCTCAAAAAATGTCTGAAAAATGCCATTAATCCAGCAAATTGAGGTCAAATCAAAAGATAAACAAAGCTAACGGAAGGTCAGTGTATTAAAAGAGGGGAAGTACAATTAGTTTTGACCCAGTTTTTCTGCTTTCCACTGTAACGAGAGAGAGAGAGAGAGAGAGGTGAAAGACTAATAAAAGCAGGAAAGAGAAGGGTTGTGTTTTCATTCTGAGAAAACATTGATTACAAGATTATATGTGAGTCAGAGGGATTACAATAAGAAGAAAGAGAGAAGGGACGGATGCAGGAAGAGGAAGAGTCATAGATGGGAGCGAGCAAGACGGGATGAGGTGTATTGTTAAACCGAGAGAGAGAGAAGTGGATTAAGACTGGAGAGACAAGACCACAGACTCAACAAGAAAGTACCTTGAAGTTGACCCAGAGAGCTGCGTCTGTGTGTGTGTGTGTGTGTGTGTGTGTGTGTGTGTGTGTGTGTGTGTGTGTGTGTGTGTGTGTGTGTGTGTGTGTGTCACAGGGGCAAATCTGGGCAAGTTAGCGAGATTGCACACTGCTCTGCTGCTGCTATCAGCAGGACGTTACTAAACACAGGAAATCAGGGACGTGTAATAGATAAAATGATATTTCACCGGAGTTTGACGTCAGGATTGCAGTAATCATAAGGCAGAAGAAAACATCGTCAGCTTATTGTGAGACTAAAAACGCAGGTACACACTCTTCTACTGAGCTCAGGTCTGTCAAGTCCAACAGGAAATCTATTATTACTCAAATTGCAAAATAAAAAAAAAAGCAACATAGTTGTTTGATGGACAATTAAAAGGTAGTTAGTTAGTTAGTTAGTTAGGTAGTTTTATGGTAATATGACTTGATGTGATAATAGATGGTTCAGTGTTCAGTAACAAGCCTCCTGGTGGGAAAAAAGAGAATGTACTGTTTTGCAGAAGAAAGAGTGAATTAAGTGCAGAATATAAGGAGGGCATGAAGTTGAGCATGTGGTAAAGAGAATAGCATTCTGCCATTCCCACACACACACACACACACACACACACACACACACACACACACACACACACACACACACACACACACACACTTGTAATTCTCTGTAATTATTGTAAAATTGCTCTTAGTAAGTAAGTGTCAGTTAGCATGAAAGCTTTTAAGTGTTTTGGTGGCAGGACATTTAATTTCCACAGTGAGCTCTAAAAATCACAGAAGCTTTTAACATAAGGAAGCATAATGATAATAATTATCTCCAACATGCTCACATAGAATAGAATAAACTAGAAAAGAACTGGAAAGAGCCATTCGATTCACCCATTGTGATTGTGAATGAAGCTCATTAGCATGAATGAGGTTAATTTGGACCAATGGAATAGCTAATCCCGCGCTGATCCCATTGTTACCAGGCTGAGCTCTCCTTCTCTCTCTCTCTGGCTCTCTGTCCGTCTCACGTGGAGCCGTACCAGTGTGAGGGCGGGTGGGTGGTGCGGTGGCGGGGGCTGATTTGGGCGACATGATCTGGGCATCAGAGAGGATCAGGTCCCTGGGGCGAAGGTGACTCAGGCCTGGAGCTAATCCAGGATGGCACGCAAAGACACACACACACACACACAAGTAGATAAAAAAAAAATTGCCTGCCTGGCTGCGTCATGCTTTCATGGTCACTGGGGAGGGACAATAAGAGGTGTTTTTCCATAACAGCTGTGGTCTGACTATGCATGCTTAAAGACGGGAGGGAGTAAAAAAGAGAGAGGGGAGCTCGACAAATACATCATCTGCGTTGTGTATTTATGAGACGCACTGAGAAGCACATAAGTGTGCTCGTTGTGTTTTATTCATGCCTGAATATCTGGGGTCTTAAGTTGCAGCTTTTTTTTTTGCAGTTTAGTCTGGGTTAGTATGGATGATCTCTCTTCAGGTAGCAGTGGGGGTCTCAAGTGTCCGTCCCACCAGAGGGGGTCTCCAATTTCCAGTCAGAATCATTGATACTCCAAGCTGTTCTCAGAAACCACTCCGACCTTTCTGTTCAAGCTCAGTGTGGTTGATACAGCAGCGCTTCTGTGCAGAGACTCCAGACTGTTGAGCACCTGAAGTCACATATCAAGCAGGGATGGGAAAGAATTTCACTGACTGAGTGTTGTTAAAAGAAAAGGGGACGTGACATGTCCGTGCTTCAACTTTTTTTGGAACATGTTGCAGGCATCAAATTCCACGCAGGTCGAAAAGGATTTGCAAATCATTGCATTATGTTTTTACTTACATTTTACACAATGTCCCAACTTTTTAGGATCAACACGGAAAGGTCCAGATGATTAGGGTGGACAATACCAAACTTTTTCAATTTGATATGATACGATACATGATGACACATTGTAGGATTCAGTCTGTATTTTACTGTGAGAAAAAGCTGTGTGGTACTTTACTGCCACATCTTCTTCTGCATCTTGCTCTATTTTTATCTGCAGGTGAAAAGATGCACCACATTTCCACATTTCCATTGTGTTTCCTTTCTGCCATTTTCTCACACATTTGATGCAGAAGTGTGAGTCTGTCTGTGGCCACTATGTGTCATAGGTTTACAGTCATGTGACCCGAGTGAGCTAAATAAAAATGTCTGGGTTGTTTACTGGCACAAACAAGCACTGAAACCTTTGGCAGTGATGCAGCCACCCATATGATTATCAATATATATTTTTAAGTAATCAATACTATATGAGTAGCAGTTTTGATCTGCCACTCCCTGTATAACGTTACTTTTTTCCCTGAAATATATGCAGTAATATATATGAAGATCTATAATTATCTTCAGACATATTCAATATTTATGCTGTAACATAGTGTATGTTTTTGACTGAATATGAATTTAAATAAGTAATGTTGGTTATTTATTTATGCGTTGTATATTGTCTGAAACTGAACTTTCTGTTTCACATATGTAAAATGTTTCATGATGCCGTAGCTGAGCCAAATCCTCAGTAACTTAATGCAAAATGTGATAAATTGAAACATAAAGTAAAGAATAAACATTTGAACAGTTGAGCCTGAATGTAAAGACTCGTTTGGTTTGTCTTGATTTCTGAACCTTTGTCTCTCCCTGCAGGTCGACTGCAACAACTACATCCGTCTGCTGGAGTTTCTGGACGGTGAACGCATTTACGTGTGTGGCACCTACGCCTTCGACCCCCAGTGTGCCTTCCTGGTTAGTTTGTGTGTGTGTGTGTGTGTGTGTGTGTGTGTGAGAGAGAGAGAGAGAGAGGCCTTCCTCCTGTTAGTGTGTGTCTGCATGCTTGAATTCATATTTGAGTCAGACACACACACACTCATATGGCTGCAGCACACTAGAATTCCAACCTGGTGTGTGTGTGTGTGTGTGTGTGTGTGTGTGTGTGTGTGTGTGTGTGTGTGTGTGTGTGTGTGTGCAATTGTGTGTGTTTGCACCTGCAGTATGTGCATTAAGAGCTGCGAATGAATCTCTATGACAGGTTTATACAATCATTCACACCCAAGTCCTTCACCAAAGGGACAGGCAGAAGGACACACACACACACACACACACACACACACACACACACTCTCTCTCTCTTCCACTTCAGTGAATTTACTCACATGTAAACTTTGTTGTCTTTTTCAGACTCCACTCGCACACTTTCCCTCAGTAATTTTCAGAAAAATGTTTGGTGTCAGTCAACCAACAAAAGCTTTCAGTCGTGTTGTTGTGAGTGACATTTTTCAGGAGGCACTTTGAGCGCTAAAGTCACTAAAGCTTTTAGCATAAAAGAGAATAATTAGAGTCAATTATAGTGACATTTTAAGCAGACAACCTGTAGAGATCAAATTGAAAGCAACATTTTTTTTCACTCTAATTAATTTAGGGGATAATAAAACACTTGACAGCTGTTAGAAAAGAATAATCTACATAATTACCATTATTAATACGCACTTCGGTGTCGCCCTTGTGGGTCTCTGTTCCTGTCATCCCCCAGGAGCTCTCCTCTTTCACCCTGGAGAAGGCCGAGGACGGAGGGGTGAAGATGGAGACGGGGAAGGGCAAGTGTCCCTTCGAGCCCAGTCAGCACTACACAGCTGTTATGGCAGGTGGGACAGAAATGCTTAATGTTTGACCGATTTATTGATCCATCTGCTTATGTGTGTGTTGTCTGGTCGATCAGGATATAGGCTGAATCTAAGGTGTTATTCTCAGGTTCGTTTTGTGTTTCACTGTGAATTATGTGAAATTATTGTGAAATACAGAGCAGCTGAAAGTTTTATTACGCCTTGACAGCACTCAAATGCATACATTTATTTATTTTGATTTGGTTAAGCAAGTAACTATTTTCAGTTTTACATTGATAAATAATAATTGTAAATCTGGATTTTGTCAGATTTTTAAACCTAGCACCTTTTTAAACCTCTGCCTAGCACTAATCTTAGGTTAAATTGATCTTTTTTGGTGTAACCCAGTCTTACAGTAGCTGTCTGTCTTTTGTGTAGGCGGTACCCTGTACACAGCAGCCACCAGTAACTTCCTGGGAACGCTGTTCGACATCTCCCGGGCAACGGGCCCCGAGCAGGGGCGCATCCGAACTGAACGATCCATCAACTGGCTGAGTGGTGAGACACACATACACATTCACGCTTGAAAAAAAACCCCATCTTCACGAATTTGGACATGCACAGACACTCCAACACAAAAACACTTGTATTTGATATTACATTGATCATACTTTACCACAGGGTAAAGTCTAATTGAGTGTGTGTGTGTGTGTGTGTGTGTCTGTGTGTTTCCCAGATCCAGAGTTTGTGAGCTCAGCCTTCATAGAGCAATCTGCAGACAACAACCCGACAGGAGACGATGACAAAATCTACTTCTTCTTCACTGAGGTGGCCAAAGAGTACGACCTCTACACCAAAGTCAAAGTGCCCAGGGTAGCACGAGTCTGCAAGGTAACCCAACCTCTCGATTGGATGATCGATTGATTGACTAATTGATCGCCTTGTATGGATTCACCACTGGGCATATTTGTCTCCCTCCATCTGTTCAGTCTGACGTGGGAGGGATGAAGACTCTGCAGCGACGTTGGACCACCTTCCTCAAGGCTGAGCTGGTGTGTGAAGACAAACCCAGCGGTCAGCGCTACAACATCCTCACCGATGTTTTCACCACGCAGCACACGCCAGGCGACCCCAGCAGCACACACTTCTACGGACTGTTCACCTCCCAATGGTAAGCTAAAGATCAAGCATGGGTGAAAGGAAAACCAATCTTCTTCCTCTCAAAACATATTGAAGCACAAGCTTTCCTATAGTCAAACGATAGTATGGAATTGATTGTATGTATTAAAGTGAAACTTGAAAGATAATTTGGCATTTTTTTTGCAGAGTTTTAGATCAGGAAGTTGATACTGCTCTCATATCTGTCTGTTCAATATGAAGCTGCAGCTAAGTGGTGCTTCCCTTAGCCTAGCTTGGCACAAACTCTCTTCATCTTTTTTGTATAATCCATACAAAATTTTATCACGATTACAAGACAAACCCAGGCTTGCCGTCTACAGTCTTCATGCTAAGCTAAGCTAACTGTCTTCTGGCTGTAGCCTTATATTTACCCTACAGTAAGAACGTGGTATCGATCTTCTCAGCTAACTTTTCGGTGTTAACCACAGACTTTATGTCAGGTAAATAACAAAAACCCATTCAAAAACCTGCTGACTTTGAGATGAGGGGATGCTAATAAACTAATTAATTGCCAGGTTTTACTCATCCCCGCACCTCTCTATATGGCTTCTAACCCCCTGTTTTTTTTCTTTTTTCTCAGGGAGCGTGAAGAGTTATCGGCAGTGTGTGTTTTCAGTCTGTCTGACATCAACAAAGTGTTGGATGGTCCCTTTAAAGAGCTGAAGAAGACCTGTGAGAACTGGATCAACCCTGAGCCCGTCCCCACGCCAAGGCCCGGCCAGGTACTACACTGTACAACCACATAACATCTGCATATGTACTATCAGCACCTCTACTCTGTGAAATGCCATTAAGTCACACATTTCTTTTTTCTGCTTCCTTCCACTGTTTATAGTGTTTGAACAACGCCCTGAAGGCTGAGGGGTTCGAGTCCTCCCTGAAGCTTCCCGACAAGGTGTTGACATTTGTGAGGGACCACCCCCTGATGGAGAACAGTGTCACTGCAGCCCCCCTGCTGGTCCGAAAGGGACTCACATACACCAAGCTGGCTGTGACGCAGATGGGCAGCGGGGATGAAGGGAGAGCGGCAGTGCTGCACCTTGGAACGGGTGAGGAGAGGCGGAGGCAGAAAATATGAAGGACAGAAAATGTCACAGAGAGATTTAATGCAGATGAAAGCTGTACAAGTGAGGAACTTTTTGATAAAAGGTGATATTTATTGTTCACCGTGTGTGTTGCAGACCGTGGGGAGCTCCACCGGGTGGCAGTAGTGGGTCAGAATGCCACCTTACTGCAGGAGATTCCTCTGTTCACCTCACACGAGCCTGTCAACAACATATTACTGCACCAGGTGAACCACAAAGACATGCATATATTAATCTGAAGTGCCCAGAAATATCTGTTACACTCGCTCGGTGTTTCTATAATGGTTCCCTGTGTGTTTCCAGGGCCGGGCTCTGGTGGGCAGCCCGCAGTCTCTGGCTCGCGTCCAGGCTGAAGGCTGCGCTCTGTATCCCAGCTGTGAGGTGTGTGCCAGAGCCAGAGGACTGGGCTGTGTGTGGAAGGCAGAGGCCTGCGGGCCCACAACGGAGGAGTGAGTACTACAGGAATATCACAATGAACTGGAAGGCTTCCAGAAATGAAAAGCAGGGCAGACAGCAGCAGTGTTGGGTTAGAAAATTGTGTAGTTGTGTGTAAAAACTGACCCATTTTACTTTATAGAATGTTCACCTGGCATTTCGTCTCAAAAATTTAAAAAGACATGCAACCAATAACGACTAATGCAAACTGTTCTTAGTCCGAATTTATCTGTGCACCCTCAGCTAGCTTCATGCTCCACCTTCAAGTGTAGAAAGGACTAGGTCTTACATTATGTAATGTGGGAGTGTGACTCCATTTTTTGTGTGTGCTCAGGCCCGGTCCAGGTGATATCGTAGATGAGGCCTTGAAAAAGTGCGATACACAAGAGGGTAAGTGCATCTCATTCGTTTTTTAGAATTCACAGACTGTAAATGTCAAATTCTTCCATTGTAATATGATTGCAAACAACTCTCCTCTGTCTCGCTGCTCGTTGTCCCCTCCAGGGCGTTGTAGCCCGTCCATGAGGGAGCTGCGAGTTTCCGAGGGTCTGCGCCTCCTGTTGCCATGCGTCCAGCTGTCTCCCAGGCCCTGTAGCTGGGAGCACCCTCCCCACAGACACACCAGGCAGCACCACTCTGACCTGGAGGTGACAGTCACAGAGGACAACCTGGGAAAATACATCTGCACATGCCAGGTACACATGCAAAACATGTCGAAATGTATCACAGGAGCTGCTCTGTTTTCCTGCAGCTAACATCAGCTAAAACCGCTGATATGGAAATCTTAGACACTACAAAGAATTTTACCACTAACTTTTTAATCTTTTTTATTTTATTTATGAAATATACTGTTATTTTTGTTAACTGTCAGCCACATAAGTGTAGGGCTAAGAGCATAATCAGCGTCATTGATTACAGAGATGCACTGATTTGCATAATGTGCATCAGCGTGTCGCAAAAGTTGGACCTGGTCAAAGTCATGGATTCTCCCAGACTACTATGCACAAACACTTGTGCTTCATTCTTCTACTCTCTCCCACCCTTCCTGTCATGTTTTCTGTTCTTTACATTTAAAGCAATAAAAGCCCCCTGGAATATTGGATGATTCCTTAATTTTCACTTCAAAATAGAACAAGGTGAACTCAAACAGATCAAACAACTGTCTTCTTCTCTGTCATGTCACTCGACTCTAGGAGGCGGGACCAGGTATCAGAGACCCCACCCCCTGCCGCAGAGCAGCCTATCACCTGACACTCAAAGGCCCCAGCACTGAAGGAACAGTAGCAACGGCAGGAAGTCGTCACGTCCTGGCCATCTACATCCTTTTCTTCTGCGGGGGCTTAGCGCTCGGCATGTTTCTCCTCTACTTCTTGAGCCGTCGGCGCAGCATCGGCCGCCAGGGTCACCACCTGCCAGATAATTCGCTGTCATCAGAGAAGGGGCGGGACTTGCTGGGCTCCTCGGCCACACCGCAGTCCCCCAGCAGCGCCAGCCTGCTGTCCGAGGGGTTCAGACTCACAGAAAAACGTAACGGGACGGCCACCACGACCACGTCTCTCAGCAACCACGGTAACGGTGGTCACCACAGCTACAGCAGCAACCTGGTCCACAGCAACCCCAGCAACGGCCACGGGAATTCCCTGTACGCCAACTGCAACACAAGTAGCAGCGGGCTGAAGTTCGCCCCGGAAATTTTAGCTGCAGACATGCTGGACGGAAGGACGGGGGAGAGGGAGAGGGGGAGGCCCGAGGGGGTAGAGAGGGAGTCAGGGGAGGGGGATGAGGTGGATGAGGGGCTGGGGGACGGGGACGGGATAAAGGGACTAGAGGAGGATTTGGCCAGCTTTCCCATGTTTAAATCACCAGCACCGCTGGCTAAATGTGAAGAAAGTTCGATATGAAAAGGTGATATAAATCTACTATCGATTGCACCATTTTGCATCCCCCAGATAAACTGAACAATGCTGGGAGGGATGCCAAATGGCTCCTGCCAAATGCCTTTGAATGGGAGCTGTGGCATGAAGGGAGACTACAGAGATATATGAGAAATATATAAATTTATATCTAAGCATGTGAGAGAAACGTGTGGAAAGACAGACAACATGTTCCAGCGTTGTGAGTCACTCAGGATGAGAAGAACCACAGCTAAATAAATGATCAGATGTAAATATAAACTGTAAATATAAGCAGTCTGAAGTCGACTGTGGACGCGGCGCTGAGCGTGATTTCACGCAATTTAAATGTTACAAAGAATCAAAGATGAAATGTCTACGTGTGTAGACATGGAAAAGCCATATTGTCTCTCTCCTTAACTTCTGTTGTTGTTTGCTGTCTGTCGTTCTCCTCTCCTGATGGCACTGCAAAAAAAAAGTGCACTTTGAATCTCTCAGCACCTCTCTGTCTCTCTGCTTCTGTTTCTCTCTCTGACACTCAAATCCCAGACCTTGACGGGTCCAAAGGCACCAAAGGACTGACTGCTGAGCAACAGGCTGCCCGGTCAGACTGCACCGGTCCCAGGCTTCAAAGCAGAGAGATGTCACTGTCAGAGACTAAAGAACCATAAAGGCGCTGCAGAGCCCTCCAACGGGCCGCAGCGAGCGTGACGGGGCTGTCCCCGCCCACGCTGAGGTCACGAGGACGATGGGGTTGAAGGTCCCCTATCAGATTTGTGTCAGACGTACGTGACCTACAGCTGATCACATCTGTCACCGATCACATTCACTGTTACTGAGACAGAAAACAAATGATTTTCAAGAGGATTTGTTTCAGCCGCACAGAATGGACCTCGCCAGACACAAATCCACCATCACCTTGTTTTGTGAGTGTGGATTCCAACATAAAAGTGTATTGTTTTGTCATGTTGTTTTGTAATAAAGCCTAAAAAAACTTCTGCAAAAGTACACGCTGCCACAGAAATTGTTCCATCATCATTCAAGTTTATTAAAAGAGTAGGTTGAGATTTTGGTGAATATACTCCTGTATGGTAAATGAGAAGCTACAGTCAGCAGCAGGTTAGTTTAGCTTAGCTAACTGTGAGCTACCTGTAATTTTATCCTTGAGCTGCTATAATGAGTGGCATCAATAAAGTTTATTGTACTTTATCTTATCTTATCTCAAAGAGTAGGAACAGACCAAAACAGCTCACCTGACTCTGTCAAAAGAGAACAAAATCCACATACCAAAACCTCTAAAGTTCACACTGATCCGATACCACATAATTTATTAACTCTGGAACGAGACCCTGCTACTTCCCAGCTTTGTCTTGTATGCCATCCGCCCCACCCCCCATTCCTTTTTTCCTGCCCCAGCATTGTACAAAATTTTACACAACATAATATCAGTTCAGCCATGACTGAAAGTGCCTTGAGTTTTTTTTGAGAACTGGAAGAAAAGTTTGGGAAGTACGGACCCACACATTGTCAAACATGCAAATGTTGAAAACCACCTTGAAATAAATATTGTGTCAGTTTCATTTTAACCAATGCTTTTAGCCAACATATGTTAGCGGTGTAGAGTAGAAAGAGATTAACAAAATAAATTAGATAACACACTTGTCAACAAAGTTGTCCAAGTCATGACTTCATCTCAACCATCGAAGAAATCGTCCGGGCTTTGGTAGCCAAAAAGCCTGAAGTCCCACTCATAGAGTTTGTACAACTTCCTCTTGTCCTCTAGGGGCACTGTGCTGTACCAGTCCAACTCAAAATTAGAGGTAGTCACGTTTTCGTCGGAATGAGGGAACTTAATCTTGCCGTCCAGCTGTAAGATCTTCAGCAGCTTTTCAGCGTCCTCTAGAAGCGTCTCGTGATGGCCAATAAAGTCATACCTGAGAAGTAAAACACACCAGTGTCAAACTACAGGTGAAATCACACGACAGCAGGTCTTGCCTGTTCTTCCTCTTTATAGCTAATTAAAGGACCAGGAGTCACGGGATAAAACACTTCGGGTAAACTAAACCACGGCAAACGTATGACAAACTTCAACTTTCTTGACTTGTAAAATTGTGTCTTAAATTGACCAAAAACATATGCGTAATATGTGACACAGTTCAAACAGTATCAAGAATAATTTGTCTCTCGCCATCATACTATTTCTGAAGTTAGGTCCCATGGGGCACACTGGAAAGGGCGTCACTTAGACGCTTTACAGCGGCACCTGAATTCCCAGAAACAACACAAACATGAGCCTTAAAGCCACAGCTGGTGGTAAACATGGCCTTACTGTATGAGACAGGGGTGGCACAGGCGGGTCACCTGCCTCCAGTGGGGTTCAAAGGGCTGCCTCTCTTTCTCCACCAGGTACCGAATAAAGTTGGCAAAAGAGGGGCGCACGCCGGACGTAAACGCCTCATCCACTGTCTTCGGCGGCTCAGTCTGGTTTCCATACAGGCGTAGAATGTCCCGGGCAAAGGTGTCATAGAAGTGCTTGTTGTGCTTCATGAACTTGTCTCGATAAGCCGAGACGAGACGGGCAAGTGGGTTCCGGACGAACAGGAACGTGGTGTAGTGTTTCAGCTTTGTCTGCAGTCAACAGATAAACATGCATCAAGCCTCTCCGTCTGTTCTGTTTGAATCAACTTCTAATGGGACTAACTGAGTCCCAGGCCTTCACATCTCCAGATAAAGGTGAGTACACTTTCTATTTGTACCACTCCTGGTGTCGTTGCCTGGACTGACCTTTATCTCTGCTCTTGGGAGGGTGTCTAGGTGAATGAGCTGGTTCTGGAAGTGGACCTGTCTACCAGGTATGGACATGGGATCATCATATGGTTCACTCTGGTTCATGACAAACAAAACCCTTTTCCAGTTGGTACACGCCACCTGTAGACGAGAACAAGAGTTAATCCCAGGCCACGCTGCCTCCTTAAGAAATGTAAACACTAGGGGTGTGTATACATATCTCGATATATGTTCATCGATACGATATATCTTAAAACTTTTAAATGGCCAACGATTCGGTTCGATACGATTCAGCTCTGTCACGATATGATGCAATACAAGACAATGCAATTTAACAGTTTAACAGAACTGTGTTTATCCCGCGCTCCACACCGTGTACTGTAAGTGCGTCGCGTGTGTTTAGGTCTACATCACCTTGGGAACGGTACAGTAAATGATGTGGTGCTTGTCATCCACGATGAAGTTATTCAAGTCAATGTCCGACATGTCCTCAAATCTGTGTTTCCCCCCCGCATGTGCCTCTTTGTCAGCATCACACATGTCTCTCAGCAGCTTCCGTCTCAGCTCCTGATCGATCCCCTCTACTGCAAAAAGAGGAATAACAACATGTGTTGTAACTGTTAGGGGTGTAAATTACAAGTCGTCATCGTCATCACAAAGTCTGCCACAATTAGATTTCGATTAAATCAATTTAGAGCCCTCAGTTGATATCAGACGTGTCCATAATACACATTCACTTACATTTATGTCAACTCACATAAAGCAACTAAACTGTCCAGAAAATTGTCCAGACATTCATGAAAAGGACATGGGAATTTCAAAATAAAGGTTTTTTTGATTTTGCATCAATCATATTAGATCATTGAACTTTGGATCAATATATTTATCCAGCTCAGTGATTCATTACACCCCTACTAACAGCTGCTGGCTCTTCTTTTGAGGGAATGACAAAGGCCAAATATTGTCTGAAGAAATGAGAGTTGGATAGAATTATAATCAGGGCGAGGTCACAGATCTACTTTCTATGGCTCCACCTAGTCTTCTTTTTCCAAATCCCCAAACCATCTCATGTGCAGTTGACCGCAAAATGCAAACATCAGTCAAACAAATCACATCTGTTCCTAACCACAAGCAGGATACGAAACAGGAACTGATACTGAAACACAAATAGAACATATGCACACACACTTTACCTTTTACTTCTTGTGTCACGTTATATTCATAAATGGACAACATCACTGGAACCAGGGATCCCACGAATCCAACGAACAGCACGAACTGTAGGCACGAAGCCATCTGTCAGCCCTTGTCAGTCAACAAGAAACAACAAAAGCAAATTGAAAGACACTTGAGTGGCTCAGGGTAAAAGAAAATATCCCTTATTCATTTTCTTGTGATTGAATGCGATTCTGAAAGTCAATCAAAGCTGAAGTCACATGCATTTGTTTCAGCATCCTTCAAATTAAGTAATGATAACTGAATAAATCAAACAAAATCTATTTGCAGAGAAACAACTAGCATCAAATATCACACACAATAAATCAATGCTCGCGTCACTCACCTTGCTGAAAAGTTCACGGACGGACGATCTGTGAAAGAAAACCACAGATTAGTACCTCAGACCACAGAAACACATGCAGATATTGTTTGATTAGTTCTTTACAAGTGTGCTGTGACGACTGTTACGCAGTCAGTATTGACTCTGCATCATCCTCGTCCAGGCTGGATAATTCAGCCACACCTGTTTATTGTGTGTTCAATCAAAGTCACAGCCCTCCCAGTCATTTAATTAGTTCTTTTAGTTTCAAACAAAGTCTTATATGAAAAGCAGGGGTGGAAGCAGATTACAAATTGATTACAAATACTCAGCTTACTGTAATTAAGTAGATTTTTTGGGGTATTTGTATCTTTATGTGGAGATTCTGAAGTCTGAACTTTTACTTGTACTTAAGTATTCATAACACCATGTAATATACTTACTTTTTAAAACATATAACAATATCCTGACCTTTATCTGCATTTTTGTGCCCAGTCAGGTGATCTGAGCACAAACGAGCCAATAAAAACCAGGGCAGGTTTGGATTAAGGGTGTTAGTGATTAATCTTGAGAATTTATCCAATTAGAAAAGTATTCATGGATATTTAATCAATAATCGTGGCAGTGATTGCACCTCATCTGACTTGAATAAGGAAATAAAAACTTAAAATAAGAAAAAAATCAAAAGATTGAAAATGAGGAAAAAAAGAAGCCCTTTTATCTTACAAATTATTAATGATTTTTAGCATTTCAGTTTTCCACCACTGATGAAAAGTGATTTTTAAAAGTAAGATCGTGAAAGTTGGTGGGAAGCCCAGATGTCGTATTTGCTTCGTTCCTGGTTGCGAGTCATAAGAACGTAGAGAATCTGACAAATCGTTATGATTTCATCACTGATTGTTCAGCAACTGAATAGACAATAGACGGTGAAAATGAGGGACATCAGGCCTTATTTCAAACTAAAATAACATATTTGATAACCCATAAGCTACTGTTACACTGCAGCTAATGTTAGCATTCAGCCACCTCCTAGCTAACGTTACTGTTTGATAGTATGACATAATACGATAGGAGCTGTCTTTCTGTCTCAAGTATGGAATGGTTTTTAACTTTAATGTTTATTATTAATCTGCATTTATGTTGCTAATCTGGTTTCTGGTCTGTTTTGCTTAACAATGGTGCCTTGTAAGCCTGTTTGGGCTGGGCACATTGCTTGTGCATGACACAACACTAAAAATATATTTATCTTTTTTTGTTAAAAAAAAAAAAAAGAAAGAAAGAGAAAGAAAGAAAGAAAGCTCTGGTGTAATCCAAGTCTCCTAAAGCCCCAACATGCCAAGCTGACTTGAAAGTCAGTTTTTAGCCTGAATCTCTCACCATAGATCCTTCAGCTTGCAGCCGTGTTCACATGCACGCTGTCTGAACTGTGTGTGTGTGTGTGTGTGTGTGTGTGTGTGTGTGTGTGTGTGTGTGTGTGTGTGTGGTGTGACACTGTGCACGCACAAGTGAACAGCATGTTGGCGCTTTAGGAGACTCTGAATTACACCAGACAAGCAGTATGGAAGCCTTTTTTTTTTCTTCTCTTTTGAAAACTGGTCACATTCACTTCTGCAGATTCTGCAACGCTGTTTTCCTTTGAAACTCCAACAATGTAATGACTGAACTTTCACTTTTACTGTCTGAGTTATTATCAGTTTTAGATTTTGAGGGTTTGAAAAGGATGAGTTGTGAATTATTAAATATTAAAGCAGACTAAAACATTTCATATATTTTATATATATTTCATGTATATAAATCCTTAAATAGGACATTTTTTACCAAGAAAATCGAGTTAGTGTTGGTATAAACAATAAAAATACAAGTTTGTTTTTAGGGCCACAAAGGACCACAAAGAAAGAGGTTTCAGACAACAATCGTTCCAATATATTGAATTTATTTGCGTTTGCCACACATGTAGAATTTCATGTACAATAGTACAACAGATCAGCCGGGGGCATTATTAGTATTATGGATTTTGTTATTGTGAGAACAAAATCAGTGTTATGCTCATAATTTGAAACAATAACAACAGCAAGCAATGCAAAGTATTAAAGTTGAGTAACCTCAACCACACACTGCGATTCAAAAGAAACCCACAAACGGCATCAGTGCGGACAAACAGGGTGGGAGGCTGCAACATATGAAGAAGGACACCACACCAGATGATAACAATTAACCCACAAGCTTCATTTTAATAATGCAAATGCAAACATAAACTAAGGGGAAAGAAACCCTGGCAAAAATGAACAAAAGGAGGGAAAACGTGCAGTGGGTCGACGCTCCCAGCGTCTTCCCCCTAAACTACTTGAAAACAGAACCTAAACCTGAAGCAAACAAAAGAGATGAGCAACTGAACTACTGGTAATCTCCAGCCCAAACTAACACCATAAACTAAAACAACAAAACCCCAGTACCTAAATGTGCATGGAAGAAAATCCTGCATCGGGAGAAAAAGAGAAAGAAAAAAAATCTCACCACCACCCGTGCTGCTGTCCGTCCATGGACCTCCTGTCTCTGCACTCCCTGTCCCGCTCATCTTCTCCTCCTCTCTCTACCTGAGTGCGCAGCAGGCAGAGGGAGGAGAGAGGAGACAGAGAGAGAGAGAGAGAGAGAGAGGACAGGGCCACACCTAACACCCAGCAACCAACAAAAATACAGCTGAAGGCTCTATCTGACATGAAAGTTAGAGTTCAGCTTGGTGCTCCTCTAAGGACTGGATTAATTTGCGTAATTTCGCCTGCTCCTGTTCCCAGTCTTCTATTTCATCCACATTATTCTTCTGGATTTTTAAGCCAGACTTGAATTTCTCAAAGAAGCCCTGGACATTCAGCAGAAATCCCTCCACTGGTTGACATTTTTATACCCATGTTATCTGTGTTATTATCAGTTTTAGATTTTGAGGGTTTCAAAAGGGTGAGTTGTGAATTATTAAATATTAAAGCAGACTAAAACATTTCATATATTTAATATATATTTCTTATATATAGATCCTTAAAGAGGACATTTTAACCAAGAAAATCGAGTTAATGTTGGAATAAACAATAATACAAGTTTCTTTTTTGTTTGTTTTTTTACTCTCCATAGGACACGATTTGTCCCAGTCCTTGAGAATGAGTGTTGTATTAGAAGTCTGGGCTTCATATTTAAGAACCACAAAGAAAGAGGTGTCACACAACAAAAGTTCCAGTATATTGAATTTATTTGCGTTTGCCACATGCAGAATTTCATGTACAGTAGTTCAATTACATCATTATATATGTGTGTATATATATATAGATATATATCTATATATAGTAGTTGCCCTGCACATTAAGACATTTGTAATTGTATTCAGTAAGAGCTGCAGATATATGAAAACATTTCACTTTCCTGTCAGTCTAACATACGCTTTTATGTCAAACAATTAAAATTAATTCTTGATTTCAAAGCAAATTAAGCTGCAAAATAAGAAAGAAAAACATATCAGATGCAATATCAGAGATGAAGGTTCTAACTAATGTGGAACTTAAAGTTCAGCTTGCTGTTCCTCAAGGCATCTGACTAATTTGTCCATTTCCCCCAGTTTCTGATCCAGGTCCTCTATGTCTGCATCTAACTTCTCCTTCTGGCTGTCTAACCCAGCCTTGGTTTTCTCAATGAAGCCCTTAACCTTCAGTATATTTTCCTCCATTGGTGGCGAGTCAGGTGATATTTCCTCGGTTCTCCTCATCAGTGCTGCCAGTGGGCCCATGATGTTTATGTACTCATCCAAGAGCTCTAAAGAAGGAGCCACTTTTGACTGGTACTCTTCCTGAAGGGGAAAAATATATCACCAACTCAGTTTTTTATGTTACTGCATTTTTGTATGTTGTTTCCACTGCAGTCATTCAACATGGAAACTGATTGACAGACTAACCTTCAACCTCTTCAGTATTTGTTGATGTTTATGCAGGTTTGCCTTGATGATTTCCTGCAAAATTCAAGATGACAATAAGCATGCAGCTACATTTGGTACAAATGTGAGCTCAGCAGACTGGTTCTGTTTCCAGGCTAAGGTAAAGCAACAGCATATTTACCAGCTGGTCCTTGTCGGTCAGTGAACTTGCGAGGCAAACCAGACACAGCAGAGTGGAGATGAAAAACAGGCCTTTGGTGCTTCTGACACCAGCAGGTCCTCTGCTTCTGGACAAAGATGCTGCTGCTGCGGCCATCATTGTTCTAAATCAACTGATAGAGCATCAAGAATCAATGAAGAGTTGAGAAGGAAATACTCAACTTAATAAATAGTAATATTTTAAGCTCAGCAGTTATAAAAGCGTTTCTTACCTGCTGGGTGAGTAGATGAAGAGCTGCTTCACAGGTGATGGAGCAAAAAATGATGTGGTGACACGCCACACAACGCTTTATATACTCCTGGTGTCACCTCGCCCAAGGGGTACAACGGTTTATGTGTGTGTGTGTGTTTGTCACTGTGTGTTTCTTGACATGCTCCTGCATGTACCCACAGATGCTGCTTTGCATCCTCTCCTTTGCAGTTGCACCACATCCGTCCATTTCTTAAGTTTCATATTCACAGAAGAAGTGTTTCACTTCACAGGATTTACCAACATCATTTAGTGTTGAGACACACGACACTAAACAGCACTACCATCGAGCCTTAGGCCTCACACTACACATTACACTGTTTTTAAACTTTTCACTAATTAATTATGTCTTTCTAAAAAGCCATACACTAAAATAGCATCAGAATGTGCACCCAAAAACAGACCAACTGGATTTTATAGCTTTTGTTTATCCTTTGCGGTGACGAATCATAGTATCAGCGCTCCATTAATGATGGATTTCATGCACATGCTTAGTTCAGAGTTAATGTACTCACAGCTGATTGAACTAATTCTGATCAGCTGTTCTGGAACCGAAAACTCATCTAACCCTAACCCAACCCTAACCCGCACCTCGCCAAATAAATAAAAGACTTTGGAAGAAATTCTGCAAAGTTTAAGACTGATATCTGCAGTACAGTTTTTCATAAAACATTTAAAATGTGTGAGATGATGATGCTATGCACTAATTTTGCTTGCTGAATGAAGTCGGCTAAAATGTCTGTAAAATGCTTATTTCAATAGATTTTTGAGCCCAACTCTCTTTTCTTTTTTAGACAAACTTGAATCTTTGAATTTTAGAACCCCCCCCCCCCCCCCCACAAAAAAAAAAAAATATATATATATATATATATATTTCAAATTTTGAGTAAATTGGGAAATAATGACAAATCTGCTCACTGTGACTAATTTTTGTGTTTCTTTTTTTTTTTAAAGAAAAAAAAATCTACATTCTCTGATTTCAGCTTCTTAAATGTGAATATTTTCTGGTTTCTTTACTCCTCTCTGACAGCAAACTGAATATCTCTGAGTTGTGGACAAAAGAAGACACTTTGACTTTGATCAACATTTTCTGACATTTTATCGGCCAAACAACTAATTGATTAGTGGAAAAATCTGATGTAGTGAAGAACATAACTTACAAGTGCGCAAAATCAACTTTGTTACAGTAGTAAGAGTAAATGTAACTAGTTACTTCCACCCATGAGCGCTGACAGCTGGACATTGATCAGTTAAAATTATCGTCTAAAAAGCCTACAAAAGGACAGAAACAAGGTGTAATTAAAGGTTATCACACACCTTTACACAACGATACAAAACATTGCACAGTATTTCACAACTGTCAGTGTTTGCTCAGAATCTGTTGATGAGCAAACCTGCTCTCTTTCACTTCATGAGAAAAGAAAATCATAAGTGAACTCTGCAGACCGAGCTAATCCCGAAAATCAGCCTGTTGTAGTGTGATTAATACGAAGGACTGTATGACGAGGAGGTTGGGGTGTTGGAGGGAGCAGCAGTTTGGTTTGGCATGAACATAACCAGCAGATTGACAAGTGTCTGTGTTGAAACCTGCAGGGACATTACTTGGCACAGAGCTGTGAATGGACCAGTTCACCAAGGGTGTCTTCACTGCTCTTTCTTTCTTTCTTTCTTTCTTTCTTTCTTTCTTTCTTTCTTTCTTTCTTTCTTTCTTTCTTTCTTTCTTTTGTTCACTTCATGAAAAATCCTGTTCTTTGTCTTCGGTTTCATGATCCAGTAAACAAAGTAAGTAGTAGTAGTAATCTCAAGGTTAGAGAGAGGTTGGAAACAGGTTTGGAGATTAAATGGAAATGAGTCTATAATGTCTGATCTCAGTTCTTAATTTTGAGTGTTTGATTCATAAAATCCAGAGCTGGTCCCGGCCTCCATGGGGCCCTAAGCAAAACTCTGCCAAGGGCCCCTCCTAACTGACCAGAGAGCCATGTTCCACACAGTCACACCTGCTACCAAACTGCTGATTTTCACACAAAACCCACCTTGTTGATGCCAGAGGTCAGAGGAGAATGGTCAGACTGGTTCGAGATGATAGAAGCGCAAAAGTGACCCAAATAACCACTCGTTACATCAACGGTACGCGGAAGAACATCTCCGAATGCACAACACGTCGAACCTTAAAGCAGATGAGCTGCAGCGGCAGAAGAGACTTAAATGTATGAGTGAATCAACTACAAGCTTATATATGTAAAACTTATTTTGTCCCACTGTAGTGTTATTTATTTGGTGAATACCATCAAGTACACAATGAGCTAAGTGTCTTGACTGAAGACACTAAAACATGATGGTCCTGAAATAAGGTGGAGAGACAGCCAATCAGGAGAGAGAGTGTGCGTGAGAGAGAGGTTGCACGCAGCAGCATGCACGCTGTTTCTATGTGCCTGTGATGCTTTATGACGTCCTCCCATGTAAAAACAAACGTGAGCCCCCACCCACATGTGAGGGTGGAGTCTGCAGCTCCACCTGCAACCAGGTAAAAGTTAAAAAAAACAAAACAAAGAAACAACCCGCACTAGAGAGGGACAGATGTGCCATACTGATATAAAAACATTTTATGATCATGAATTATGATATAATTGTACACTTATCTGGTGTGTGATTTTTTTACTCAATGTATTTAATTACTTCATGATGATTAATTCATCCTCCTCCTTTTCTTTGTATTAATACTAAAGAAATAAATAGATGCACATAAATAACAACCTTTTCCTAAAAGCCTGCTGGTTCTGTGGTGTTGGAATTTTGAATCTGAAGCCTTCGGTGCGCCGTAAAAGCTTCAGTTGATGCGAAGCTTCTGGCCTTAATTCATGAAGGTGTGTGTGTGTGTGTGTGTGAGAGAGAGAGAGAGAGAGAGAGGGGCAGAAAAAAGCTGTTTGTGTCGCTCTGCTGATGTCGTGATTTTGTTTCTTTTTTTTTCTCTGATTGATAAATTCATTCTTTGATTTTTGAAACAGTTGCCTCATATTCTTGTTATTTAGACTCCATTAAATGTTATTTACAGTATTAACTGTCTGTAATAGTAACAGTGATTTTCAGTGTCTTCCATGTATGGTATGTTTGAGAAGCTGTGTGCTTTTCAGATGCTTTTTGAATCATGATGAGGAAGATTAACGTCCTTTGACTGTCTTAAATAACTTGAGCAGTGGTGGGAAGAGTACTGAAAATCTGCACTCAAGTACAAGCACTGTAACATTAGTAAAATATTCCAAATAAAAGTACTGGTGTAAGAAATATACTTAAGTAAAAATAGAAAGTATTCAAATAGTATTAGTTACTTTTAACTGTTGATGTCACAGTCAACTTTACAAACTAGGGTTGCAGATTTTGTGCATTTTCCTTCACCAATTTTTGGTTCTGTCAGACAAAACATTAAACTGAATTAAATATCTATGAACTCATTTTAATTGGTTAAATTCATAACAGCACTAAATAGATTAGTGATTAATCATTAAAATCCTGACTGGTGCGTCGTTTTGTTTAGTTTTCATACATTTCATACGTTTATTTTCATCTACCCTAAATGCGTCACCAATGATCTAAATTTAGATAAGCTGCTGTAATAATGCAGCATTACCTGATCTGAACCTGGCAGCACAGGTAAATACATTCTTTGTTTAAAGCTATATGAAAGCTGACTTTCAAGCCCAGCCTTTATTTTATTATTCCCAGAACATATTAACAAGTAGGAAAGTAGACACCTTATAGATTTCATTATGGTTTCTGTTTTTTCTTTGTTTTCACTGGCCTGTCTGTGATCAGATCACCTTATCGGCTACTAAAATGCAGGTGAAAGGTCTGGATATCAATTTAAATTGTAGTCAGTACTCAACTATGATTTTAAAAGTAACTAAGTGGATTACCTCTCTTGCTTTGACTTGAAAATCCATTCATAAAAGTACAAAAAAAAAAAACAAAAAAAGAAAAATACTTAATTACAGCAATTTCAGTTTTTGTAATTAGTTACTTCCACCCCTGAATATGTGTGAACGTCTGAGGAAAACTTAAAAAAACTGGCAATTCTTGAATTAATTGTACATACATATATATAAACACACAAGTCATATGAAAGCGAAGCCCTTCAGCGTCCCAGTGTTTTTCCCAAATTTCCCACATTTGTCCATTTCATGAAAAAGCCACTTGTTTGACATATTTGAATTCCTAACTTTACAGGTCAGAAATAGAAAAAAGTAAATATCCAGCCCCTTGGTGCTCTACTTTGTTTTTTTTTTGTTGTTGTTTGTTTGTTTTTTTAAATCTGACCCTCTTAAAAAAAAAAAAAGTAATTGAAGTGGCTGAAAGCATCATGTAGTGAGTTTTTGATCTTACCTGCGTTGCGACTGGAGGGACAGCTGCTGTGTGAACGGTGGCATAAAATGATAAAATGATAAGCTACATGTGTTTTTAATACTCCTGGTGTCACCACACCCAAAGCACAACTCACTTCTGTCTTTGTGTGTGCATGTGCGGGTGTTCATAGTTGTCTAAGACAGTGACAGCCTGCTAGACTCTTTATTGTTGTGCATCATTCTGCCAATTCTTCCTCATTGAATTATTTACTAAAAATAGTGAGGTAGTTTCACCTCACTGGAATTTACCAACAGCATTAAGTGTAGGTTTGCAGCTACTGCCGTGACAAAAGGTCTCAGAGAACAGGTCAGTGTGGTCTGGACTTAAAACCACAACACCTTCCTGGAAAAAAATCAAAAATATTCCAAACCAAGCCAGCATCTAAGAAAGTATCACTGGAGAAGAAACAAGTTCTGCAATATGAAGTTTATTGATCTCTGATTTAACGAAAATCAACAAGTTTGAGCCAATCCTGGGATTAGACTGAAGAACAACGATCAATGCACCTTGTTATATACTTTCTGGGGGCTCTAGAGTCTCCCCCTCCTTTAGACATTTTGGTTCAGATGTTACATGAATTTTCAGACAACTATCCCCTGTCAGTTGATTTCTGGGTTGGCCATATGATAGTGAACATGCTTGTGGCTAAATCCGAGATGAAATGCCCATAATACCCCTAAGGAAAATACCAGGGTGAAACCACGCCACTGCATGATGAATGCCCCGATGGAAAATATGCCACTACACTACTGTGAGACAAACCAGAACAAATCGGTATGTACTGCAAACAATGCAACACCACAAAATAAAAAAAATCACTGTATTCTTCTGATTACGGAAACTGAAACAGGTCGTACAGGAAAAACATGCTTTGATTTCAGCACCTCTGCATTTTTAATTACCTCGGTTAACCGAGCCTAGCCTCGAGTTATATAACTTCCACAAACGTGTCATCACTGAGCTGCTGTACTAACATAGCATTACCTGATTTGAACCTGGCAGCACAGATAAATAGTCTTTATTTGATTTACAAGCCCGGCCTTTATTTTCTTATTCCCAGAATATACAAGCAATATTTAAGTAGACACACATACATAGATTGTATAGAACAAAAACATAACAAACATCTGTTTTTTGTCACTTTGCATTTTTTCCTTTTCCCAATGGTTGTAATAGTTGCACATTAATACATTTGTCACATACAATACATAACATCACTGTCTCAGCAGTGAGTCCTTCCCAATAACAAAGAGGAGCTTCACAGACAGAATATCAGAGATGACTGACATGGAAGTTACAGTTCAGCTTGTTGCTCCTCAAGGATTTTGATTAAGTTCTTTGTGTTTATCAGTTCCTTTTCATGCTTCTCTATTTCTTCAGCTAACTCCTCATTCTGCCCGTCTATGTAAGTCTTGGTTTTCTCCATGAAGCCCTTGAAGTTCTCCATGATGAAGTCACGAGGTAGATCTTTTGTGCTTTTCTTCATCAGCGCTCTCAGAGGTTCTATGATGCTCATGTAGTAATTCGTGATTTCTGAAATGGTGGCCAGTTGTGCCTAATGGGGATGCATCATGTTATTACGCTGCCACACTTGTGAATGAGTTACTGAAGTTACTGCAGTGCAATTTTTGTGAGCATGGGAGCAACATTGAAACTGACTGACTGACTCACCTTCTCATAGTCCAGTTCTTGCTGAAACTTCTGAACCATTTTCTTGAGTTTTTCCTGCAGATCCAGGGTGAGAATCAACATTTGGTGACATGAAAGACTGATTGTCTACTTAAGAACATTTAAACTGTAAATTTGCTTGTGATGACTCACAAGGGCTGTGTACTTGTAAATAAATTATGCATATGACACTGTCATAACCATGTTATTACACCTGTGATGAACATGAGGAACATTAGACATTAGCCAGGACAACATAATCTGTCAGTGTCTTTTTCACGACACGCGTTACAGTGCAGCTTTCAACAGAGATGAGAAGGAAGCGATGTGTCACTCGTAGGTTCTTCCATCATCAGAACTGGAGAAAAATGATGTGTTTCATTCAGAATGTTATTCAAAGACCCAGCCCTGCCACACGCACCTTGGCAGATCATAGTGCCTGTTTCAGTCCGTCTGCGTCTCCAGCCTTACTAGCAAGTTTGCTCTTTACCAGCTTAATTTTTTCTAGTTCTGTTTTCCCTCTGCCTGCACAACTGACCCTTTGCTAAGCCCCACCTCCAAACAGCAACCGTCCAATCATACCTTAGCAACCTTAAATAGAGCTGCCAAGCTTTCCATTTCTCTACATGTTGACGTGGTGTGCAGGAAGCTCTGAGAAGAGCGATACTCTGCGTTTCATGAGTCTGGACGGTGACGTCTTTTCTGTAGTGTCTCAAAAACATGAAACACATGAGCACAGCGGATTAAACTCTGTCTTCAGCTGCTCTAACATGAACTGCGAACGTTAGCATGTCCAGCTAACTAATTTTACATAACGCTTTCACAGGGTTCTTGTTTTAAAATGTGTCAGATGGAAACATTAAAATGCAAAATCGAGTTAGCATTAGCTTACAGCAGCCAGCTGCACTTAAGAGATCTGCTTATTAGTTATTATTTTAGCCAACAAAATCCACTGTAGTCAGCTAGAAATGAGAATCTGCTCATGTTTACATCTCTACACATTCAAAGACCTCGTGTTTCAAGTAGTGTTCCTGATTTCATCCTGATATGTGGTTATGACAGTCTAATGACACTCCTACAAATAAAATGTTACCACATTGTTTTCTGCAGCTAAAGAAAGATGAGCAAGAACATATTTACCAGTTTGTTTTTGTCGGTCAGTGAACTTGCGAGACAGACCAGACACAACAGAGTGAAGATGAAGAACAGGCCTTTGGTGCTTCTGACACCAGCCACTCCTCTGCTTCTGGACAAAGATGCTGCTGCTGCGGTCGTCATTGTTCTAAATCAACTGATAGAGCATCAAGAATCAATGAAGAGTTGAAAAGCAAATGCAGAAGCTGCGATTTTTAAATAGTATGAGATGAGTTTCTGCTCTTACCTGCTGAGTGAATGGATGGAGAGCTGCTCTACAGGTGGTGAAGTTAACACAGCACTGAATGCTTTATACACTCCTGAAGTCACCTCCCCCTCAGCACAACTCACCTGTAGGTGTATCTACATCTACCTGCCGCTTCAGTTTTAGTTTTACTTTTATTTACAGGAACTGTAAGTCACTTTACAGTAAAAGACAACCATGAGTTGCTGTAGATACAGAACACAAACTCCTCGACAACAAACCAGACAAACCTGTTCAGTTATGTGGTGCAAACATTAATGCAACACAGACTACAGTTGAGCAACACGTTATGTTTTGATGGGTAAATCCTGGGGGTCATTTCGTTGTCTATTCAGTAGTAGAACTGCTCACCTTGTTTTTCCTCTGTGTTCTTCTGTTTGTCCTCAGAGTGTTTCTGTACCTGGTGATCTCATCAGACTGCCCGTTCTTTATCAGCGACTGAATCCTAAAAACGATAGTCTGGAACTGGAATTTCCCGTAAGAACAACTGAAAGAATCTGTGGCACCATCACATGATTTATGATAAGAGTCCTGGTGTTTTAGTTCCCTTTAATTCCATCTTAAAACCACTTCCACTTTTTATTTCATGCCAAGGAGGCACCATTATAGGAAATTATAACCTGAGAGATGAGGGCGCTCTCCTTCAATTGAAATATATTTGTTAGAACACAGCATGGAAATGCAGTCAACAACAAAAAGAACAGTTATTGTCATTTTCTGATGTAAGTGTATTAAAATCACCAAATAAAATTAGATTGAAGCCAACGGTAAGGAATTCTCCAACTCTGTTAAACAACTGAGATTTATTTCTGTCTCCAGAGGCAGTATATACATTAATTATGTGATAATTTTCACCCTGATAAAAACAATCCAACATTAAAAGCCTACCATGAATTATTTCTCTTTTTCTAATTTTAATAACATCTTGAGATTTAATTTTGTCTGCTGTTGCCATTACCGAGTTTTTTTTTGTTTTTTTTTTTATGGATCTTTTACATCAATCCTGGCTGAGAGCGGGTACTGTGATTGGTTTCGTCTTGTGCAGAACACAGCGTGTGGCCAAACGCATTTTAGAAAAGAAAAAACCAGCATCAGCTGACTTCAAAGTTATGCTTAGACTAAAAGTAACAAGTAACGACAACCTTCCTAGAAACGTAGTGGAGACAAAAGTACAATATTTGTCTTTGAAATGTAGTGGAGTGAAAGTCATAAGTTTCCAAAAAGACAAATACTTAAGTAAAGTACTGAAGTAAATGTACTTCTTTACTCTCCACCACTGGATGTAGGTTTTATAAAGTTTTCAGTGTATTTTAAATGTGAATTGACCACAACCATGAGAAATACTACATCCTTGGGCATACAGTCACAAATGTGCCCAAACAATAGGTTGATCTGTCAGTATATCAATATTATATCGACACTGTGATATTTGACTGGATAGTGTTGACATGTTCAGCATCTTCAATCAGCTGTGCCACAGCGAGTCTGTGACAGGTGCTTCCAGTTTGCAGATGGTGGCTAAATCTGTCCACACAAAGGTGATCCTTTCAGCAGATATTTAGTAACAGCTGGATTGAGCTAACAAAGCAGTTTTGTGTGTTTGTGTGGTTTTTATTCAGTTTGGGAAATTCCACAATAAGTTTCTAGACTTTTTTCACCGTGACGGCACGAGGGGTGGCCTGCAGCATGTGAATGTACCATTTCTCAATCCTACTTTTATTACTAATACATTATCTTGCAGTTTCTTACATTCATACATTTAGATTTTTTCTCCAGAGAGTAAATGGCCATAGAAATCATAAACCAAGAGACTGACGCCACACAAAAATAATATCAAGAATCAAGAAACCAGAACTGTCTTAGTGAAATCTGTTTCGGCCTCCTCATTAACCCTGACATAAATGATTTTATCTAGTCTAAACCCCATGTCTCACATTATCTCGTGGTCTGAACAGAATGAGTTTATTTCAGATTTATTGGAGGCTTCATAATGGTATTTTCCCCTCTGTAGTTTCATTTATAGACACTCACAAATCAACCAATCGTCAGTGAATACAGTGATTTTCACGCTGGCAGCTCCCTCACATGGCGTGTACATGTTCAAAACCTCTGTTAACAAAGGATGTGTTTACTGAGAAGGCTTGGACTTTACAATGTAAACAGAAAACGTTTTTAGGGAGTGGAATGCAATATGACAAGTACGGTATGGTATCTGAGGGTTGGCTAAGAACAACATGTTTTTATACTGCGGTTGACAATAGATGACATCTCGTTACACCGGTGCAGTCTGGCAGTGGTTTGATCTAGAAAATTAATAATAAGGTTGTGTGTAGGTTGCGTGAGAATAAACTGACATATAATCACTGCTGTTGTTGTAACGTAAGCCACACTACAAACCAAGTTATTTATACCAGGAGGAGGGTGGAGGTTCAAAACTATAAGCAACTTTCTCTGATGGCAATAAATTGGACTTGGTATTGTGGATTATTTCACACAAAGCAGAGCCAGGATAAAATGCATTGCGACTATTTTATGATTAATTTAGGCTTATAAGATCAGTCTCCCATACATTTGATGCTTTTAGCTAACAGATTTTGGTGGTCTACAGCAGCGTTTCTCAACGTGGTGGTTGGAACCCTTAAGGGGGACTATGTGACAATTTCTGGGGGTCCCCAGATAGTTTTGGAGAATAAAACAATAACATCTTGTGGCAAGAATAATGAAAGCAGAGTCAGGAGGCAACTTTTTACATGTCTTCGACAGTAATTCAGAGGATGGGGTTGCAAACACCAACCAGATTGTTCTGGAGGGGCTTGCGACTCAAAAAGACTAAGAACCACTGGTGTAAAATTGTCCAAGTCATGACTTCATCTCAACCGTCAAGCAACTCGCTCGGCTTTCTGTAGCCAAAAAGCATGAAGTCCCATTTATACAGCTGGTACAGCTTCCTCCTGTCCTCTAGGGGCACCGTTCTGTACCAGTCCAACTCAGAATCAGGGGACGTCATGTTTTCATTGGAAGGAGGGAACTTAATGTCACCCTGCAGCTTTAAGATCTTCAGCAGCTGCTCAGCGTCCTCTTGAAGAGTCTCTTGATGGCCAATAAAATCATACCTGAGAAATAAAACACACCGGTGTCAATTTACAGGTGAAAATAAGCATTACTTTGTATTAACATTGAATTAATTAAAATGATATCCCAATAATCGGCCCTTCTTTTCCTTTTTTCACTCTGCGCTCCAATGACAGTTGAGCAAACTTGGTATATTGGTGTATATAGATATGCTACATGCTGGGCTTATTTATGTTGAAAAGAAAACAAAAATTCAAAGATGGTTGAAAGATGTTGCTGGGGGACCTGTAAAAGTGACATATATTCACATCTTAAATTAGCTAATGTTACCAAAACTCAAGCTAACTGGCTAGTTAATCTATATCAATCAGTAGCTAGCTAGTTAACTAAACATTAGCCAACTTACAATGTGACTTTATATGTCGCGTTTGCAGGAAAAATCGACTGAGGTAGTAGTAGAAGTTTTCTCAAGGGGTCCATTTTAAACATCAAAATCAGTTTACTCAACTTGAGGTGTGTCTTTCAAGGTCTAGTTGCATTATGGGAAGTCTAAATTTGAGGAGCTGGAACCATTCTGTGGATTAAAAGGATATTTCTGCCTCTACTGCATCAATTTTGATCATGCTTTTTTAAAAGCTTCTCACTTAACTTTATGAAAAAGGAAATCTAAATCACTGGAGTTTCCTTTATTTTTAATTTAGTCAAGTCAAGCATCAAATTCTTAAAAATCAGACATTAAGTCAACTTTAGTGATAAATAATTCGAGGACCCGGCAAACCAGGTTGTAGCCATGATTTTAGAAATAAGGTCAAGAAACAAATTCTGTAAAAATGCTAAATGCTGCTGTAGCCCTGTACAAAATTCATATAGGGTATAGAGCATAAAAAATCAGTAAAAAAAAAAAAAAAAAAAAAATTAAATATAATGTTGATGATGTTTTTAAAATTTTGACATTAAGAAGAAAAGTTCATGATAACTACAGTTCATAATGATAAAAGAAACAGTTAAAATATGTGCTGTATAAAATTATAAATATCATATGTGTGGCTTACAAGAATAGACTATTTACAGTTAAAAGATAAATAAATATTAAGGTTTTTAAGTTCATTTAAGTTCATAAAGTAACTGAGATTGGAGAGGAAAAAAGAAAGCAGTGTTTATGTGTAAAACCTTACCTGTTACCTGTCATGTGTCAATCATTTCATTACCTGTTTTGCCTTTGGTTGAGGTCAAGCTCACAAGCCAATCAGAGTGTTTATTGTCTGAGGGGGCGGGACTAGTGGCGCAGGGTAGTGTGGTGTGTACTGAGCACGCGCTAGGAGAGAGCGACAGACGCTATCGACCCTGAGAGCTAAGAAGAAGCGTCGTTTATTGAGGAGGTCGACTACTCGTGGGTCCTGGATATAAACTTCTGTGTAACCTGTCAGAGGTGAATATGATATGTATGTGGATATGTTGTGCTATATCTAAACTGTTATAGTGTGAAGAGACGGGATGTGTAACGGATTTAGCGACCTGCTAAATAGCGAGAGCATACTGTGCTAATGTGCCCGTGTATCGTAGCTGTAGCATTCAGATGTTTACAAAGCTAAGACGAGCTAATGCTAAGTCGAACAGAGATAGCGTTTGATGTTGTGGCTCATTTTATGATAATATGCTTAAAGGAGGCGGACGTTGGAGAAGGAGAGAGGTCGAGACGGGTTTCCAACAGATGGCCCCTGCTGTGTGCGTGTGTGCTTGTACCGCGCCATGTGTGTTTTACCTTCTTTGTGACTCGCCGCTGTGCATCATCGCCACGTGTGTGACAGAACCGTGACTGCCATTGCCATCTTACTCTTACCCCATGGATTTCGTGAGTACTAACAGAACAAACCAAAGTGCACGTGTTTTTATTTTAAGCTCAGTTGAGTGAAGTGGCCATTGTTGTTTTGGGCCTCACCTCCACAGGCCTGCAACGGGTTAAACTTATGGTGTATTTCAAATGAGTGTGTGGGCCCACAGGTATAATACAGAGTTTGAGTTTACTGTGCATTAAAATACTGTATTTTTGGATAACTGAAATAAGTGCAAAGGTTTCAAGTTAAGGGTTTTCATTGAAAAGAAAAAAGAGAGTTTTGTGTGAAACGGAGAAATTAAAGTGTACCTGTTGTTAACTGAAGTATCTAACAGAAAAAGGGTTAACTTGTTATTTTGAGTTGAGAGCAAGGTGAAACAAAACAAGAGCCTGTGAATTTTATTTTGAAAACCTTTTTTTTATTGTTTATTTTCATAGTTCTGTTGCAAAACTTGGATTTTTTTTTTGTTATTTCAGTCAAAATATTTTATTTGAATTTCTTATTTAACTTCTGTGAATAAACACCTGGGGACAGGATATTTTTCATTTAAAACACAGTTGTGGTGGTCATCATTTTCATTTAAGTACATTATTAGAGTTACATGAAAAAAAGTTGTATTTCCCTGCAACGAGCCCAGGCCCAGTCTCATCGTACTGCCCACTCTAGCTTTATTTCCACCTACATGGGACCTGGGTTAAACTGCTAAAATAGTAAATCCCCATTTTTAATCTATTTTTGTTGATTAAAGATGTTAAATGTGGGGGGGGAGTATGGGCTGTTTGTATGTGTAATTTGTCTATATTTATAGAACAGTAATTTCTCCTCAGGTTCACAAACAAACCAAATTCACAGGAACAACACAAACATGAGCCTTAAAGCCACAGCTGGTGGTAAACGTGGCCTTACTGTATGAGACAGGGGTGGCACAGGCGGGTCATCTGCCTCCAGTGGGGTTCAAAGGGCTGCATCTCTTTCTCCACCAGGTACCGAATGAAGTCGTAAAAAGAGGGTCGCACGCCGGATGCAAACGCCTCATCCGCTGTCTTCGGTGGATCAGACTGATTTCCATACAGCTGCAGAATCATCCGGGCATAGTTCTGATAGAAGTGCTCATTGTGCTTCATGAACTTGTCTCGATAGGCAGAGATGAGGCGGACAAAAGGGTCCCGGACGAACAGGAACTTGGTGTAGTTCTTCAGCTTCTCCTGCAATCAACAGATAAATATACATCAACCCTCCATCACACACACATCCTGTTCTGAGTGAATCACCTACTGACTGAGTCTCACGCCTACATGTCGGTTAATTTTTAACTACTCCAGATACACAAGTACCTTTAGTGACACTTCTGGTGTCATTGTCTGAACTGACCTTTATCTCTGTTCTTGGAAAGCCGTCCAGGTGAGTGAGCTGGTTCGAGACGTGGACCAGTTGATCAGGTATGGACATGGGGTCAACATATGGCTTCGTCTGGTTCAGGACAAACATAACCCTTTTCCAGTTGGTACACGCCACCTGTAGATGAGAACAAGACTAAAGGTCCAAAACAGGGATACTCAACTTGTGGCAAGTGGGCCAAAATAGATCGATTTACACTGTTTTTCACAAGAAATTGGGTCCAGACCCTCTGTAACTTCCGCCTATAGTTGCACTTGAGCAGCAAGTAGCAACACCTATAGTAGTAACCATGTCTAAAAACTAATCCTAACCCTCTTTCCTCATTACACAGATTTTAAGATGTGACTGTACGTCGCTTTTACAAGTTCCCCAGCAACATTTTCACCATCATCAAAATTGTGACCCTGCTCCATATATGTGTACAGGAAACAGGAAACCAGAAAGCAAGTCAAAGCCAGAGGGGGCAGGACAGATGGAAATGTCAACAGTTTGATAATTTTTAATCTGAGAATGGCTCTGTGTAAATAATAAGTAAGCTTTTGGAGGAACAGTGTAGATGACTCATAATATGTTCTCTAAAACAGCAAGATTCCAACATGATGGATTCACGTATAAAGGCTTTAATTACTGTGGGGTTATAAGACTTAATAAACTATATTCTTTAACAGCAAAAGGCAGTTCTGTATGTCCACATTGTGTACTGAAAGTGTTCTGTGTTTTTCTGTCACCTTGGGAATGTAACAGTAAATGATTTCATGATTGTCATCCACAATGAAGTAACTCAGCTCTTCGTCAGTCATGTCTTCCAAACGGTGCTGCCCCTCAGAAAATTTTTCTTTGTCAGCATCACACATTTCTCGCAGCAGCTGCAGTCTCAGCTGCTGATCGATCCTCTCTGCTATGAAAAGATGAACAATATGTTGTAACTGTTAGAAGTGCATCACAATATGATATTTCATAGATTCTTTGGACAAGACACGATATCTGCTGATATCATAAAGTCTGTTTGAAACTTTTGTGATTAAAAAGTAGATTTATTTTCACTCCTGTTTCTCAGCCCTCTGCAGCAGCAATCCACGAAGAAATCACAGACCCACAGACCAGCCAGACGAGACCTCTTTTGGGATTAAAAAACAGATTTATCTCCACGTTTGCTTGTGTGCAGCAGCGATCACGGAGGAGCTGTGCTGTTTTGCAGTAAGATAATTTGTCTGTCCATGTTGACCGCTGACCGGAGGAGAAATGTATTTGAAAGTGACGTTGTGAGAGTAAAGAGAGGAGGGATGTAAAGGAAAGACTTCTCTGGCGAGTACTGACACGCAAATACACAAGGGGCGCCACTGGCATTTTTGACACACCAAGTCACCGTGTCACGCTGATTTGCATTTCCATTGCCACTTTTATCGCGCCAAGTCTTGCCTGAGATGGACCGACTGGAGCGGGGCCAAAGTGAGCTCAGCTCTGCTCCAAGCGGGCTCCTGTCACGTCTCACCGACTGCAGCCAAACTGTGACGAGCATCCTTTCCTCCCCCTTGAAGTGTGTGTTGCGATACTGAGCTCAAGTAAACACAAGAGAGCAGAAATACTTTTTTAAAAGTCTTTATATGTGCAGATGTCAGCACTGTTTGTACTCTCAGGTATTTGCTTTATTACACACAGTGGATGCCTGTTGGTCCGTGCTCGCTCAAGATTGCCTCACTAAACTGTTGCGTGCGTGCATGAAATACGTGCTGCTCATCTGGTAGGAGAGGAGAAGATGAAACGTAGCTCAGATGAGACTCAACAATCAACTGTTTTTAGGCTTTCTACCTATTGCGGCTTAATATAGCGGATTTAAAAAATAGGTGAATTTCCTTTGAGGAGATGACAGGCGGTGGTGAGAGCCAAGAGTCAAATATTTGTCTTTTTGAAGATTAATCGGGTGAGGTCACAAACTAAACTAAAAATACACTACCTAATTCTCAAAGCATTTCACATCCAGTGGAGCACAGAATACAAACAAATCATTATTTCAACAAATCAAATCCCTTCCTAACCAGGAGGAGGATATACAGCAGGAACAGAAATTCACACAGACACAAACTGTACCTCTCGTTTCTTGTGGCAAATCCCATCGATAAATGGAAAACATGATGAGACACAGGGATCCAAATCCGAGGAGCCTCAGCCACTCTCTGCATGCTGCCATTAAACCTGGAGTTACACTGTGTGTCAGTGAACCAGAAACAATTTTAAAAAAGCACACTGAATGTAGAGAATTTAAGGTGGAAAGCCATTATCCCTTCGTTTCCCTTATTACACGTATCAGTCACAAAAGATTTACATTCAAGCTCTACCAAAAGTGGACTTTAAACATTTTAGACTCTGTAAAAAAATGTTTTGTACCAGTTTGAATAACACTGTGACTGAGTACGATTCCAAAATCCACAATTAAATCAAAGATGAAGTCACATTCATTTGTTTCAATGGAAATGTCAAAAAAAGTTAGGAAGTAGTAAACTTGTGCCAACCTGTAGTCTTGTGTTGAAATAATTTACTTTTCTCCTTGAGAAAAAAATTGCATTTCAGAAATGGTTGAGAACTCTCATTTAAGTGAAGGTGAACAATAGTTGATGATGTCGAATTTGAAAATTTGTGTTTTCTCAGCTTTTTTGGTTTTAGAGTGTACTGACACTGTGTCAGTGAAATAAACAAAATCCATCGCTAGAGGAACAATGAGCATCACTTAAATATAACACATAATAAATAGTCACTCACCTTGCTGCACAGTTCTCTGATAGATGATCTGACTCTGAGAGAAAACCACTGATCAGTACCTCAGATTACAGGAACATATTGAAAAAGGCCTGCCTGTGGCTGCAGAAGCTTTTAACTGAAATATTAACCCTTTTATCTCCGAAATGTTTCGTAGGAATGGGGGAGCTGCAAAGGTTTGCACTCAACGGTGTGCTTGGTTCCTCTGATTGAAGGTCCGTACTACTTTATTTCCTGAATCAGTAAAAATGTAAATTGATCCAAGCACAGTTAACCCTTTGCTGCCACTACTGACCTTAAATTCACACAAATTAATGGAGGCTGTCAGTCAACAGAATGCAGTACTAAAATCTGTTCAATTTAAGTTATTCTGTGCAGTTTAAAATAGCTGTGGCTTTACTTTGATTGTTCTGCTGTTGCAGTGTTAGGTTTCTCCTCACAGATTTCACATCTGATGTAAGTGTTTAAAGGGATGGTTCACCCTAAAGTCAAAAATACATAGCTTTTGAGATACTGGCTGCAGAGATGTTGTTAATAAATGATTAAGTTTTGCAGGTGTAGAGATGCGTAAAAAAGTTTTGGGCATGGAGATGTGTACGCGCACAAAGCTTTTGTAGTTGGAGAAATGTTTTGTTTGTTTATAATTAAAATTTGTGCGGAAATATTATCAGTTATAGTGAGGCCACACAAAGTCTGAGGAACAGACGTTCAAATTTCATATCAGTTCATGTGAAGTTAAGAAGTTTTAAAAGGTACGATTTACGAGTATGACCTTTTGACCCTGTCGTTATGCCTGTTCCTGATTGGTTGCACATTGCCAGCTGATAAGCAAAGCAGCAGGCAGAAGGTTGCAGCGCATTTCGTTACTTGTTTGCATATTCAGTTTTCTGCTGTCTTTGCTTGTAAGATACCAGGGATGCTTGTGGCCCTACGTCTGTACAGTAACTACAGTCAAGTTCACAGGCAACTGACACTCCTTGTGTTATATGCAGTCTGAAGAAACACTGTATTTCACTATCTACAGTATATGGAGCAAAGTGGGATGGTTAAAGACTTGAAGTGATTGACACTTTTCACTTTTTGTATGACATTTTACAGACATTGCAGCCCTAGATTAAACATGACAATGACATTTAGTCTTTGTTATTATTTGATAATAATAAATAAGACAATTTGTAGAGGGGGAAGTAAAATTTGATTGTAAGCAACCAGTCAAACACAGTTTAATAAACAAAAAATGAGCAATAATAGCTACACTGGAAAGAAGTCCTCTTCATTCTGGTGACAGATTTATTCAGGAAACGTCTCTGAGTTGTATTAAGAAAATTAGCTTCATGACTATGAAATTTCCGGAATAAAATAAAAAGATAACAATAATGCACAAATTGCCATCCTTCCACTCAAAATAAGGGATGCTATTTTTCTCTCCAATGCTAATCACATGCTTTGATTTGCACAATAATTCTCAAAGTCTTTCCAGAATGTAAAACAATATGGACCAGGACAGATGAGTTATAGTTTCCTCTTCAGTCTTGCAGAAAGTAGATTTGTTATCAACATCTCAAAGCCAGAAAGTATATGTGTGTTGGATATGTTGTATGTAATATTTTAAGATGTATTTCTTTAATTTTATTTGTGATACAGAAGGGAAGAAGCCGTGCCTTGCTCTCAACAGTAATTCTGCTTCTAGGGTTGTGATACATTTCTGTATGCATGCATTGATATGAAATTATGTTAATATATTTTTCATTTTGCTATTGGGTTCTGTAGTCCTCACAATTATCTCAACACTGAAGCGGTAACCAGCCAACAAAACACTTCCTCCCCGCAGGACCAGGGGCAACTTTCAAGGACCAGCGTGAAAACTTTATTAAAAACTTAGAGGCTCATTGCAGTTGCAAGAACCGACAAATAAAGACACGTAAAGCACCAGAAAAACCGACCTCTTGAAGGTCTCACGTCAGTCACACTGCCGCTCCACGTTTTGCTGTCTAATCTTTGGCAGCACGTTCAGCCAGGTAATTACCTGTTAAGCCTCTCTGAGGGAAGGAGGTCAAGAGGAGGAAAAACAGAACGGACGGGACACCGTGCAGCCATTCACAACACGGGTGGAGCTCTAACTGGAGGAGGACGAGACCGGCTGCGCTGCTCGACCTCTCGTCGTTTTTCTTTTCTCACCATTTAGGACAGGAAGTTAAGGTAAGTGAGATGTTGGAAATCAATGAAACCAAAGAAAGTACTTTTGATAACAAGTGTTCGATTCTCTTGCAACCTTTCCTTTTGCATCCAAGAAAGATTTTTCTCTCATTGCATCTTCAGCAAGTCCAAACTGCTCTTTATCCACAGCATGTCCAAGGCAGAAGAGAGGACACAGTCTACAACTTCTGTCGAATCGGCCGCATCAAGGTAGGTTTAGATCCATATATTCGCACATTCTGTAGCTGACCTACCAAAAAATGTTTCTTCATGAGTGATGGAGAAAATGTTTCACTTGCCCTTTTGCTATTTATTGTTTGCTATTTTTTTTTTTCCCATATTGCAGCAAAGATGGTGCCTCCCCAGCAGGTTCAGTCTCTGAAACACCCAAGAAATCGTCAAAGAAGTCCAAGAAAAACACTGAGAGCATGAACAAAGTCTACAACTCTGTGCTCGACAGTGTTTTTGGAGCGGTGAGTACGGCAGTTGACAGCCACGTTTTGCAAATTAGAAGCTGAACTGGATGTGTGCGTCCTTTTGTGGCTGCGACGACCTCTGCAGCGGCTCCGTGACCTTTAATCACTCAGTTCTAACTTTCAACACCAAGCCTCCAGTTCCTGCCTGAATTAAAGACGCAGCTGAACATGAAGCTTTTCCTCGCAGACAGTTTAAAGCACATTCATCTTTTAATATTGGGCAGAGAGGGGTTTGGACATTCCTTGAAAATCTATAATTTGCATGCTTAAGATCCAAAGGCACAGGTCTCCACGACACAGTGGAAGCTCGTTCCTAATTAAAGACGCCGTACTGTGCGTCAGACGTTCAAACGCCGGAGTCAGAAGTGAGGTGGCGGTTGGGCGGCGTGCTCACAGTTTTGTTCCTGATCTTTCTCGAGCTGCTATCACTAAGCCTGGTGTGTCTGTAGTATTAGTGTCTCATTAGTTGAGGCTTACTGCCACACCTCGTTAGGGTTATCCAGATGAAGAGCACTGCCAAACACTCGTCTGAATCAACTAGAAAATATTCATCTTTTCCATCGTGGATATGAATTGTTCTCTTGCACAATAGAAACTTGTTAACGTCCACTTTTGACATTAACATGCATCATTTTAAATCTTTGACATTTATTTCATTAAAAGTTGGTGTTAAGATACAATTGCAGTATTTCACAGTGTTTATCTTAATTGTAAAGAAAAAAAAACACAGACACATTTCAACATGTGTTTTCTTACTGTTTTCTGCAGGACAGAGAGTTAGCTCAGGCTGAGCTGGACGGTAAGTGTCACCGCCACAGCTCATTGTAATGTCATTACCACTGCGAACATGTTATCAGCTGCACACTGAGTAACATCAGAAAGTCCTAAAACCCTCCATCTTTATTTCAGTACTGAAAAATTACACCAAACAAGGATTATCATGGATGTCAACAGTGGTGGAATGTAACTAACAACATTTACTCAAGTATTGTACTTTGCTAGAGTTAAGGCTTTAATTGAGCAAACATTTCAGAGATAAAGATTGTACTATTAACTTGGCTGCATTTATTTGTATTAGTTACTTGTTACTTGGCTTGGATTTTATAAAATTATATATTAGGTAAGCAGCAGTATATAAAGTAATTAGCTGCCATCTTTACCAGCTGCAGATGCAACATTTATAATCCAGGAATATATGATCCTGAAAAAAAGCCATTCTGCATGATGAGCGATGTTACTTTTGGTACTTTAAGGATATTTTAATGTTAATATTTTAAGGAAAAAGTATGAATGCATACACTTCTAATAAAGCATGTTTACACTGTAGTATTGCTGCTTTTACTCAAGTAGAATATCTGAATACTTCTTCCACCATTCCATATTAGTGTTTGTTAATATAAACAAAACTTATTTTGGTATTTTTCCACTTTACTCAGTCACATGAACAAGTGTCTAAATGTAAAAGTTTGCAAATTTTGGCTAATTTGCCAATCCTACCAGCTCCTTTATTAGATACCTCTTTAGTTATATTTTAGAATATCAATTTTAGAACTGTGATGTTGCAGTAATAGCATCATCCTCAACCTTCGTTCCTGATGAACCACGTCAGGAATAGCCATCTTTGTGACCCCTGACCTTTCTTACAGAGCTGCAGGAGGCCTTCAAAGAGTTTGACTACGACCAAGATGGATACCTGAACTACAAAGATGTGGCTGAATGCATGAGGACCATGGGATACATGCCCACGGAAATGGAGCTGCTGGAGATAGTGCAACAAATCAAGATGAGAAGTGAGCTTTAAAATATAAAATACAAGCACACAGGGGCTAGAAAACATTCATTATACATTGAATTTAAAAGCTCACAAATATTACATGCATGCTCTGATCTGAACATCCCATTAAGCCTCTTTTCCATTTCCTGGGCCCTGACGTCGCTCCTCTCCGCAGTGGGCGGTTTGATGGATTTTGATGACTTTGTTGAGCTGATGGGACCCAGGATGATGGGAGAGACTGCTCACATGCTGGGACTCAAAGAGCTCCAGTCGGCCTTCGTACAGGTCAGTCGAGTGATAACAAAACAATCCACGCAGTTACGAAGTCACAGCAAGAGGAAAGAGAGGGTTAAAAAGGACAGATTAAATTTTATTAACGTGAGCTGATGAGACCTGTAAAGAACTGAAGTCTGGTTGTGTGCATGGCAGTGAGAAACAAAAGGAAATTATTTTTCCAACTATAACTTAAAAGTAAAACCACCTTTTCCTCCTGCTTTCAAGCCATTTTCATCTCTATCTCTGTTTTTAAAGTTTGACCTCGACGGCGATGGAAAGATCAACCAGGACGAGATGAAGGAGGCGGTCAAGACGCTGCTGGGGGAGAAGCTGAAGAAAGGAGAGCTGGAGGAGATCTTAAAGGAGCTGGACATCAACGCAGACGGAAACATCGACTTCGAGGGTATGTGTACATTGTATTATTCGCGCGCGTACATCGCTGGCACCACGCCGCGCTGACTCCGCCCCATCTGTTTTGTCTCCTCTCTCTCGTCTTCAGAGTTTGTGATGATGCTCTCCATTCGCTAGCGGCTGAAACGACTGACAGCAAGGACAGGACCCGCCAACTCTTCTGAATGGTTCCACACACACTTAATACAACCATCGAATCTTGACGATTTGGTCATGTTTGTAATGTAGGTATAGATTTCTACAACATAACGTGTGCCTCACTCTGTAACGACTGTCTGAATGATGAATTGTTAACGGAAACACAATGACTCCTGTATCAAATATGGCGCGCGCTGTCAAGAGAGATTATTTTGGTAGATACATGAACTTTTTGCAGAGATATAACATGTAAATACAACTGAAATTGTTTGCTATTTTAATAAATAAATAAATATGTATTTTCTAAACGTGCCTTTCAATTAAACCAGGGGTTTTCAATGTTATTTGACCCCAAAGACTTTCAACATTTAAGCCAAAACAACCTAATATTGCTGTTTTATAACTTCAGACTATGCAAAATACATAAAGTCTAAAAAAAAAAAGCATTTAGTAGTTTCTGTCAAACCAAACCACACACATTAAGGACATTCTATGTGATATACTTCTGATAACTAATGTAATAATTAATGTAGAGCTGCAACAATTAGTCAATTAACTGTTCAGCAGTTGACTGTTAAATTAATCTCCAACTGTTTTGAAAATCAGTTTATCTTTGTGAGTCAAAATTTTCTGATTTCAGCTTCTAAACAGTGAATATTTTCTGGTTTCTTCACTTCCCTCTGTCAGTAAGCTGAAGTTCTTTGGGCTCTGACATTTCAGAATGTCTCGTTTCACCTTTTTCTGACATTTTCTGGACCAAATAGGACATTTATTAAAGGGATAGTTCACCCAAAAACGAAAATTCAGTCCACAAAACACTTTGACAGTGAAACAGCAAGAAAACTGGTCACCGTTCACTTCCACTGTTTGAGAGATTCTGCAGCGCCGTTTTCCTGTGAAACTCCAGCAGTGTTTTGTGTACTAAAAAAAACTAAACCTAACCACCGACTGGAATGAGTATGAATAGATAATGACTGGATTTTCATTTTTGTGTGAACTATCCCTTTAACCAAGACAACGACTGACTGCAGCCCCAGACTGATGTGTCTGATGAGGCTCCACTGAAACTGTCTGGTGCCCCCTGGTGGCTTTAAAACCCCTGAACCGAACAACACAACACTGTTTTAATACACAATAGGTCATTGAATGGGCTGATCACATTTAATCCTCTCAAACAGACTTTATTCCAAAAAACAAGTCATGTATTACCTCCAGGTCAATGTCAAACAAAATGGAAATGATAATGTCATTATCATCTAGAGAATATAAGTTAAATATAAATTAAGTTTGTTGTCAATTGTTAACAACAATGCAGCTTTGAGCTTTGTCAGGTCTACTGTCTTCAGAGTCAGAGAAGCATTTGCACATCCAAAACCACGGTGCAGGTGTGTCCAAAAAAAAAGTCACATTTCAGAATAAAATCCCACATCAGGCCAACATTTGATGGTGGCACTGGAACTAACCAAGCAGAGCTTATTGTCTCCTATTTTAAAAAAAAAAATCTAAAAGCTTAACACTACTGGTAACTTAATCTGCTTATTATTATAACATCAAACTATATGTGCACACAATTCAGAGAGATCTGCAACATGCAGCACATGTACTCCGCTGAAATGAAAGTCTCGTTGTCAGACAAGAAACAGAAAACAAGGAGAGACGCTCGGCTCCTAGTAAGCGTGAAGGTCACACTGGAATCAGTGTTTCACAGGAGGAGAAGAGATGGAGGAGGCCCTGCAGTCATAGGAGTCAGGAAGATTTCACCTGTCAGAGGAGACGTCGATGTTTCTTTTCATGCACAAAGCGGATTGGATAAAGCCACATTGATCTTGCTCACGGTTGGTCGACCCATAACTTTGCAGGCCTGGGTGATAAAATGTGTAAAATGTTCAGTAGTTTCTATTAAATACCAACCGCTGTGAAAGCATGTAACAGATACACTCTGGCTCATGAGCAGCCTATCACATGCTTCCATAATGGAGCGTGTGACATGATTGACATGCAAACAGCCAATCATTTAACAGGTGTGCTGTTCAGTTACACCACTGACATGTGACACACGAACACGAACAGCATGACGTGAGGAAATCGGTGCGGATGTAGAAAAGTACAGGTCAGCCGTATTTACTGTGTGTCACGGTGAGATCATTCATGTATCTTAAAATATTCGTGTAATCTTATTTTTTGTGTTTTTTAATTATCACCTGTGTGCCTCGATAAATAAAGCCCTTAACTACAAAATAAAGCGGCTCTTTTCAAAATAAAGTAGTTAAATTCAACCCTTCTTCTCCCGGTCTTTATTAAAAATAAATCTTATCAATAATTATTGATATAGAGCGAAAAGAAAGATTTTATCATGATTGAATTTTCAGCTATATCGCCCAGTCTACTCATGTTTCAGTTCAGTTAATTCTTTTGATTCAATTGAAAACTCAAGCATATGCGATTTTATGTCTTCATTAAAAACTGAGGAAAAAATATAATTTGGCAATTCTGGAGTTATGCTTCGGGCGTGTCTGTCATGTGTGAGCGCTTTGCTGCCTGTTCACCACCCAGCCCATACTTACAGATTTATATGTGTAGGTGGATATGAGCGTATGTACATTAGCAGTTCTGCAGCAGACTTGGTGCAACAAATGACAGATTTCTCTTTTGTTTTGTATTAAAATATTCATATATTTATTTTATTTTCTTTTTTTTTAAAGTTAATAACATTTATTAATGTTTTTTCTTTCTTTTTCTTTTCTTTTTTTTTTCTTTTGTGTTTGGACAATTTTCTTGCCATTTAAATCTTTGCACCAAATCCCAGGTTGTCCTTTTCTGAAGGGGTCTGTGGACTGGGGCGTAATCAGGGGGATTAAGGGGGTTCTGGGTTTGGAAGAATTATTGTAAAAACTGAAAATGCCTTGTGCGCTATATTTCTTTTCACGTGCTGCTGCATTTTTTTTTCATAAAGTGTTAAAAAATATATATATCAAAACTGAAAGTCAAAATAAAAGCTCTCTACATTTGCTGTTCTCAACTAGTGGCAAACTGGTTTTGGTCGTTCACAAAGCTACTTACTTTTATACCGAAATGTGCTCAAGAATAAATTAAATTAAATACATTATTCGATGAACGGTTACATTTGAATATCACCGCACCAATCACAACACATCATCTTGTGTTTTGCCACTGTGAGCGAGCTGATGCTGCCGTGGATGACACAAAACGAAGCGGTTTTTGAACCAAAAAAAAAGACAACCCTGTGTTAGTAAAAGCTTCAAAGTATGTGCCAGAAAATGTGCCACAGGATATATTTAATTTGGATTCATAAAAGCATCTTTTTTAGTGGGGAAGGCTGAGAACCCGTCTCCCGTGACTCACCGACTTCGTCTATTTCTTCTCCTCTTGGGGGGAATGTTTTGCTCTAACTTCTGTAAACTATACGACGATCAGAGATACCATCCAAAAAAGCAGGTTTTGTAAACATATAAGTCTTCCAAGCGTGTGAGAGCTTACTGGGTTAATTTGAACGTCTTATGCACTTTGCATGGTGCTCACATTAGCAGGGTTGAGGGTATTCAGGCGTCCCCCCGCCCCCCCCGGATGACACACACTAAAACTGGATGCACTCACGGTACTGTAGGGTAAGATGCTGCACTGGATTAAAGCCCATACCGAATGCATGTTGTGTCATTTCCACAGCTTTGTGAGACTACAGATAGATTCAGCAGTGTATTACTGCGTGCTGAATGTATGTTTTGAGTATTTGTGGCGAGTTTGGACCGACGTCATGCACAGGTGTACTGTCCACACTGCAGTCACTCAAAATCACATCACAACATCCTTCGATGTACAGCCCAAAACACAACAAGCGAGTGGCTACAACACCTACACCTCCCGTCTTTCTGTCAACGCCAGTCTCTACATGCTATCAAACCTCTCGGTTTCCCTTCTTCTTCTTCTTCTTCTTCTTCTTCTTCACTTTTTCTTTTCTTTCCTCTTTCCTTCCAGCTAAATGGTAGATAGATAAAGATGGATAAGCTTCTATTTTTTCTATCCACGACTCACAGTGTCTTCACTGAGCAACAGGACGACTGCTCGGTTAGTAAGACTCGTCAACAGTCTTCCGTGGTCTACAGCTCGTTGGTCAGCTCGTCTGCGAATTCGGCCATGATGTCATGCACCCAGATGTCCCTTTCTTCCTGTGAGGTGTCGACCAGGAAGACCGTCAGCTTCCTGTCCCAGGGGTTCGCGGCTTCCTGCACGGCCTCCAGCTGGGCCACGAGCGGTTTCTTCTCCACGTGGTTCCTGAAAACGATGGAGGCTTCCTCTGACCACTGCCTCGGCTTCAGCCCTGGGAGGAACACGTGCAAAGGTTAAGCTCACTTTGTTGATAATACAATGTCTGCATTTAATGCTGGTGAGGACTTTGCTTCCTGATGGTCGGAACCATTCAGATGAATTCATAATGTGCTTCACTTTGTGTTTCAGTGAGCAAATTAAAAGAACTCACCCCCTGTGACTTCATGCTCTAAATTAATAGAGGGCTACACATCACCTGAGTAACCGCTACCTGATGCTAACTATTGCTAACCGCTGCTAACTGCTGTAACTTCATTTGACTGATTTTTATTCATCAGGCGGTCCGCTCTACTCACCGGCCAGCTGAGCAGTGATTCCCTGGAACGGCAGCTGTCTGAACTCTTTGATCAGAGGTCTGAGCTGGGTGCAGCTGATCAGCTCGTGTTTACCGTAGTCCAGCTCGTACACAGACACCAGGCCGTTGGTCAGAACTCCCTTCACCAACACACGATGCCAGCTGAGAGAAGAGAGAGAGGAGGAAGACGTGAAAGTCACAGTGGATACTGTTATTGTAGGCCAAGCGCATTATTGAATGTCCACTACAGGCGGAAACAAAGCAGGAAGCATCACAAATACTCAGCAGAAATCTGCTCTGTTTATTTTATCGCTTTGAGCTACAGCTGTCAATGTTTTCATGAAAACAAAACGGAATTAAATCGTCGCTTAACTCACTTGTTCTCCACTTTAGCGGCGTATATCTGATTCTTCTCTACGTTGAGTGGCTTCTGCTCAGTTTTATTGTAGTAGAGAATCATCTCTCCCATCAGCACCACCAGTTTGTACATATCTCTCCAGGGCTGCAGCACAAAGTGGCCAGGATGGCACGCCACCGACACGTAGACGTCCAAGTTGTTTCCTGAGGAGTAAAACAACAGTGAGCGCACGATTTTCCAGGCTGCGCTAAAACACGGTTGATTCTCTTTAATTACTAAGATCTTCATTACCTGCTGGGGGCAGCTCTAGTAACGGCGGCAGCTGGAGAGGGGATGAGGGGGACGACGGCGTCTCTGGTGGGCTGGTGGGGCTCGTGTTGCCTCCACTGCCTCCTTTGGGTCCTGACAGAGCCCTCCTGAGGTGAGGCTTGGCTGGGACAGAAGTTGATGTTGGACTTCCATTAGTGGAGTTACTGGTGCTAGAAGTCTTGGAGGACAAAGTGGGCGTGGAGATCTTGGCAGGGCTGTGGGATTAAATGAACAGACAAGACATTAAGCATAAAAAGTCGGACGTAACTTTTAGCTGGACAGTAAGGAGGTGATTATCGGGGCAGCGGGGACCTGTGGCTCGTCAGGAAAACATCCGGGCGCTGTTTGAACAGGTCGGACTGGGCCATCTGATGGTTCAGGCTGCGGGTCGGGTCGTGGAAGTTCTTGTCGGTGAAAAGGTGGACGTAGACGCAGCGCTTGGTGTCATCTACCTTGGCAACCTTGGGGAGGGGATGTCAAGGTGAGTGTGGAGGTAATTGGAGAAGAAAAACAGAAAATGCAACAAAGAGGAAGAGAAAAAATACTAGTAGTAGTCAGTAGACCAAAAAAACAACTGGTTAGTGGAAAAACTAAGGCCAGATTGATCATCATCATTGCCATCATCTCATGAAGGTCATATGTTTAGATGTTAAAAAAGGACGGGCAGCGGTTTACCTTCATGCTGCAGTCTGTGGTGTTGAGCACTTTCTCTCGAAGCCACTGGACAGCATCCGGAGTCCAGGATCCAACGCTGACAGCCAGGTCTGCTAGACAGCACTTCACAGCCTAAACACGGGACGCTGGTTGTCATTTTCTCAGATATGACTGTGTGAGGAAGCTCCCCTCACTACAACGGTATGTACAAGAAAAGATCCTACGAACACATCATCGTGCGCAACACGGACACAGAAGCTGACCTGTGGCGGGATGGCCATGAGGTCACGGAGGAACGGCGGCGGGATCTCTCTGAGTTCAAACACCTCTACAGAAGCCTGCACCCCCACATCGATGAACAGGATGTCCAGCACTCTGCTGCCGTGAAGGTTGGTGATCTAAAGATGGAAACAAGGACAGAGAAACCTCTTATTCTTTAGATAGATGACTACAGCTGTGAAAAAATAAATGCAGCTTTTCTGGGGCGTATGGAGGTATTTATGATGGTTGATAGACGCTCTTTCAGTTTCTCACTGCCGTACCTGTTTGCTCTGTTTGATCTTTGCTCTCATGGTAACTACACCTGGCTCTATTGTGCAATTGTGATTTTATTCCTTCTGCCAGGCCAACATGAATCATCTGTGGATTTGATTAATAATTCACAGTCTTTGCTGCAGGGAAGCGTGCCATCTCACCTCGACGCGGGACCATTTGCCTTTGTAGCGAGCCAGACATCCTTTCCCGCAGAAGGGTCTGGATACCAGGAACTCCGATGTAACCTGGAATAGAAAACACGATTCGCAGAGAAGCTGTTAACATCACGCCGTTGTTAAATCTGGTGATGTGTAACGGCTGCTTTATGACTGCAGTAAAACGATACTGTTAAAGCTCACACAAACATTTCACAGGTCCACCCAGTCTGCTGCAAAGACGAGATTAAAACTTTAGATCTGTGGTTACTTGAAATGGAAACAGGTTGTTGATGTTTACAGAAATCATTACAACAGTTGATTTATGGCACTAAAGTTACTGACACCAGCAGAGGGAGTTACTTTAACAGATAAACAATACATTGTGCTGGTCTCAACTAAACTTTATTAAATTGTGAAAGTTTTACTCTGAACTTCCTTCTGACCAGAAAACCAGACCATCTGGTCTATTACAGGTTATAGAATCTTTCGTATGAGGTGTGACGAAAATGAAGCATAAAAATAATATAACTCATCCATAGTGACTGATTCAAGCTTGCACTGAGTCTTTGGCCTTAATAAAAATACACCACCAGACTGTGTTTAGTTAAACACTGATGCAAAGTGTCACTGAGCTGCAACTATGAGCTTTGAAGGACAACAGTGGCACACCTAGAAAAAGCACCGGCTCCACTGCGCTGCTAACCGATTAAGTGGCTCGGCAATGTCTTAACTCCAGATTATCAGTCTAATCTCAATCTGTCCACGACTCCGACTGAGCGAAGCAACGCGGCACAAATGCATTCACAAAAGTCCTACTCTACTCTGTTTACTCCCTGTGTGAATATGGTGCCCAGCTAAACATGCTGGACTGAACACATACACCTAACAGACATTTGCACAAGGCACAGGATAGGTATACGTTTTTCTCTTATAATTTCCAGTCGGGATTATGCAACATATTCTTGTATACCCTATAGCATGTATCTTCCATTTAGAAAAGTAATTAATTATTAATAAATACATATGCAGACATATTCTAACACAAATGTTGCACCTGCTAAATTATCTTATTATCTTACCATCACAATTTAGCTCATAACTACAGGTAATCAGGCTGAAACTGAAATAAAAATACAGGAAAGACAAAATGTATTTTAAAAATTGCCTCTCAGTGGTCTGATATTTATGTATTTTTGATTTTTTTTTTACTTTATTGATGCGGTGATTTGTAGATATTTTTGGTCAACAAGCTATATGAGGCATTTGTATCAAAAATGAGACAAAAACTCAATGTTTTACGGGCTTCAAAAAGGTGCTGAGACATGAAATGCAGCATGTGTGTTAACCTGTGAGTGGAAGTACGTCTCTATATTCTCCAGTATCTCATTCAGCTTGGCGAGGCCTCTGGAGGGCAGCTGGCAGTAGATGGTCCCGTCTGAGCAGACGCTGCTGACCGTCACGTTCATGTAAGCGCTGTTCACCTGAGGACAGACAGTGAGGGGGGTTAAGTGCGCTGTACACAAACGCACGCTGACATGCGCAAACTCTCCCGTACCTGTAGTGGGCTGGCTAGTGTCTTGTCTTGCAGGGCTTTCATGCAGGCAGCGTTGATGTTGACGTCATCATCCTGCGACGTGTCGTACAGGACGACGAGAGGGGTCTGCCCCCTCTGCAGGATCTCAGCCAGCAGGATCTTTCCACTTGCCATGGTTTCAAATTTCTTCAGCACGGCAGGCTCCTGACAGAACGGCTGCAGGCCTGGATACAAATAAACACACGCATATATAGTATGTCAGGCATTAATTTTAATTAGAGAGCAGGGAGGAAGGACAAAGAGAGAAACCCTTTCTTCTCCTGTTCCTTACTATTCAAACAGGACGGGATTACAGGACTTTTTTTTGAGTCCTGATGATGTATTGACTCAGTTCAGACTCACCTGCCAGTTTGCACTTGGTCGCCTGGAAAGGCAGTTGGAAAAACTTCTCGTGCAGCTCAAACACTTTGGTTTTGCTGATCACCTCAGAGAAGCCATGATCCACATAGTACACCTAAAGAGCCAGAGGCAAAGACGAAGTTAACTAATGTGACGGCAAAGTTAAGTGGTGAAAATATTCTAAATATAACCGCCATCTACTGTAGCTGACTGTCCCTTCTGATCTGTCCTTTTAACCAAATCATCCTCCTCTGGAAAGGTTTCTACACTTGTTTTTATTTGCTTGTCTTGGATCCATCACTTGGCCTTCCATGATGGGCGTCCGTGGACTTCTCTCACCTTGACCTTGTCGGCCATGACCTCGCAGACTTGCGCCCTCAGAATCTCCTCCTCCTCCTCGGCCCTGACTGCGACGAGCTGGCCGGAGGCTGGAGACGACAGAGGAGATGGACTGCTTTGGTCCAGGCCGTAAAACTCCCTCATTTCATCCTCCATGGCCTCCTGGGCCTGGGAGTAACCCTCACCAATGTACCTGAGAGAGGAGGAGGGTAGGAGGAAACAACGTGGTGAGAGATTTGCGAACTGTTGAGTCTTACAGCACACTCACACGTACACTCCTCTCCTACCTGAGTATCACTCCGTTGGTGTTGGTGGCCTCCACCACCAGCACAGAGGGGTACTCCTCTTTGGGGATCTGCAGCGAAGGCACCGCGTGGTTACTGAGCCTCCTCCCCAGCTCCTGCCTCACCCTCAGCTCCTCCTCACTGACCGAGGAGTTCCTCCTGTTACAGTTCTCGTCCTCTCCTCCTCCTCCAGTGCTGCTCCGTCTGTACAGGATGGCCCTCTTGGGGTTGTCAGGCATCGGGAAGTCGATGGTGCAGAAGTCGGAGAGGAGGTGGAGGTTCTCCAGGACATGTCCAGGCAGTTTGATCTTTTAAATACACAAAATAAAATATAAACACAGTATATAAATGCTAAATATTTAATATTATAGCGTTTCAAAGGGTCACTGACTTTGTAGGTGTCTTGGAAGAGTTTGGGGAGCGCGTGCGCCCACAGGCCGTTCGAGTACTTCAGCAGCAGCTCCTCCAGTTTCTGCTTCAGGTCGGGGCTGAGGGAGGCGGGGGAGGAGGGGGGGCTCGGGGACGAGGAGGACGACGGCGGAGACTGAGGAGAACGGGAACCGGAGCGAGTCAGACGGGCGCCGGGGGGTCTCTGCTGGGCGGGGGAACGCGAGGGTTTTTCCGTGGGGGTGTTTGAAGTCAGCGCAGAGGCAGAGGTGGAGTTCGGGGAGGATGTGGCGGTCTGTTCCTTGGCGGGGTAGAGGAGCAGCTCTGATGGGCTGCTGCTGCAGGTTTTCTCTACCTAGAAGAATGAAGGCGAATAAAGAGTCTTTGGGGTTTGGACTGTTAGTCTGCATAAATGAAGCAACTTGACTTTGACATGTAGATGATAAACTACTGTGATACTTCTGATTACTTGTATGTTTGTGTTTCTAGGTGCCTGCACACTGGATGTAAAATAAATTAAGTATATTCAAATATTTTTCTTGGCTTTTGAAATGCACATAAAATAATGTCACTCTTATTTGCAGAGATAACCGATCAATTTGATCATAGCCCTATACTTCAGTCTGTCTAGGATGGGATTCCAAGTCAAAGCAGTCCAATAAAATGGCTGCCAAACCCTCTAAAATCCCCGGTATTTGTATCCCCTGCTTGAGCATTAGTGGTAAGTTTCTCAAGCTTTAAATGCGCCATCACATCTCCAACCCAGAACATGTGTGTAGGAGGGGTAGCTGATCTGCAATCAAATTAATTTAGCGTAAATAAGAGTCGAAGAAGAAAAAAAGATTTTATATACAGTGCAGATGTGCGTCCAGGTCTCCAGGTCTTTGATGGCCTCGGTGGGCAGGTCATGTTTGTACAGCTCTCTGTAGATCTGAGGCAGCTTCGACACCCAGAAGCCGTTACTGTACTTCTCCAGGATCTCCCTGATGCGACCCTGGACCTGCTGAGGGTTGTAGGGCTTCCCTTTCCCCGAGCCAGGGCTGTCGTTCAGATTCAAGGGTGCTGGAGTGTTTGGTGGAAAAAAAAACACAAAGAGGAAAAGAGAGATTACGCGCACACACAGCCGGGCAATTTCACCGCCTCTACGGCTTTGAACTTCTCATCGCTGGAACTTGTGGACTGTATGGCATTTTTTTCTCCACAACTAAGACGCTTCATAACAGTACAATTAATATTTTCTAAACACATTAATATTATTGCCTCCCTGGTCAGTGATGCCTCTTTACATGAAGGAAGCACAGGCTCTTTAACCAGTCAGTGCTCTTTTAACAGACTCTTCTGTCTGTAGGGAGCTGAAATAAACATGTCTGACAGGACTGGAGCCGGTGTCCCTCAAAGCTATGCAGTTTATTACATTCCAGCGCTCTTCCCTCAGGCCATACGGACCATAGCCCTTCTTCAAACAGGCAGCATGGCAACAAACAGATATTTAGTCGAAGCAAAGACTTGTAGGAGAAGAGGTGAAGAGGAGAGGGAGGCTAACACAGACATCACTTCAAAGCTTTTAAAGCACAGCTCATGTTGGCAGGAACTTCAGGGGACCGACTGATGATGAGGCCGCCGTTCACTTCCTTCGCACATCACAAAACAACGATGTGCATAAGAGACGGACAGATGTGATTTGATACTTCAGCACAAGAGTCTGAAATGTAAACGTCTTAGAGCAGCTGGCTGGCGTTTGAGTTGTGGGGAAGCGGTACAGGTCTTGGTGACATCTTTGTTCATTTAGAGGACAAAAAAAACTACACAAATATATTTTTAGCGTCATAGGGAGCAGCCTGCCCTACTTACAACCAGTCTGCTGGGAGTTTCTGGAAAGGTGAGCATGCACCTCCTTCTGAAACCGTGACGGGAGGGTCATCCTCTTGTCTGACCTGGACACAAGAGAACAGAATAAGGAGGAGGATTATTTTTCTGAAAATTTAGAAGAACATCCTCTATGCATGATCTCTGTGCGCAGTTTGAAAACAAATCACAAAATCCTGACTTCAGTTTTAAGGCTTGATTAGGTCTGGTTCTGTGCTGCATGTCTAATCTCTCATTAGGCTGAGCACATTTTATCTATCTAGAAAACAGGCCTCATCAAGTCTAACAAGATAACCTGCTTAAATTCAGTGAAAAACAAAGTCTTTTTTTATTTGTCCGCAGTACCACAGCTCATTAATCATACTGTATCGTTCCCCGTTGGTCTAGAACAATGGGTCATGAGATACAGCACACTGGATACTGCATTGCACTGTGTGTAGCATATCAGATGTTTCTCATCAGTCCTAATCAGCGACAAACTGAGAAAGCACGCAAAGATCTCGAGCCCGTTTGAAACGTACATCACTTTCTTCACACATAGCTGAACTGATTTTCTGTAATCTTATCTTGTGGATCGATCTCAGTGATACAGTAACAGCTTTGTTTCACATTTCTCTTGATTCAGGCCGTCTGTCCTCTTTTTGTTTCTCTCTTCAGTCACAGCTCCTGGCTCACCCTGGCACACAGCTAATAATGGAAGCAATCAATAAAGAGAGCATTTACTTTGTGATTTTAAATGGCGGTGAGAGGGTTTAAAAGACTTTACTACCCATTCATAGATCTGTGCACTGCACTGACCTAAATATTTTCTTTTCTTTATAATGTAGACCAGCAACTCCAGAGTTCTGTGAGGTTAAATTACTGATTTTGTCGGTGTAGTTTGGTCGGTTTGGAGAGAGCGATATTTACTTGTATAACGGCAGCTGAATTTTTAGGTGTGCCTTTTTTTACGTAAATACAACTCCACCTCAAACACCTGAACTATCCCTTAAAGGCCAATTCCACTAAGAGACGTTCAGGAAGAAGAAGTCTGTAAAGTGCTAAATGTTGTGTTTATTATTTTCTCATGAAACACAACTAAGTTATGAACACGTGGTGCAGAGGCAAAGACCAGTGTAGACCCAGCAAGGATATCGTCATCCATCGTGATGTTTCACTGTGGACATTAGGGATGAGTGTGATCAGTCGGCTACATGATTAAATGTTGCCACCCTGGCTAGTTAGCTAGGGTGGCTAGATTCATTCATGCAGAATGCCAGTTAATTGTTGCCGCTGAGGGGTTATGCAGCTGCCCACCACTGGTCAGAGCTGCGGCCCCATCAGATGGCTGTAAGCGTGTTTGCCCTGATGGCCCAGCCAACCCCGGATGTTTTAATCAGCAAAGTCGGACAGACGACAGCTCATAAAACCAGCGCGGTTTACCAGTATTTCAATCTAAAAAAAAAAATGGAAATAATGTTGAACGCAGACTGTGACAGAATTAACTGGCATATAATAATTCGATTGGAGCAACATGTGACCACATTCAGCACAGACACGGACGTTAACCTGCAAGCAGAGCTGCTGCTGCTGCTAGCACTGCTAACGTTAGCCACGCTGTGCGTCAGGCAGGCAGCCAACGTCAGCTCCGGGTCGTTTACCCGCCGACACTGTGAACCTCTTCGGTCTGAAAAGTTGAAGTATTCAGTGAGTTGCTGTCATGTTTTGTAGGTGTATTGCACAGCACAAAGTGGCATTTAAAGTACAATTTGGCGATTTTGGACTGTGATTGAGTGTTTTCTTACTGTTAGACTGGTCGACTAGTCTAAATTAAATTTTGCATTCAGGCAAATTAGTCGCCAGGAACATCATCATATGCCAATCCGGTTAACATCGCCCAACGCAAAATTGTGTGATACAATCCAAACCCCTAAAAGAGCCTCTGACTGTATGAACCCTGTGGTGACATTGTAGGTATAATTAAAACACGTATCAAACACTGTATGTAAGTTTTTAAACTGTACTTCTATGTTGGCTCTGTGATTTTGTTTGCTGAATTTACTACTTGCACTGCCAGGCATCCCATAGTGCATCTGCACACACACACACACACACACACACACACACACAAATGATGACTGTACTATCCAATGGAAGATCTAGAGGGATACAGAGAGATGTGCTGATTCACTCTGTGTCGGTTTAGAAGCGTTAATCTACCAGAGAATAGAGCGGGGATTAGGAAGGGCTCGTGTCCCCTGCCAACGCACCGGGCTTCCCACCCTGCCGCCCCCATTGTGCTGCGGAGGGCCAGCGGCACACTGGACACCCATGGAGACACTGACAGAGGACTGATGTCAGTTGTTTTCACAGTGGACGGACGAGCAGAGCCGCGGATGGATGGAAGTGGGAGGACCGGTCAATGAGCTGAATTAATCTTGATAGATAACATCTCGCAAATGCTTCTAGATGGCTTCTTCAATAACAATGAATCAGGTTTATAACTCAGTCAGGGTCATGGTGAATGACGGTAGGACTCTGCAGCCAGAGTCTATTGGTATAAGTGTTGAGAAAAAGACAAACAGATTTGGGCCAATTACCAGCAAAGGGGGATCTCCAAACTAATTCACAGAAAGTTTAAAGGAGCAGTATGTAAGACCCTAGTGTTCAAAAATGAGTACTGCGGTCCATGTACAACAACAGGTTGCACAAGACAAGCACAACATTATACTTTACAACGACGAGCGAAGACGAGTACTCCTCTGGAAGTTCATCAGCTGTTTACAACTGTCGATGTAAACTTTGGCCCGTTATCCTGAAAATACACACACTGGAGTTGGAGCTCAGTGACTGTCTGCCTGCCAAACTCCATTAGCATGTTGCTCAGTTTAACTGTAATAAACATCTACTCCCGCTAAAAGATTATTAATGATTTCTTATGACTCATAAACACAAACTGACTCCTTTGGCGAACATTCGGCATTAATTTTGACATTAATTTTAACAGAAGTTTTTAGTTTTTAATGGAAATTTCAAAGCAGATCATACGAGCTGTTTCATTGTTGTCAGAGAAGGTAGTATTTCAACTTAGCATGTTATCTCAATCTCTAAAGACATATCATGGTCATTTTAGGATTTAGTATGGTACATATAATAAATAGCTCCCCTTTAAAAACGATGAAAAGAGGAAGAGATTGTAGCGATGGGAGGAAAGAGACAGACAGTGTGAGAGAACCAGAATAATCTAGAGAGCACATCATCAGCCCAGTGCTGAATAAGCAGCAGCAGGGAGGCTGTTTGCACTCAGAACCCAACCAGAGTTCAACCAGGCTCCCATTCACCAGCAGCCTATTCTGATTCAGCTCAGACCACACAGGTGGGAGGAGAGGAGGGGAGGGGGAGGGGGGGTGTGGGGCAGAAAAAGAGACAGAAAGAAAGAACATGTAAGATTAACTCGGATTTTCATTAACTTTTGGCCAGTTTGGACTGCACGGTGGAGAGTGACGAGAACATGCAGGGAAAAGTGTCTGGAGACGAGTGATTCATCACTTCAAATTAAAAAAAGATAACTTTTGGGTTTCTTTGTAATTGTCTTTTTGAAATCCTGCTGCACTGCAGGGCGAATCTAAAAGAAACGAGATCTAGCTTTTCTGAGGTCTGCTGGTCATTTGCACATTCCTCTGCTCTGATTTCAGAAGCAGTGTGGAAGCCCGGTCGGTGACTTCCATGTGTAAGTGCACTTAAAAAAAACCCACAAGCATTTGGAAACCAAGCTTCAGCGTTGCATCGGCTGTCTTTTCGCACCACAGGCCTGAAACAAATCACATTTTGAAAGTAAAATCCATATTTTGTTGCAGATTCTGCAACAGCAAATAATAATGTATTTTGTAATTGAGCCTCTCTGCATTGAACTGCTTACACTTAATTTAGTATAGACACACTACTTAGCTTCTGGAAATGTTTGGTGCATGTTTTATTTATACAGTTTTATTACTCCGTATTTGATCTTATTAATGTTATTGTTTTAACCCTCTCTGTGCTCAGGACCTTTAATTTTATTCTCATTTTATCTTCCTTGTCTGGTTTTATATCCTTTTACAAAGCACTTTGTAAAATTGTTAAGAAAAGTGCTGTATAAATAAAGTTTATTATATTTTTAATTAGCTCTGAGCCATTTCCCTGCACTCACTTCTCTGCAGGTGGGTTCCCTTTCCTGTTGGGCGTGTTCTGATTGGACATCTTGTTCGGATGCGCCCCGGTCTTGCCGTCTGACTGGCCATCCCTCATGTCCCTCGCCTGTCTGAAGTCTCCATGTCCCACGCCTCGGCCGCCGCCTCCTCCTCTGCCACCGCCTCGCCCGCGGTGGTTCGGCTGCCTCAGAGAGGTTTGAGGTTTGGCTACATGGAGAGCAAACAAGGGAAGTGAGACTGTGGAATTAAAAGTACACACACACACACACAGACACACACACAAACACACACACACACCCTGACTCAGCTGAACCTGATGCTGAGACAGGGCAGCGTGTCTGTCTGGAGGGCACAGTGTCATCAATATCTGTAGACACAGTAGATCTGATGAACATCATGGGTCCAATCAGCAAGCTAGTGAGCAGCAAGAGCACAATATCACATTTAAAATGACATAAAAGAAGTTGATATAAGAGGCCTGCACCTACATGCTCGGATTTGTCAGTTTAAACTCCCGATGGGATTGTGTAATAAATGGGTGAGGAGGGTCAAGCTTATCTTCTTGCTTGCACAGAGTTATATGAGAAGATCGACACCACTTGAGCTTGAGCAAGGAGTCGATTAGCTTAGTTTAGCTTAGCATAAAGATTGGAAGCAGGCTGGTGGCCTGCAAGCACCTCTAAAGCTCAGTAATCAACCAACTGTTGTGGAGGAAACCAGCAGTAAGCTTGCAGGTTGCAAACTTTATCCCCCCGTCCAAACTCACGCAAAACGCCAAAGGCCGCATCTAGAGCCAGTGTTTGGTTTATCTGATCTGGACTGCTGCAGAAACACGCAGAGCAACATCGCGGCCTGTGAAGATATAAATGGCCTACTCTAAGTTATGGGAAACACAGTGATTCTTATTTATTGTAACAGTAAATCTCCGCATATCTGACACGCCGGACCTTTAATTAATGAGATTTAGAGGTGCTGGTATGTGAGGCTGAACAACTTATTGAAATTTTACTGGAGCGTTTGTTAAAATAGCATTTTAAATTAAATATCGCTGTGCTGCAGAGATGTCCTTATATCGCAAATCATATCAAAATTGCAATATCAGTCAAAATAACCGCGACCAGATATTTTCTCAAACTCGTTCAGCCTTACTGGTGAGCATGTTTTGAATTTTGGACAGCTGTCACCCACTGTTTCCAGTCTTTATGCTAAATTAAGCTAATCAACACCTGACTGCAGCTGCTCAATAGTTCATGCACAGAGATTAACTCTCAGCAAGAGTAGATTTTCCTAAAACACTGTCAAAATGATTTTAGCATCAGTACTTCAGGAGAAAAGTACACGTAGCGGGTTAAGACATCTCTGAGGACTGTGAGGGAGGTGAAGGTGTGGGATGAATGATCAACACTATTAATCATGTAACTGTGGTGTTTACTTGTTTGTTTTATACCTTTCTTTTCCCTTGTTTTTCCTCTCTTTTCTTTTCTAACACAGGCTTTTGCTTTTTATTTACATCACCCACTGATTTATATAAAAATCTGCCAGAATTGTCTCATATATGAAGCCTTTTGTCCTCCATCTTATTGTGTACCATTGTTAAAACATTTATTTATCTTTATCATTATTTCTCAACTTATTTGATCCTTTTCTTTCATTATACCCCGCCTTTTTTCATTAGATACAAGCTTACTTTACTCACTTTATATACTTAGAAAGGAATTGTTCCATAGGGTTTATGTATTGTTTTGTTTTGTGTTTTTGTAATGTCTTGAAAAATGAGAATAAAACTATACTATCTCAAAAAATCTAAAAATATTATTAAAAAAAAACAACACAGCAACTCTTGAATTAGTTTGGAAAATAAAGTAATACAATATAAGACTGTACTTAGATTACATCAGTCTAAAGTGAGATTTGCCAAATTCACACCGAATATTGATCTGAACTGTGACCGCTGTGGTTGGCTCTGCTCAAAATGAACTGATTGATTTATTTTTTCTGACACACTATGAATATCCATAGCACCTCCTGCCATAGAAGCAAAATTTGGCACGACATCGCCGGATCTGTGTCTCAGCCAATGAAGCAAAATCATAATTTCCTCTGCTACGCTCCTGACTAGGAGACTAATATTGCTTAAATGGAAAGAAAGATCTGATTCAGCTTTTGTGATGCGGTTAGAGACTTTATGTATCGTTTATCCAGCTCTGTTTTTGTCTTGTTTCCTTTTTTCGCTTTCTTTATAATTTTATTTTCGTATTTTTTCATTCTTTTTCTTTTTCCTTAACTATGTGCAGTGCTACTTGTAGGATGGGATTTTGTTAAAATATATCCAACTGTACTTCAAATTGTATTTTGTATAACCTGCAAAACTATTAAAAAAATACTTTGAGCAAGAACGAAACAAAACACAACAATAACACAAGTAGCAGGATTATTCTAACATGATTATAGTAACTGTAATCCATGTCTCTGTCTGTCACTCTATGTTCGATAAAAAGCTCAAAAGTCAGAGTGCGATCATCCTACCACAGCGGCTCCCGGTCCAGCGCCTCATCACGCTGATGTTACATCATTCACAGCATGACATCACATTTCTGCTCGGTGACATCACCAGCGCACCTCGGTGTGCATAACCCTTAGTCATTTCCACTCCCACACTCCCTCTTCTTCTTCCACTTCTTCCTCCCACTGCCTCCTCTTTTATCTCCACTCGTTCCTTTATCTCTCTTTTGCTCAGCAACATCTAGAACTTTCTCCTGCTCTCTCGTCCTCTCTGTTCCTGCTGAAGCTAAATTTCTATTGTGGCAAAACACAAAAGTCATCAATAAGGCCGTTTGGATTTTGAAATCTTACTCTATTTTTTCTGAGAGGCTATGCTTCTTATACCCACTGAGCTACTGGCAGTCAGTCATTTAATAAATCAGCCAATTAATAAATCAATAAAACTTCCAGACATGCTCAGCAGCAGTCACACACACACACGGGCACAAGCTTAAATCCACATGCAAATCTAGGCGACGACAATCACGCACAGTCTCACAGGCACAGCCAGAGCAGACGCCGCATCACCTCACCGGCATGGACTCACAGTCCCTGGTCTGTCTCTGTCTGAATATGAATATCCTGGTGAGGCGGCGGAGGAGAGGAGGAGACGAGGGAGAGAGAGAGGGAGAGATGGAGAGGTCGATTTGTGAATCAGCTGCTCTTCGCCTGCAGCTCAAGTCTCGGCTGCTATAGGCTGCGTCCGCCTCAAATCTCGACACCCCACCCCAGACTCCCCTCCTTCTTCCCTGTCATCTGTCCGCCCCCCTCCTCCCTCCTTCTCATTTTCACCGTCCCTCCGCTTCTCAGACCCCGCTCCCCGTCTCCCTCTCCTCCCTGCGCTACCACCTCCCACCTCCTCCCCTGACTCTCGGGGAATATTCTGCAGCATCGCAGTCTAGCGGAGGTGCGTGTGCTCAAAAGAAATCTGTGTGCACATGTGGCTGGGTTTGTCTGACTGTATTTTTTACTTTTGTGTCCTTATAGGGTGAATAAAGCCAGAAAAAAAAACATGTATGCATATAAACCTGATGCACCTGTCTGCTTAATTGCATATCAGTGCCTGAGAAGGAGCTGCAGGTCTCCACAGAGCAACAGTTAAATCAGGCCGGTCATTCATCCACAAACTGCCGAGCTGCACCACAGAAAGCATCTGTTTACGTTTCATTGTCACAGTACTGCTGCTGGGGCTCTGGACACTTTCTAGTTTTCTCTTTCTGCAGTGCTGCTGCACTGTGGCATCAGCCGGAAAAGGTCCGGAACAATTCAAGAAATTGAGGTGTCGCTATGGATTGACATGCTAAATATATATTTCCAGGCTACAGCTCACTTTTGTTTTGTAAAAATGTGTTAAACTTGGGTCTGATCCATGATCCAGACTTTATTTTTTGTATTCGCCAGCATGCAAACAGGAGGGATTTTATACAGTGATGATTTACAGTGTTATTTGTCCCTTCATGTCAGCAGAGCTGTAGCTACCACTGAGGGCACATGTCTTGGTGTCTTTCAGGAGTGTTAAAGGGGCAGTTCACCCCAAAATCAAAAACTTGTATTCTTCCCGTGTCCCTTTCCAGAAATCATGACCCGGTTACTCAAGATAATAGCAGTTCCTACATGAAACTGCTCACAACAAAGTCTGTGGATTATCTTGAGTAACCGGGTCATCAGTTTTAAAAAGGTTTTGGACATTTAGTCCCGTTTCATGTGGATATCCAGTCAGTGATGACATTAAATGCAGTCAGTTGAAGCGATAAATTCCTCAGTGTGTGCTGCATTGACCAAGAAACCTGAGTTCTCCTGCTCACAGAGGCAGCTATTACTCTGTTGGCCAAAACATGTCATTAGTTGACAAAAGAGGTTCATTTGGCGGCTCTCTCGGCTACCCAGAGGCAGAGACTAGAAGTCCAAGCTGAAGTAGCCTGCAGCTCTTCCCGCATTCCCCTACATTGCTGTGACATCACTGGATGCAGGAAGAACAACAGATTTAGCAGCTTTCTCAGTCTGAGGAATTCATTGTTTCAGTTGACTGCATCTACCCTCAACACTGACTGGACATCCACATTAAAAAGGGGTGAACTTTCCCTTTAACTTAGGAAATAAATTATATAGAGTGCCTTATATATATTTTATAGCCTTACTGAAATATTATTGGTTAAGATATAATTTTTCTTTAATGCACTTACTGTATTTCAGCACTTTGCTAAAATATATGTTTTCTACATTCACAACAATAACAGGACTTATGGGTAATTTTGTGCTTCACCACCTGTACTGAATATCAGTGCTGATATTTATCTAAAGGTTTGTATTTAACCTGAGTTCTCTCTGCTATGTTGTCAAACATGCTCCGGAAAGTGCAGCCAAGTAGTCCGGATGACATTCAAGTCCTTTATAAACTTGTATTGTTCCATTCCAGTGTTTGGATCCACACAATGGTCCAACACACACAAGACACCCAACACCACTTCTTGTTGCAGCGCTGCAGTACTGACCACCGAGCCACAGAGCTGCCAGACTCCAGTCCGTATGTATGTGTACTTTTTAAATAACACGTTTAAATAATCTTAAAGATACACAGAATATAGTAGATGTACATTTTAGGAGCAACTGCAACACCATTTAATCCAGTGGCTACTGTAACTGACTTAAAGCAACCTTGTGACACGGTAAATGTAAGCCAGAAACATTTGTGTAATTGGATAAAGTTAAATGTGTGTTCTCCTGAGGAGGCTGATAAAAGGGACAGTCTGTAAGATTAAAGCTTCAGAAACTGATTTAGCTCGGAATTTAGTTGTTTAGCCTCCTCGAGATCAAAATAGCTGAGTGACTACGCTTTGATGCTGGTGTGGAGTTGGTTACGGGTTTTTAAAATGGCTGTGTGGCCGCGTGAACGCTTGCAAACGCCCCACAACGGTGGTCCAAAGTCTTACCATTGAGGACGAGAGGGGCGGCCGGTTTGACCCTCATCTGGGTGTTGACCAGGTGGGGTCGGCCCGTCTTCTTGGAGCTGCGCTGACGAGCCACCACCTTGGCCACATGGGTCGTCTCATTGGCCCCCGAGGGAAAACACACCGTCTGGAGACAGAGAGGAGCAGACAGACACATATTACTATAGTAAGAGACTCATCAATGTCGAGTTATTACCTCTTATTAACCTCCAAATGAGCATCCCATCCAAATTATGTATAGTGTGATCCATAACAAACATTTTTAACTTGAGCCAAATACCAGAGAACATTAAAAATAGTCTCTTTAATCATGGCTTAAAATGTGAACACACACACTCTCCTTTAAATCAACCCTGCTGCACCAGCCACACACACACACTCACCTCTCCAGAGCGGTTGCGTTCCATGCGGACTAAAGAGGGCATGCTGGCGAGCAGCGCGTCCAGGTGGTTGTGTCCCATCTGTTTGTGTGGTATCTGCTCCCCGGTCAGCTCCTTGTACTCCGACTGCAGACGGGACAAAGACACTCCGCCTTTGTTGGCCTGGAGAACGGCCCGCAGCATCTTCTTCACCAGCTCCACATCAGCCATCTGAGAAGGAAAACGAAAAGAAACTCCATAAATAGGCGAGTAAATGAACAAAAACTCAGGCCAAAATGGATTAGCTGAACGGTGGAAACGAAAATAACTAAAACTAGATATCGAAAATGAACTAAACAAGTCAAGAAATTAATACTGAAGAGAGAAACACTGAAACAGGGCTGCAACTTATGATTATTTTCATTATCCATTAATGTGACGGTTATTTTCACGATAAATCGGTAATCATTTAGTCTATAAAATGTCCAAAAATTGTAAAGAAAAAAAAGGCAACACAAACTGCTTCAAATAGTTTCTTTTGTCCAATTAGGCATCCAGGGTGCCTTAAAATTTTAATTTGACCGCATTCGAAAAGACAAGTTGAGGCAACTTTATTATGATTCTAGTCAAAATAATCTTGATATTAATTCAGTCGTACTTTAGAAAACATGTTCAATGAGCTTAAAATATCAAGTTGAACAAACAACCCCTCAGTCTCACTGACGAACATCGGCAACAAATTTGATTTCCTTTTAAGTTCAACTCATCTTTCAAGTCAAAATAAGTAGAACTCATGTTAATAAGTTCTGAGGTGATCTGAAAATAAACATTGGAAATTTAAAGTTTAATTAACCCGAATAAATAAAGCTTGTATATTTACATAAGTTAATTAGAAAAGATCAGTTGATTTCACCAAATTCCTGTGTGATTTTGTTTTACAGCGCATGACTGAAACGATTAACCGATTATCAAAATAGGTAGCATTTATTTTATTTTCGACTGACTAACTGAAAATTTGACTAATTGTTGCAGCTCTACACTTCAGGAATCAAAACAGGCTCTACTGACAAATGTCACCATCTTAAAGAATATTCAGCAGCTCATATAAACCATGAAAACAAAAAAAGGATAACATAAAAAAAAAGCATGCACGGTAGAACTCAGGAGAACCATCTTGATTTTAGCTTTTTGTAAGTTTTGTTTTCCTTCAACTATTTAATGCAGGAAGTTAAGTCTGAGAGTGACGCTGCTGCTGCTGATGATGATGATGAGGATGATGCAAACACATTAAAATGAGAAATGAAAGGTCCCGCCATGTGCCAGTGGCTGACTGGTTAGGCAGGTTTTCAATTCACTGGTGATCAGATTTCAAAACTGTAAAAGCGAAAGTGTATTTCACTCTGGCTAAAGTAGTAGTCATACACATACAGGTATTTGCTTTTTGATATGCGCATATAGTTATTATCTGTGATCAAAACAAGCATGCATTACATTTATTTTCCTCAGTGGAAAGGAAAGCTGCTATTCAACTGTGCTGCCAAATAAGCAGGGATTTAATTGTGATTTTTCTCTCTTTTTTTAAAAAAGTCTTTAAAGTATCACTGCAGCCCTCTAGAGACATTTCTGTGAAGGGCTTTAGGCTCAAGATGTTAGTGATTTCCCCTCTGCTGTGCAGCCTGTTGCATTCCAACTCCCTGCAGAAAAAAAAAAACCCTCCACACTTTTCAGTTTGTCTGCAGCCAAACCAAAAAAACCACCCTGCAGAGGAATTCACCAAACTCTCCTCACAGATCAACCCTGATGAGCTTTGATCGTGAAAAGTGTTTTTTAAAATAAAAAAAAAGAAAAAGAAAAAGGAGCACATCTCAACATCTCAGCAAATATTCGGCGTGGTAAAGAAAAATCTCTGGACTCATGCGGACGTGGAGACACACCCTCGACAGGCAGCTTCAACTTTACGTAAAGACGTCTGTCCGACAACGCTGCGCTTTTTTCTCAACAACTGGCCGACAAATAATAACCTTCAAAATAATGATCATTTCAGATCTGTGCTCTGCTTAGTGCAAAGGAATGAAACAACGATGCAAAGTATGATAACTATTATTATCATGTTTGTAAAGACACCCTTGCTGCTGAAGAAATTTGATCTACTTTCGAGACTTTTCTCTACTAACCCTGAGTCTTGAATTGAAGAATTTATAAATATATATATGCGGGCTACTCCGCACTGAGAAAGAATGATATTGTGATAAATGAAAATATGTAAAAAAGTGAAATGATCTTGTTACCTTCACTAGTTATAATGAACCTGTTTCAGTGTGAGATGAGATTATAAACCACTTGTTGTTATGTCCACTTTGTGCAGCGCAGTCAGACAACAGACGGGACAGGGAAGCTCTGAATGACGTAACGTGTCACACTTCGCCTCCACACCCTCCATCGGGACCAAACTATCGGGATGAAGTTTTTTTTTCCTTTCCTGTGCAAAACTCCTCCTTAAAAAGCTCCGACAGACCGAGTAACGCCGACAGAAAGTATCAGAGCCGGTGTGCACTTCGCTCAGGCAAAATACTGCGTGTTACATCGAGTTAAATCCTCCTGCCATCTCCGCGGCTGCGGCGCGTCAAGCTAGCTAGGGAACGCCGTCTACATACCGGAAGCGCATAAATGTTAACTTCAAAATAAAAGTAGATCCAGGTTCTTCACTTAAAAGTGCCATTGCCACACTGTGCAAATACTCCACTACAAGTAAAAGTCCTGCGCTGAAAAACTTACTAAAGTAAATGTGTGTGAGTATTATCAGCTAGATGCACTCAAAACTAAAAGTAAAATGGTCCCTGTCAGTGTTTGTATGATGGTTTTGGATTAATATCCCTGCTCCTTTAACTTGCATTTTACTGTTGTACATATTTAAAGTTGAGTTAATTTTGACTATGTTCTAACTGAACACATTTTGAAAAATAGCTGATGGCACCTGTGATATTAGAGGGAATGAAAATTTTTACATGATTACCATTCTCATTGCAAATAAAATGATTATGGTGTGATTTTGCAGGGATTCTGTCCCAAATTAAGATGTTTTCTTAATTCTTAATATGATGTGTAGGCCAGGACATCTCTGCAGCATGGCAATATACACATTGTGCCTTTAACAAATTTTGCAAAATTGCGATTAATTGTTGAGCCCTACTTTATATGCTGTTGTGTAGTTTGATCTACAGCGATGCATCATTTTATCATTTTCTTTTAGATCACCATATGTTTGCAGCTTCACTGTCCTTTGAGCCCCATGTATCTCTAAAAAGTGATTTTCCAGCTACTCCATGATGGTTTTCATACAGTTTATCTGGCTTAAAAGAGTCAGAAAATTTCAACCTATAAAGAAACACTTCATCATTGAGTTTTTTTCAGCATATTTAAAATCGCCAAATTTGTAGATACATGGCCTTCACTGGACAGGAAGAGTTTGAAAAACTCTAATTAGAAAAGTAACTGAAGTTGACAGAGTTAAAGTACAATATCTGCCTCTGAGATGCAGTGGAGTAGAAGTATAGAGTTGCATAAAATTGAAACACACATTAAGTGCAATTACCTTAAATTTGTACCCAAGCAGAGAAGCCGATTAATTGTCGTAGTTACACTCTACCACTGGTACTAAGCACAATTTCTTATTCTGAAAGTCGCTACCGGAAGTAAACTTTGCGCACTAGCTAGCTTGAACGCGTTCGTGCCATCCTAGCCGGGAGTACAGAAAGAAGCAAATAAACACCCGGCAAATAAACTTTATCGGGAGTGAGTGTCAGAAAAGTTCACGTAAGTCATAATGAAAGCTACAAAAAATCTTTCTACCTTGCTCTAAACGGACAGGGGTGGTGAGGTGAGGACCTGGTCCAGTCGCTGTCACTGCTGTCACCGCCACGGGGCTGAGCTGCGGCCGGAGCTCTGTGTGTCCCCGGAGTGTCTGCCAGCCGGTCAGGCGCTGCCTCTCCTCCGACACCTGATTGGTCGGCGGGCTGCGTGTGGGCCCTCCGGCTAATTACACGTCAATATGCATCCAGAGGCCGCGGGACAAGCCACAGGAGAGGACACATCTCCTGTCCTGTCCAACCACAACTCATCAGAAATGTCCACACAGATTTTCAGGCCTTACAAAAACACATGGAAACTTTATATTCACTTGACACAAGCACTTTGGCTACCCTATTTTTTTTTTTCTTGACTGAAAAAGTTTTGATTTTGAGTTCACTTTAAAAACAATGTATAAAGCTAATATAACCTAATTACATTGTACACTTTTCATATCTCAGTTAATTATTTTGATAAACGTTATTACGTTAATTTTCATATAAAGACCTCGGATGGTTCCAGCTTCACAAAAGTGAAGATTTTCTGCTTTTCTTTTAAATTATTTTTATGATTTTAATGCATTTTTTTTTTTTTTTAATTTGAGGTTTGGACTGTTGGTTGGACAAAACAAACCCTTATGAAGGTGTCACTATGGCATTTGTCACTATTTTCAGATTTTTTTTTTATAAATCAAATAATGAGTCGATTAGTGGAAAAAATCCACGAATCCACAATGATAAACAAAATTATCTGCAGTCTTGTACAAAAATTGTTCAAAATTAAGAGTAAAATCTTGTTTTTACATTAATGCATGAATCATTATAATCTAATTTTATAAAAACTGTCAGAGAACGATCCAAACTCATGATCCAATTTCCAGCTTTTTCTGGAGTCTTTATTAAAACATGAAATTTGCTTGGTGGTTTTGGAGCAGTCCTGTCCAAAGTTCAGACCGAAGTTACATCCTTTGCACATGAGAAGAAAATGAGTTGTGGGCGAAAGCACTGGAAATCTAATACATGGACATTTTAATGTTTATTTTGTCAAACTTTGGTCTCTGAAGTCAAGTCAGAGCTTTCAAGCTCATTTTTTTTTCAAGGGTTTAACCTAATTAATCCCATTTTAAAGTCTGCTCTGGATTGTTTGCTGTATCAAAACACAGTCAAATTATACTGATGCACTGTTTTTTAACTGTTACAATTATTGTTTAACTTTTCCCCCCTCATGTATAATGTAAAAGTAAATAACCCACTATGTTAAGTTCTTAGATTTTAATTTTCATGTCCTGCAATTTTCATGGTTCAGTGTATATTTTTGTCCAGGTTTTCCTTAAACCAGGTTTCTAGACAAGCTGGCTATAGACAGGGACACATTTAAGGGACTTTTACTGTCTTTATAGTATTTTATAGTACAAATCATTCTGTTCTGAATGTTGATTATTTGTTATATAATATTTTTGTTTGAAGAGACATAGAGCAGAGTTTCTCCGATCAAACCAACACGATTCACACTTAAACATGTGTAAGATAAAGATTTAAAATAGATTTTTAAAAGAAACTTAAAAGAATACACCAACGTATGCAGCCACCAGAGGCGCTAATGCCCCCTGTTCTTCTTCTACGGTTTGATAGCAGGCCGCAGGAAGTGACCTGTCAAACCAACGGAACAGACTACCGGATGATTTACAAGCTAGGTAGCCAAAAAACAACAACAGAGGGTCAAAGTGTTTTGTCTGCATGAACACCTGACGGAGCTACATTTAAATACAGGAATCTCTGTGTGTGCCAGGTGAGATAAATGACTAAATACAGCTAATCATGTTAGCTTTCTTTCTGACTTGTATGCTAAGCCGATTTGACCAATTTTAACGTTAGCTAGCTAGTTAGCTAACTTAAAGCTAACTGCTAGCCGTTAACCGGTGTCTAATTAAACGAAAATGCAAAATAAAGCGTCAGTTAAGTTATTTTAAAGTCAGTTTGTGTATGAATGTCTGTATTATTTTGCATGTAGCTCAGACTAACAGTGGAACAACATCAAAGCAGAATAGCCTGACTCAGTTCACCCTCCTCTGTCGTAAAGTTGTTGGGTCATTTTCATAGAATACTTTGTTCCGCAAGTGTGGTAAACTGAGCGTATTTACTGTTTTATGATATTTTAAAAGCAAATTATTACATTAAATACGCAAACTGTTCTCTAAATAACAGTTCCAAGTGAAAAATAGCAGTTGTTAGCCACTGTTAGTCAGCTGACAACTGATTATTAAAGGGACAGTTCAACCCTAAATCAAAAACACGTATTTTTCCTCTTATCTGTAGTGTTATTTATCCATCTAGATAATTTTGTTGTGAGTTTCAGAGTTTTGGAGATACTGGCCGTAGAGATGTCTACCCTCTTTTGTTTGTAATGGAGCTAGATGGTGTTTCCTTCCAGAAATAACAATCCGGTTACTCAAAATAATCCACAGACTGTGTTGTCGTTTCATTTTCTTTCTACTGAACTACGTCCACCAGTCATATCACCGCCCAGAATCTCATGGATGAGAGGTTACAGCTCAATCTAAGAAGACACCATTAATAACGCTTACATCCCACACTGTCTTGAGCACAATCCTCTCTTCCATGAGTAGATGCACGCTTCCCTCTGTGCTGTGATTTGGTTAGTGGACAGCGGAAAGAGAATAGTTCCTTCATGATGCTGCTTACAACAAGATTTGTGGATTGTCTTGAGTAACCGGGTCATAATTTCTGCAAAGAGACACAAATATAGTAGCTGATATTTTGGTATGAGCTGTCCCTTTCAATGGACTCTTACATAATATATTAAAGACAGGAGTGTAAACAGCAATTTCTCTATCTCAACTGAGAGTTTTAAAATATATCAGTGTAATTGTGGGCCCATAAATTGTCACACCAGTATTTAAAAGGCAGAATTTAAAGTATGAAGCATCCATGTGGAGACACAACAGGCAGATATTGCCCTCCCTCTCTCAGTTCAAAACAGCTGTGACGTGTTGTGATTCATCACTGAGGATCCCTCCCTGAATTCACAGTCCTGTATTGTTCTCTCCTCTCTCTTGGGAAAAGAGGAAGGGATGTGACAGTAGAGAAGAAAAATTTGCACTTTAGTTTTATCTTTGCACTGGAGGTGAAACCGTCTTAACTTGCTATAATGGCTTTGAACAGGAGACATTCTTATACCCCCCGGGTGAGTAACGCTCAGTATTGAATTATATTTAGTTTAGTGGATCAGTGTTATCTTTAATTGATGTGCTAAACCAGTTGTGGCACTCACCATACTGTAGATGTAGGATTCACCCTGTTGCATTTCGGGCTCTCATCAGAAACAGCGAGAAGGAAAATAATTTTAGTAGCTGTAGATATCCGGTAGAGAAGATGAGGTTTTTGTCCTTATGTTTAACCCACAGGCAAGCTTTTCCTGTCATTAACCTCAGCTAGTATTTATTCTGGAGAATCCTACAAAACTTTGTCCTCGCTTCTCTGAAAATATCAAAATCCTGTGTTCCAACTTGTATCATAAGGCTGCTCCACTGAACTTTTTCTATCCAGCTTTCTGCCCTCTGGTTTAAAACTGTGAGGTAGCATGAATTCACATGCCCCTACAGCTCCATAAAAGGATTAGACTGTACCGCAGTCCTAGTTCGTCTTGAATGAGCATCTTTGTGCGAGCGAGGCAGGGATAAGGCTTGTTTATTAAGAAGACTGTTGTGGTGCAGGACATATGACTGGGTGCATGAGTGTGTTTCTCTGCTTTTTGGCCTTAAGACTCTGTTGTCATTAGTTATTTTTGATCCCCCAAAATAGGGCTGCAACTAATGATTATTTTCATCATTGATTACTCTGTTGCTCATTTCCTTAATTAATTGATTAATTGGGTTGTTTGGTGTGTAAAATGTATGAAAATGTTGATTATTGTTTCCCAGAGCCCAAGATGACATCCTCAAATGTCTTGCTTTGTCCACAACCCAAATATATTCAGTTTACTGTCTTAGAGGAGTAAAGAAACCAAACATATGTACACTTAAGAGGCTTCGGCTTTGTTTTTTTTCTTAAAAAAATAAATGAATCAAACCCTTTAATCGTTTACTAAAATAGTTGACAACTAATTGGTTAATTGATTAGGCTAATTGTTGCAGTGCTTCTTCAAACTACTCTTAATAACTGGACGCATAAAACAATGCTGTGGTGTTTAAGTGATGCTCAGTTGGTACTAAGGGGTCCAAAGTGTGCCAAGAAAATATCCCTCACACCATTACACCACCACCATCAGCCTGAACCGCTGACACAAGGCAGGATGGATCCATGCCTTTGTGTTCTTTATGCCAAATTCTGACCCTACCATCTGAATGTCGCAGCAGAAATTGAGACTCATCAGACCAGGCAATGTTTTCCAATCTTCTGTTGTCCAATTTTGGTGCTGCTTCAAGGTTCAGTGTGTTGTGCGTTCAGAGATGGTCTTCTGCTTACCTTGGCTGTAACAAGTGGTTATTTGACTTACAGTTGAACAGGTGTACCTAATAGAGTGCCTGGTGAATGTATGTCTATGTGACAAAGGTTAAGATAGAAAAAGATGCCTGAGGAGTTCTGAACTTTAAACAATGAAGTCACTGGTATGCATTGATTTCATTCCCACTGGTAACCAACCTTCCTTTGCTTTCTCTCTTTCTCCTGCTCTGTTTTTCTCAAATCCTCCAGCTGACCAGCCCACTGATCAGCAAAATGAGCAGCGCAGGAACGGTGGAGAGCAGTAAACCTCCGAAGGTACGTCACTTTTACAGCACAGACACAAAAAATAAACAAATGAACTATTATAAACTGACTCACGGTCTGTTCCGCTCCTCCTCTTCTAGATTGGCTCTGTAGTGGAGGTGATAGGGAAAGGTCAGCGTGGGACTGTTGCCTATATCGGCGCCACCCTCTTCGCCTCTGGGAAATGGGTGGGCGTCATACTGAATGAGGCCAAAGGCAAGAACGATGGCACCGTGCAGGGGAAACGCTACTTCACCTGTGAGGAAAATCACGGGATATTTGTCAGACAGTCCCAGGTGAGTGACATGATTGTGATGCAAAGATGAATGTAGGGTTGGATTTCCGGGATCATGTATTTTCCATCAAAAGCAGTTACTGTGACACACCTACATATGCGTTCAGTAGTTTTACGATTACGAATGAACGTCTTCTATGGCCACATTGTCCTGATCTCGCCACGGTTTTTCTCCGCCGCAGATTCAGGTGGTGGACGACGGCTCCAGTGCTACCTCACCAGATACTCCTGAATCAGGCCTGGCAAAGATACTCAAACAAAAAGGTGTGTGTGAACCACAGCTCTGTTTGAAACTTTAAATTGAAAATTTATACTAATACTAATAACATCAGATAATAATTCTCTATGTGTTTTCCCCAGAAATCCCTGAGACCCCCAAAACAACCAAGCAGGTAGGCCACTTCTACGTGCACCTCACTGCTTTTTTGTCCATCATCAGTTGAGTAATGTTCTCTTGTTTCTGTGACATTGCTCTGGAGATGGATTCCTGTGGATCTGTGTGTATTTATTGTGAATTAAAAAAATATGGCTCTACCCTTTCCAGAGCAGTTTTGTCAATTTGAATTTGCTAAACAAGATTAATCAGACCAGTAAAGCAACTAAATCCATTTCAAAGAGTGCTGATACGACTATCAACCCTCTCTGATTTGTCCTTAGCTGCGTTTTCCAGACCGGAGGTGCTTTGTTTCAAAACCGCCCTTGAGTTTTCCCCCGTTTCTCACTTTCTTCTCTGCACAATGTGAATAAGTTTCTGTTTTGCCTCATTTTTGTTTTTCTGGTGTCTGTTTTTTTTTTCAGACACCTGCGAACGTTAAGAAGGTAGAAATGTTTCAGTTCAACACTTTTTGCTTTGATTGTCAATCACACTAACGTGGCCACTCACCCTTTTTATTTGATTTACGCTCTTTGACATTTGCATGGGACATGAAGACATCACTTGTCACCGATCAGTGACATTTTCATTGTATAATCTCTTGGTTTTCTGTGGCCACATTCCATTTTGTACACCAGATGTTGTTTGTTTGGTCACGGTCTTTTATTTATCTTTGTTTTACTCTCGTGAAGGTGTCAAGTGTACACATTTAGAGGTCAACATTATCACAGTTTGAAGCTCATTATGACATTTGTCATCACAGTCGGTGATGTTTTGCCACTGCTGTAACACTGCTGCATGAATTCACATTTTATTCTACTGGCTTGAGTCTAATCAGTGTTTCTCAAACAGAAGTACTTTGTAGTAATGCAGGGGGTATGTGAGATTTTTAAAAAATGTTGATTAAAATCATCATTAGCAGTCATGCATAATTCCCACGATGAAAACAGAGAAAACCAGAGCCAACAAAAGACCCTCAGTATCAAGGAGAATACGTTTTAATGGGATTTACCTCAAAGAGCTGACACTGATGGTGCAGCGCTGAATTATACCTCTTTATAGGCATTTTTTTAAACAGAAACTTGGTTGAAAAAATGTTTCAAAGGGGGTACATCATTGAAAAAAGTTTGAGAAGCGCTGATCTAGAGTAACTCTTCTTTAAAATGGTGCATGCAGCCATCCAAAGCTATGATCAATGGATATGAACTAACAGCAGGTGTGTGTCTTATGTGCTGCTAATCTCTATTCTTGCTTCACCATTGGATGTGTGTGTGTGTGTATATATATATCTGTGTGTGTGTGCGCGCGTGTCCATCCCTCTCTCTCCGCAACTCACCTCCTCCTCTCCTCCAGTCCTCTACCCGCCGCTCTGCCAAGGTGAGCTCGTCTGCAGCAGACAGGGGAGGTCAAACGGCGTCATTTCAGAATGACGTAAAACAGCGGGTCATTCTGAAAAGCTTTGTTATTTTAATGTTTGGACTTTTTGAGCTTGCTTGGCAGGTTACACCAAGGGCACAGCATCAGATGTCTGAAATGTTTTCAAATGCCGTGCATGTTTGTGTGACTCTTTAGTGAGCAGTTCTCTGTATTGTTACATCCAGTGAAGGTCTGTTTGTGTCGTTTTGATAATTTTGATCAATTACATTTGGAAGCTTTCATGATTGTAGCAGACTCATCATGGCAGCACAGTGAGACAGTTTAGACAGGCAGGCTGATGTCATAAATGATAACCAGTAGAGGAGTACATTTACTCAAGTACTGTACCTAAGTACAATTTTGAGATACTTGTACTTTATGTGAGTATTTCCATTATTTGCAGCTTTATAATTCTACTCTACATTTTGAATGCTTATTGTACATTTTACTCAACTACATTTATTTTATATCTCCAGTTACTAGTTCTAATTACTTTGCACAATCAGATTATCAATAGAAAATGTAAATAAACTAATATATTATTATAAAATATTCTACCCAGCAGTCTACTGAGTAATTTAAATGAGCTGCAGCTTTACGAGCTGCAACATCATGAATACACTAATGGATCAATAATAAAAATATATAATAGTCCAATAATGGGCCACTTTTACTTGAAGTAAATTTTGATGCTAATACTTTTGTACTTTTACTTTAGTAAGATTTGGAATGCAGAACTTGTCCATGTAACAGAGTATTTTTATACTGGGTTATTGCTAATATTACTTAAGTAAAAGATCTGAGTACTTCCTCCACCACCGATGATAACTCCTGTGTACGTGGGATGTGGTAGTTTGTTCAGGAGTTAATATGTTGTAGTTTGTGTTGAAAGTTTATAATTGACACTGCTTTCCATGATTCAATGGAAACTTGCCTTAAAACTACGATCAGAATGTTAAAAATTTAGTCAGTATTAAATGAGTTATTTTAATGTTGAAGATGATGATTGTCTTGTGATACACAATGTTTTTTTTTTATTTTTCAAACTTACTTTCAAAAGCTGGTTGTACTTATGCTTTTGACCACAGTGTCATTAACAGTATAAAGATAATCGAAACAGGATGGTGGTATAACTGAATAAGTTTGCTGCAAATAACTTTGCAGCTGAGTTTTCTAAATAACTCCTGAGAGTCCTAACACAGTCTCTACGATCATACTGTGGCAGTGGAGCACTCCAGGTCGTCTCACGCCCGCCACCTCCCTGCCCTCCCTCTTGGTACGACCCGTCGGCCGCACCAGCCTGACGCTCAGGGTAGGCTCTGACGTATCAGGGTACCTCACCTGTTACCTCCCAGGGAGTGGTGGTGGGGGTTGTTTGCCCTTCGATGCACGGGTGAAGGTCTCTACCAAATAAAACTCAAAGTGGCATCTGTGAGGGACACTGGGAGGTGAAATGTTTGGTCCACAAGGATACATTTCATTGCATTTTATTCAAGCTATTACAAGATGAATCCGGTGGCACAGCGTACAACAGAGCATCTTCACTCTTCTACTGGTTTCACTGTGGGAGAAGCTTTTGGCTTTCTGTTATTGGAGTGCTTACTGACTTAACACCACACCATCTCCCCTGTCTTCCTTTTTTTAAATCCCTCTGGACACTCCCTAATAACACCTTCATCCTCAACAGGCGTCTCGTGAGAGCCTGCCGTCCTCTCTGTCTGGTGATGTCAGCGAGGCGGGCCTGTCCTCCTCCCAGGGCGCCCTGGGGGCTCCTGTTGTGCCTCAGCCCAGCGGTTCTCCTGCAGCAGCAGCAGCAGCCTCGGTCCCGGCTACTCCAAGCAAGGTGGGTCACTGACATTTAGGAGAGCCAGTTTTATTGTCAGCACAACTGGGAAAAGAATATGCAAGGAAAGACATATAATGTAAAGGTTTTAGTCTTATGTTTCATATTGTCATGTGGAATTCATCACAGTCTCACCAGCACAAAAGATTCCCATCATGTTCGTCATTGTAATGAGTTTGTCCCATTTCATCCATGTTCGACCAGGCGGAACCTCCTGTTTCCAAGCAGGTAGAGTTCTCTGATGGCTACATGCATGCTGATGATACCCGGCATGAGTTTACTAACAAGCCCAGGGGGGCAAAATGACCCTCAGCACACCCTCTCTGAAATATGGTTTTGGGATGTCCACATGGTGATTTATACAGTGATGATGCATGGTTTAACTCTGTGAGACACTGAACGAATTACTTAATTCCACCACTGTGCTTGGAGGGAATGGATTAATCTTTCTGCATTGCTTTTTTATGTTTCCTGTTGGGGGGAATGAATTCAGATTTTGAAGTCAGTTAATTAAAGAATTAATTTAGGGCCGGGTTGTTGGTTGTGGGACTTAATCAGTGTTTTTGTTGTTTCTTTACTGCCTTTAAATAAAGTCTTGGGGCATGAATAAATTTCAGTTAATCCTCTAAGGCTGGGTTGCATCAACAAGGATTAATCTTTAAACCAGATTAAATCATGGCTTAACTTAAAGTATGTTACTCCAAACTTCAAACTAGCTTAAATTTAAGAAAGATTACGTTTAAACCCATTTGCTAAAGGCAGCGCATTTAAACTGTCCTCTCATTTCTCCCCTTCACACATCTATCGATCTGTCTGTGTCAGGAGGAGGAATCACTGCGAGCTCAGGTCAAGGACCTGGAGGAGAAGCTGGAGACGCTGAAGATGAAGCGGACGGAGGACAAGGCCAAGCTGAAGGAGCTGGAGAAACACAAGATCCAGCTGGAGCAGCTTCAGGAGTGGAAGACCAAGATGCAGGAGCAGCAGACAGATCTGCAGAAACAACTCAAAGAGGCCAAAAAGGTACACAGAAAAATACAGTACAAATAATTCATCTGTCCTAAGTCTAAATTACAGCATCATCAGGGTATTTAAATCAAATTTAAATTATTAATATTTTCTAAGCCTGTAACAATGAAAGAAGTAGCTTCACTGTCAGCATACATGACTTTCTACAATTTTATTTTGTACCTCCTCCTCCCAGGAATCCCGTGAGGCACAAGAGGCCAAGGACCGCTACATGGAAGAGATGTCAGACACGGCAGACGCCATTGAGATGGCCACGCTGGACAAGGAGATGGCTGAAGAGCGGGCGGAGTCACTGCAAGTGGAGGTGGACACACTGAAAGAGAAGGTGGAGGAGCTCTCCATGGACCTGGAAATCCTGAGACATGAGATTTCAGAGAAAGGTTCGTACTCTACTCACTAATCCACAGAGGCCTCCCCCTCTTTCCCTCTTCCTGTCATGTCTCTCCTTTTGTTACGCTCTGCTTTGCCTCACTGTGTTGCCTTTTCGTTTTACGCTGCAGGCTCAGATGGAGCCGCCTCGAGCTACCATGTCAAACAGCTGGAGGAGCAGAATGGCAGACTAAAGGAAGCGCTGGTTCGGTCAGTCAAATTTCTAAAAAGCTCCATGCACCTTTTTTTTTTGCCATTTTCTTGTGGCAACATGGGGTCTTTAGGAGGAGATGAGTATTTCCGTATTTCAGTGATTGGACTGTGAGCAGTTATGTTCTGGAAATGTCTCAGAGACCCTCCTTATTTGTCAGTAAACCTAGGAAAGCCACCAGTCATAGTTTGTGGTTGTGAAGTTTCGTGAGGCTGTGATTATCCCAGAGGTCATGATAGGGCATTTTATACAGCGTCATAAAAGGGTGCTGTGTACATAAAGAGGGGTTTGGGCAGGTTTTCGTCCGCAGCCATTTAATCGTCCTTTTCGTTCTCAGGATGCGCGACCTGTCTGCTTCAGAGAAGCAGGAGCACGTGAAGCTGCAGAAGCAGATGGAGAAGAAGAACACCGAGCTGGAGTCTCTGAGGACTCAGAAGGAAAAGCTGCAGGACGAAGTCAAGCAGGCGGAGGCCACCATCGATGAACTGAAGGAGCAGGTAAAGTCTGACTACGGAGAGGAAGGAAGGTTTCTCAGTGAACGTCTCAGTGAGTTAATTAAACTTATGAACAGGCTGAGGTTCTTACCACGGAACACGGGGCTGTTCTTGTTTGTTTGCCATATCAGAATTTAACGGTACACATGTATGTGTGTGTGTGTGTGTGTACGTGTACCAGGTGGATGCTGCTCTGGGGTCAGAGGAGATGGTGGAGACCCTGACGGAGAGGAACCTCGACCTAGAGGAGAAAGTCAGAGAGCTGAGAGAAACAGTCACTGATTTGGTCTGTACAGTCGCATTTATGATTCCAATCTTGATTATTAACACCACTGATGTTTCTGTTTTTTTAACCTGTGCAAACTACGTTCAGACTGTGCAAATATCCGCGATTAGATTCTCCTCAAGTTGTGTAAAAAATCTCACTGTTGTTTACTTAATCATCAACACGCTATTGGTTAAAATCTCCCTTTTATCAACATATCACTGACACTTTTCCTGTAACAACAGGAGGCCATCAACGAGATGAACGACGAGCTCCAGGAAAACGCCCGCGAGACGGAAATGGAGCTGAGGGAGCAGTTGGACCTGAGTGTAGCTAAGGTCAGAGAGGCTGAGAAGAGGGTGGAGGCCGCCCAGGAGACTGTAGCCGACTACCAGCAGACCATCAGCAAATACAGAGAGCTGACCTCCGGGCTGCAGGTGGGTGGAGAGGATGCTCAAAGGATGGACGCTGGATGAGGAAGCAATGGGAAGACCTTTTCTGACACTATATGTTTTTTTTCCCCTGTGCATCAAGGAGGCCAACAGGGAGCTGATCAGCCAGCAGAATGCAAACGCCGAACAAGTGCAGCAGCCTCCTGCTGAGCTGTTTGACTTCAAGATTAAGTTTGCAGAGACAAAGGCTTATGCAAAGGTGGGAAACTGTCATGTGTTATCACGTCAGTTCACATGTTTTATAGCTTTGAGGCTGTTTTCTCATAATCTGTGTCTGTAGGCCATTGAGATGGAGCTGAGGAAAATGGAAGTGGCTCAGTCAAACAGACAGGTGTCCCTCCTCACCTCCTTCATGCCGGACTCATTCCTCCGTCATGGCGGAGATCACGACTGTATCCTGGTGCTTCTGCTCATCCCCAGGCTCATCTGCAAGGTAGGAAGCTGTGTGTGTGTTTGTAGGTGCATCTGTGAGAAGTGACACAAGACAAATAAATACAAGCATCTTTCTGTGGAATCCAGGGGTCATGTTTCAGAAACTTCCCATCTTTAGTCTTAAATTAAAGCAGGAAGCATCTAAGGCAGGATTTTTTCCCAATATTTGGTATTACAGAAGCAAATCCTAACTACATTTAGGAATCCTGTTTTTTCATACTTCATCCTGTCTTTAATTCAGGTTAGGAAAATCTTAACCCTCTATGGTACCATGTTGCCCTCAGGCAACAAACCCATTTTTGTTTTTCAAATAGTTGTGGTAATGGTTTTCTTTGTTGATTTAAGTAGTTTAAAGTTTTACACTTTACAATTACACTTTACACATTTTTTTCAATGGGTTGTTCCTAAATGGTACAGTGTTGCCTACAGGCAACATTTAGCCAAGAAACTTTTTAAATTCTTTTTAATTTAAAATTTCAAATGAATTGTGACTTCTTGATGTTATTGAATATTTTTGCATATGTTTATGAAATAAACACTGTTCAAATTGGAAAAGGAACATTCTTTTTCACTTATGCACCATTATAGTACAATGTTGCCTACAGGCAACAAACCCCAAAAACTTCTGAAAATAAAAATAAAAATAAAATTTCTTCAGATTATGTTTATTTAGTCTATTTTGAGCCATAAAAACACATTTCCCTCACTGGCATCATAATGTGTACCATAGAGGGATATGACCATACATACATACATACATACATACATACATACATACATACATACATATGACCATACATACATACATACATACATACATACATACATACATACATACATACATATGACCATACATACATACATTCATATGACCATACATACATATGACCGTACATACATACATACATACATACATACATACATATGAGCATACATGCATACATACATATATATGAGCATACATACATACATACATACATACATACATACATACATACATACATACATACATACTTACATACATACATACATATGACCATGCATGCATACATACATATATATGAGCATACATACATACATACATACATATGACCATACATACATACATACATACATACATATGAGCATACATACATACATATGGCCATACATATGACCATGCATACATACATACATACATACATACATACATACATACATACATACATACATACATACATATGGCCATGCATACATACATACATACATACATACATACATACATACATATTCATATGTATGTATGTATGCATGGTCATATGTATGTATGGTCATGTGTATGTATGTATGTATGTATGTATGTATGTATGTATGCTCATATGTATGTATGCTCATAAGTATGTATGCTCATATGTATGTATGTATGTATGTATGTATGTATAATCATATGTATATATGTATGCATGGTCCTATGTATGGGCATATGTATGTATGTATGCATGGTAATGTGTATGGCCATATGTATGTATGTATGTATGTATGTATGTATGTATGCTCATATGTATGTATGTATGCTCATATGTATGTATGTATGTATGCTCATATGTATGTATGTATGCATGGTCATATGTATGTATGCTCATATGTATGTATGTGTATGTATGTATGTATGCTCATATGTATGTATTTATGTATGCATGTATGCTCATATGTGTGTATGCATGTATGCTCATATGTGTGTATGTATGTATGTATGTATGTATGTATGTATGCTCATGTATGTATGTATGCATGTATGCTCATATGTATGTATGTATGTATGTATGTATGTATGTATGTATGTATGCTCATATGTATGTATGTTCATGTGTATGCATGTATGGTCATATGTATGTATGTATGGTCATATGTATGTATGTATGTATGTATGTATGGTCATATGTATGTATGTATGTATGTATGTATGTATGGTCATATGTATGTATGTATGTATGCATGGTCATATGTATGTATGTATGGTCATATCTATGTGTGCTCAGATGTATGTATGTGTATGTATGTATGTATGGTCATATGTATGTATGTATGGTCATATGTATGTATGTATGCATGCATGGTCATATGTATGTATGCTCATATGTATGGTCATATGTATGTATGTATGTTCATATGTGTGCATGTATGGTCATATGTATGTATGTATGTATGTATGTATGTATGGTCATATGTATGTATGTATATATGTATGTATGTATGTATGGTCATATGTATGTACGTATGCTCATATGTATGCATGTATGTATGGTCATATTTATGTAAGTATGTATGTATGCATGGTCATATGTTTAGCCATATGTATGTATGTATGTTCGTATGTATGTATGGTCATAAGTATGTATGTATGTATGTATGTATGTATGGTCATATGTATGTATGTATGGTCATATGTATGTATGTGTACATTTATGTATGTATCTATGGTCATATGTATGTACGTATGCTCATATGTATGCATGTATGTATGGTCATATTTATGTAAGTATGTATGTATGCATGGTCATATGAATGTATGCTCATATGTATGTATGTATGTTTATATGTATGCATGTATGGTCATAAGTATGTATGTATGTATGGTCATAAGTATGTATGTATGTATACTCATGTATGTATGTATGTATGTATGCTCATATGTATGTATGTATGCATAGCCGTATGTATGTATGTATGTATGTATGTATGCTCATATGTATGTATGGTCATAAGTATGTATGTATGTATGTATAATCATATGTATATATGTATGCATGGTCCTATGTATGGGCATATGTATGTATGTATGTATGCTCATATGTATGTATGGTCATAAGTATGTATGTATGTATGTATAATCATATGTATATATGTATGCATGGTCCTATGTATGGGCATATGTATGTATGTATGTATGCTCATATGTATGTATGTATGCTCATATGTATGTATGTATGCATGGTAATGTGTATGGCCGTATGTATGTATGTATGCTCATATGTATGCTCATATGTATGTATGTATGCTCATATGTATGTATGTATGTATGCATGGTCATATGTATGTATGCTCATATGTATGTATGTGTATGTATGTATGTATGGTCATATGTATGTATGTATGCTCATATGTATGTATGTATGTATGTATGCATGTATGCTCATATGTGTGTATGTATGTATGTATGTATGTATGCTCATGTATGTATGTATACATGTATGCTCATATGTATGTATGTATGTATGTATGTATGCTCATATGTATGTATGTTCATATGTATGCATGTATGGTCATAAATATGTATGTAAGTATGTATGTATGTATGTATGGTCATATGTATGTATGTATGTATGGTCATATGTATGTATGTATGTATGTATGATCATATGTATGTATGTATGTATGCCTGGTCATATGTATGTATGTATGTATGTATGCTCATATGTATGTATGTATGTATGTATGTATGTATGTATGGTCATATACATGTATGTATGCATGGTCATATGTTTGGCTATATGTATATATGTATGCTCATATGTATATATGTATGTATGCTCGGATGTATGTATGTATGTATGTATGTATGCTCATATGTTTGTATGTATGTATGCTCATATGTATGTATGTATGCATGGCCGTATGTATGTATGCTCGTATGTATGTATGCATGGTCATATCTATGTGTGCTCAGATGTATGTATGTGTATGTATGTATGTATGGTCATATGTATGTATGTATGTATGCATGTATGCTCATATGTGTGTGTGTATGTATGTATGTATGGTCATATGTATGTAAGTATGCATGTATGCTCATATGAATGTATGCATGGTCATATGTATGTATGCTCATATGTATGCTCATATGTATGTATCTATGTTCATATGTGTGCATGTATGGTCATATATATGTATGTATGTATGTATGCTCATATGTATGTATGTATGCTCATATGTATGTATGTATGCTCATATGTATGTATGTATGTATGCATGGTCATATGTATGTATGCTCATATGTATGTATGTGTATGTATGTATGTATGGTCATATGTATGTATGTATGCTCATATGTATGTATGTATGTATGCATGTATGCCCATATGTGTGTATGCATGTATGCTCATATGTGTGTATGTATGTATGTATGTATGTATGCTCATGTATGTATGTATGCATGTATGCTCATATATATGTATGTATGTATGTATGCTCATATGTATGTATGTTCATATGTATGCATGTATGGTCATAAGTATGTATGTAAGTATGTATATATGTATGTATGGTCATATGTATGTATGTATGTATGTATGTATGTATGATCATATGTATGTATGTATGTATGCCTGGTCATATGTATGTATGTATGTATGTATGTATGTATGTATGTATGCTGATATGTATGTATGTATGTATGTATGTATGTATGTATGTATGTATGTATGTATGGTCATATGCATGTATGTATGCATGGTCATATGTTTGGCTATATGTATATATGTATGCTCATATGTATATATGTATGTATGCTCGTATGTATGTATGTATGTATGTATGCTCATATGATTGTATGTATGTATGCTCATATGTATGTATGTATGCATGGCCGTATGTATGTATGTATGTATGCTCATATGTATGTATGTATGCATGGTCATATCTATGTGTGCTCAGATGTATGTATGTGTATGTATGTATGTATGGTCATATGTATGTATGTATGCATGTATGCTCATATGTGTGTGTGTATGTATGTATGTATGGTCATATGTATGTCTGTATGCATGTATGCTCATATGAATGTATGCATGGTCATATGTATGTATGCTGATATGTATGTATCTATGTTCATATGTGTGCATGTATGGTCGTATGTATGTATGTATGTATGTATGTATGTATGTATGGTCATATGTATGTATGTATGGTCATATGTATGTACGTATGCTCATATGTAGGCATGTATGTATGGTCATATTTATGTAAGTATGTATGTATGCATGGTCATATGTTTGGCCATATCTATGTATGTATGTATGTTCATATGTATGTATGTATGGTCATAAGTATGTATGTATGTATGTATGTATGTATGGTCATATGTATGTATGTATATATGTATGTATGTATCTATGGTCATATGTATGTACGTATGCTCATATGTATGCATGTATGTATGGTCATATTTATGTAAGTATGTATGTATGCATGGTCATATGAATGTATGCTCATATGTATGTATGTATGTTCATATGTATGCATGTATGGTCATAAGTATGTATGTATGTATGGTCATATGTATGTATGTATGGTCATAAGTATGTATGTATGGTCATAAGTATGTATGTATGTATACTCATGTATGTATGTATGTATGCTCATATGTATGTATGTATGCATAGCCGTATGTATGTATGTATGTATGTATGTATGTATGTATGCTCATATGTATGGTCATATTTATGTATGTATGTATGCATGGTCATGTGTTTGGCCATATGTATGTATGTATGTTTATATGTATCTATGTATGGTCAGATATATGTATGGTCATATGAATGTATGCATGGTCATATGTATGTATGTATGTATGTATGTATGTATGTATGTTCATATGTATGCATGTATGGTCATAAGTATGTATGTATGTATACTCATGTATGTATGTATGTATGTATGCTCATATGTATGTATGTATGCATGGCCATATGTATGTATGTATGTATGTATGTATGTATGTATGTATACTCATATGTATGGTCATATTTATGTATGTATGTATGCATGGTCATGTGTTTGGCCATATGTATGTATGTATGTATGTATGTTCATATGTATGTATGGTCAGATATATGTATGGTCATATGAATGTATGCATGGTCATATGTATGTATGTATGTATGTATGTATGCATGGTCATATGTTTGGCAATATGGATGTATGTATGTATGCTCATATGTATGTATGTATGCATGTATGGTCATATGTATGTATGTATGTATGTATGTATGTATGTATGCTCATATGTATGTATGTATGCATGGTCATATGTATGTATACATGTATGGTCATATGTATGTATGTATGTATGTATGTATGTATGTATGTATGGTCATATCCCTCTATGGTACACATTATGATGCCAGTGAGGGAAATGTGTTTTTATGGCTCAAAATAGAAAATAAATAAACATAATCTGAAGAAATTTTATTCTTATTTTTTTTTTTGAAAGTTTTTGGGGTTCGTTGCCTGTAGCCAACATTGTACCATAATGGTGCATAAGTGAAAGAGAATGTTCCTTTTCCAATTTGAACATTGTTTATTTCATAAACAAATACAAAAATATTCAATAACATCAAGAAGTCACAATTCATTTGAAATTTTAAATTAAAAAGAATTTTAAAAAGAATTTAAAAAGTTTCTTGGCTACATACATACATACATACATACATACATACATATGAGCATACATACATACATATGAGCATACATGCATACATACATACATACATACATACATACATACATCTGACCATGCTTACATACATACATACATATTCCCATACATACATACATACATACATACATACATATGAACATAGATACATACATACATACATACATACATACATACATATGAACATACATACATACATACATACATACATTTTACCATGCATACATACATACATACATACATACATACATACATACATATGACCATGCATACATACATACATACATATGACGAGGCATACATACATACATACATACATACATACATACATACATATGGCCATACATATGACCATGCATGTTCATATGTATGTATGTATGTATGTATGTATGGTCATAAGTATGTATGTATACTCATATGTATGTATGTATGTATGAATGGTCATGTGTATGTATGTATGGTCATATGTATGTATGGTCATATGTATGTATGTATGTATGTATGTATTGTCACATGTATGTATGGTCATATGTATGTATGTATGTATGTATGGTCACATGTATGTATGCTCATATGTATGTATGTATGTATGTATGTATGCTCATATGTATGTATGAATGCATGGTCATATGTATGTATGTATGTATGCTCATATGTATGTATGCTCATATGTATGTATGTATGTTTCTATGTATGTATGTATGCTAATATGTATGTATGTATTTATGTATGGTCATATGCATGTATGTATGCATGGTCAAATGTATGTATGTATGCATGGTCATATGTATGTATGTATGTATGTATGTATGCTCATATGTATGTGTGTTTGTATGGATGCATGGTCATATGTATGTATGTATGTATGTATGCTCATATTTATGTATGGTCATATGTATGTATGGTCATATGTATGTATGTATGCATGGTCATGTGTATGTATGTATGTATGTTCGTATGTATGTATGTATGTATACTGATATGTATGTATGTATGTTCATATGTATGCATGTATGGTCATAAGCATGTATGTATGGTCATATGTATGTATGTATGTATGTATGTATGCATGGTCATATGTATGTATGTATGTATGCTCATATGTATCTATGTGTGGTCATATGTATGTATGTATGTATGTATGTAGGTATGTATGCATGGCCATATGTATGTATGTTTGTATGTATGTATGTATATATGTATGTATGTATGTATGCTCATATGTATGTATGAATGTATATATGTATGCTCATATGTATGTATGTATGCATGTATGGTCATATGTATGTATGTACATATGGTCATATGTATGTATGTATGTATGTATGTATGTATTTATGTATGGTCATATCCCTCTATGGTACACATTATGATGCCAGTGAAGGAAATGTGTTTTTATGTCTCAAAATAGACTAAATAAACATAATCTGAAGAATTTTTATTTTTATTTTTATTTTTGGAAGTTTTTGGGGTTCGTTGCCTGTAGGCAACATTGTACCATTCAGGAACAACCCATTAAAATAAAGTGTAACAACATACATACATACATACATACATACATATGGCCATACATATGACCATGCATGTTCATATGTATGTATGTATGTATGTATGTATGGTCATAAGTATGTATGTATACTCATATGTATGTATGTATGTATGTATGAATGGTCATGTGTATGTATGTATGGTCATATGTATGTATGGTCATATGTATGTATGTATGTATGTATGTATTGTCACATGTATGTATGGTCATATGTATGTATGTATGTATGTATGGTCACATGTATGTATGCTCATATGTATGTATGTATGTATGTATGCTCATATGTATGTATGAATGCATGGTCATATGTATGTATGTATGTATGCTCATATGTATGTATGCTCATATGTATGTATGTATGTTTCTATGTATGTATGTATGCTCATATGTATGTATGTATTTATGTATGGTCATATGCATGTATGTATGCATGGTCAAATGTATGTATGTATGCATGGTCATATGTATGTATGTTTGTATGTATTCATGGTCATATGTATGTATGTATGTATGTATGTATGTATGTATGCTCATATTTATGTATGGTCATATGTATGTATGGTCATATGTATGTATGTATGCATGGTCATGTGTATGTATGTATGTATGTTCGTATGTATGTATGTATGTATGTATACGGATATGTATGTATGTATGTTCATATGTATGCATGTATGGTCATAAGCATGTATGTATGGTCATATGTATGTATGTATGTATGTATGCATGGTCATATGTATGTATGTATGTATGCTCATATGTATCTATGTATGGTGATATGTATGTATGTATGTATGTAGGTATGTATGCATGGCCATATGTATGTATGTTTGTATGTATGTATGTATGTATATATGTATGTATGTATGTATGCTCATATGTATGTATGAATGTATATATGTATGCTCATATGTATGTATGTATGCATGTATGGTCATATGTATGTATGTACATATGGTCATATGTATGTATGTATGTATTTATGTATGGTCATATCCCTCTATGGTACACATTATGATGCCAGTGAAGGAAATGTGTTTTTACGTCTCAAAATAGACTAAATAAACATAATCTGAAGAATTTTTATTTTTATTTTTATTTTTGGAAGTTTTTGGGGTTCGTTGCCTGTAGGCAACATTGTACCATTCAGGAACAACCCATTAAAATAAAGTGTAACAACATACATACATACATATGAGCATACATACATACATATGTACATACATACATATGGCTAAACATATGACCATGCATACATACATACATGTATAAATATGACCATACATACATTCATACATATGAGCATACATATATGCATACATAAATATGACCATAGATAGATATGACCATGCATACATACATACATATGGCCATACATACGAGCATACATACATACATACATACATACATACATACATAGATATGACCATGCATACATACATACATATGAGCATACATACATACATACATACATACATACATACATACATATGGCCATGCATACATACATACATATGAGCATACATACATTTGTATGTATGCATGGTCATATGTATGTATGTATGTATGTATGTATGTATGTATGTATGTATACTCATATGTATGTATCTATGCATGGTCATATGTATTTATGCACTCATGTATGTATGCTCATATGTATGTATGAATGTGTGTATGTATGTATGTCTGTACGTATGGTCATAGGTATGTATGTATGTATGTATGTATGTATGTATGTATGCATGGACGTATGTATGTATGTATGTATGTATGCTCATATGTATGTATGTATGCTCATATGTATGTATGTATGTATGTATGGTCATATGTATGTATGTATTTATGCATGCATGTATGTATGTATGTATGGTCATATGTATGTATGGTCATATGAATGTATGTATGTATGTATGTATGTATGTTCATACGTATACATGTATGGTCATAAATATATATGTATACTCAAATGTATGTATGTAAGTATGTATGTATGCTCATATGTATGTATGTATGTATGTATCAATGTCTGTATGCATGTATGTATGGTCATATTTATGTATGGATGTATTCATGCATGGTGATATGTTTGGCCATATATATGTATGTATGTATGTATGTTCATATGTATGTATGTATGCATGGTCATATGTATGTATGTATGTATGTATGTTCATATGTATGTATGTATATATGCATGGTCATATGTATCTATGCTCATATGTATGTATGCATGTATGTATGTATGTATGTATGTTCATATGTATGTATGTATGTATGTATGGTCATAAGTATGTATGTATATATGTATGCTCATATGTATGTCTCTATGTATGTATGCTCATATGTTTGTATGTATGTATGTATGTATGTATGTATGTATGGTCATATGTATGCATGGTCATATGTATGTATGTATGTATGTATGTATGTATGTATGTATGTATGTATGTATGATCATATCCCTCCATGGTACACATTATGATGCCAGTGAGAGAAATGTGTTTTTCTGTCTCAAAATAGACTAAATAAACATAATCTGAAGAAATTTTATTTTTATTTTTATTTTTATTTTTGGGAATTTTAAATTAAAACAACATACATACATACATATGAGCATACATACATATGACCATGCATACATACATACATACATATATACATACATATGAACATACATAATACATACATAAGAGCGTACATGCATATGACCATGCATACGTACATACATACATGCATACATACATGCATACATACATACATACTTACATACATATATACATACATACATACGTACATACATATGGCCATGCATACATACATACATATGAGCATACATACATACATACATACATACATACATACATACATACATACATATGGCCATACATATGACCATGCATATTCATATGTATGTATGTATGTATGGTCATAAGTATGTATGTATGTATGTATGTATGTGTGCATGGCCATATATATGGGCATATGTATGTATGTATGCTCATATCTATGTATGTATGCATGGCCATATGTATGTACGTATGTATGTTTGTATGTATGTATGTATGTATGCTCATATGTATGTATGTATGCATGTATGCTCATATGTGTGTATGTATGTATGTATGCATGGTCATATGTATGTATGCTCATATGTATGTATGTATGTATGTATGTAGGTATGTTCATATGTATGCATGTATGGTCATAAGTATGTATGTATGTATGTATGTATGCTCATATGTATGTATGTATGTATGGTCATATGTATGTATGTATGTATGTATGTATGTATGTATGTATGCATGGTCATATGTATGTATGCATGTATGCTCGTATGTGTGTATGTATGCTCATATGTATGTATGTATGTATGTATCCATGTCTGTATGCATGTATGTATGGTCATATTTATGTATGTATGTATTCATGCATGGTGATATGTTTGGTCATATCTATGTATGTATGTATGTATGTATGTTCATATGTATGTATGTATGCATGGTCATATGTATGTATACTCATATGTATGTATGCATGTATGTACGTATGTATGTATGTTCATATGTCTGTATGTATGGTCATTAGTATGAATGTATATATGTATGTTCATATGTATGTCTCTATGTATGTATGTTCATATGTATGTATGTATGTATGTATGTATGTATGCATGTATGGTCATATGTATGCATGGTCATATGTATGTATGTATGTATGTATGTATGTATGTATGTATGTATGATCATATCCCTCCATGGTACACATTATGATGCCAGTGAGGGAAATGTGTTTTTCTGTCTCAAAATAGACTAAATAAACATAATCTGAAGAAATTTTATTTTTATTTTTATTTTTGGAAGTTTTAAATTAAAACAACATACATACATACATATGAGCATACATACATACATACATACATACATACATACATACATACATATGACCATGCATGCATACATACGTGCATACATACATACATACATACATACATACATACATACAAACATAAGACCATGCATACATAAATACATAAATACATACTTATGACCATACATGCATACATATGAACATACATAAATATATACATACATACATACATACATACATACATACATACATATGAGCATACATACATGCATACATACAAATGACCATACATACATATGAGCATACATATGACCATGCATACATACATACATGTGGCCATGCATACATACATACATACATATGAGCATACATGCATACATACATATGGCCGTCCATATGACCATGCATACATATATACACGAGCATACATACATACATACATATGAGCATACATACATATGATCATGCATACATTCATATGAGCATATATACATATGACCATACATACATACATACGTACATACATACATACATATGGCAATACATACATACATAAATATGACCATACATACATACATACATACATACATACATACATACATTCATATGACCATACATACATACATACATACATGAATACATACATACTTACATACATACTTATGACCATACATGCATACATATGAACATACATACATAGATACATACATACATACATGCATACATACATCCATATGACCATGCATACATACATACATAAATATGAGCATACATACATACATACATAAATACATACATACATACATGTATACATACATACATAATTATGACCATACATGCATACATATGGACATACATACATACATACATACATATGACCATGCATACATACATACATACATACATGCATACATGCATACATACATACATACGTACATACATACATACATACATATAAACATAAGACCATGCATACATACATACATAAATACATACTTATGACCATACATGCATACATATAAACAGACATAAATATATACATAAATAAATACATACATATATACATACATATATACATACATACATACATACATACATACATACATACATATGAGCATGCATACATGCATACATACATATGACATGCATACATGCATACATTAATATGAGCCTACATACATACATACATACATACATGCATACATACATACATAATTATGACCATACATACATACATACATACATATGAGCATGCATACATACATACATACATACATACATATGAGCATACATGCATACATACATATGGCCGTCCATATGACCATGCATACATATATACACGAGCATACATACATACATACATATGAGCATACATACATATGATCATGCATACATTCATATGAGCATATATACATATGACCATACATACATTCATACGTACATACATACATTCATATGGCAATACATACATACATACATATGACCATACATACATACATACATACATACATACAGTCATATGACCATACATACATACATACATACATGAATACATACATACTTACATACATACTTATGACCATACATGCATACATATGAACATACATACATAGATACATACATACATACATGCATACATACATCCATATGACCATGCATACATACATACATAAATATGAGCATACATACATACATACATAAATACATACATACATACATGTATACATACATACATAATTATGACCATACATGCATACATATGGACATACATACATACATACATACATACATACATATGACCATGCATACATACATACATACATACATGCATACATGCATACATACATACATAATTATGACCATACATACATACGTACATACATAAATACATACATATAAAAATAAGACCATGCATACATACATACATAAATACATACTTATGACCATACATGCATACATATAAACAGACATAAATATATACATAAATAAATACATACATATATACATACATATATACATACATACATACATACATACATACATATGAGCATGCATACATGCATACATACATATGACATGCATACATGCATACATTAATATAAGCCTACATACATACATACATACATACATATGAGCATGCATACATACATACATACATACAAACATAAGACCATGCATACATACATAGATAAATACATACTTATGACCATACATGCATACATAAGAACATACATAAATATATACATACATATATACATACATACATACATACATACATACATACATACATACATACATGCATACATACATATGAGCATACATACATACATATGGCCATACATACTTATGACCATACATGCATACCTATGAACATACATACATACATACATACATCTGAGCATACATACATACATACATATGACCATACATACATATGACCATGCATGCATGCAGGCATACATACATACATACATACATACATACATACATACATACATAAGACTATGCATACATACATACATAAATACGTACTTATGACCATACATGCATACATACATACATACATATGGCCATACATATGACCATGCATACATACATACATACATACATACCTACATACATATGAGCATACATACATACATACATGCATGCATGCATGCATGCATACATATATACATACATACATATGACCATACATACATACATATGAGTATACATATATACATACATACATTCATATGACCATACATACATACATACATACATACATACATACATACATACATACATAAATACATACATACATATATACATACATCCTACTGACCATACATGCATACATATGAACATACATACATACATACATACATACATACATACATACATACATGCATACATACATAATTATGACCATACATGCATACATATGGACATACATACATACATACATACAAACATATGACCATGCATACATACATACATACAAACATAAGACCATGCATACATACATACATAAATACATACTTATGACCATACATGCATATATAAGAACATACATAAATATATACATACATACATACATACATGCATACATACATACATATGAGCATACATACATGCATACATACATATGACCATACATACATATGAGCATACATACATACATATGGCCATACATACTTATGACCATACATGCATACATATGAACGAACATACATACATACATGCATACATAGAAACATATGACCATGCATACATACATACATAAATATGAGCATGCATACATACATACATAAATACATACATACATATATACATCTGAGCATACATACATACATACATACATACATACATACATACATAAATACATCTGAGCATGCATACATACATACATACATACATACATACATACATATGAGCATACATACATATGACCATGCATGCATGCATACATACATACATACAAACATAAGACCATACATACATACATAAATACATACTTATGACCATACATGCATACAAATGAACATACATAAATATATACATACATACATACATACATACATACATATATATGAGCATACATACATGCATACATACATACATACATACATACATACATACATACATACAACCATGCATACATACATACATACATACATATGAGCATACATACATACATATATATGAGCATACATACATATGACCATGCATACATATATACATACATACATACATATTTATGACCATACATGCATACATATGAACATACATAAATATATACATAAATAAATAAATGCATGCATACATACATACATACATACATACATACATACATATGAGCATACATACATACACACATACATATGACCATGCATACATACATACATGTGGCCATGCATACATACATACATGTGGCCATGCATACATAAATACATACATACATACGTATGACCAAACATACATATGAGCATACATACCTACATACATATGACCATGCATACATACATACACATGAGCATACATACATACATACATACACATGAGCATACATACATACATACATACATATGAGCATACATACATACATACATACATACATACATACATACATGGATACACATGAGCATACATACATACATACATACACATGAGCATACATACTTACATACATACATATGAGCATACATACATACATACATACATACATACATACATGGATACATATGAACATACATACATACATACATGCATACTTACTTACATACATACATACATACATACAAACATACATACTTACATACATACATATGACCATGCATACATACATACATAAATATGAGCATACATACATACATACATACATACATACATAAGACCATGCATACATACATACATGTGGCCATGCATACATAAATACATACATACATACGTATGACCAAACATACATATGAGCATACATACCTACATACATATGACCATGCATACATACATACACATGAGCATACATACATACATACATACACATGAGCATACATACATACATACATACATATGAGCATACATACATACATACATACATACATACATACATACATGGATACACATGAGCATACATACATACATACATACACATGAGCATACATACTTACATACATACATATGAGCATACATACATACATACATACATACATACATACATGGATACATATGAACATACATACATACATACATGCATACTTACTTACATACATACATACATACATACATACATACATACTTACATACATACATATGACCATGCATACATACATACATAAATATGAGCATACATACATACATACATACATACATACATAAGACCATGCATACATACATACATACATAAATACATACTTATGACCATACATGCATACATTTGAACATACATAAATATATACATACATGCATACATACATACATGCATATATGCATACATACAAATGACCATACATACATATGGCCATACATACTTATGACCATACATGCATACATATGAACATACATAGATACATACATGCATACATACAAACATATGACCGTGCATACATACATACATAAATATGAGCATGCATACATACATACATACATACATACATACATACATCTGAGCATACATACATGCATACATACATATGACATGCATACATACATACATTAATATGAGCCTACATACATACATATGAGCATACGTATATATACATGAATAAATACATACATACATATATGCATACATACATACATACATACATACATACATACATACATACATATGAGCATACATACATGCATACATACATATGACATGCATACATACATACATTAATATGAGCCTACATACATACATATGAGCATACATACATACATACATACATACGTACATACATACGTACGTACATACATACATACATTCATATGACCATACATACATACATACATACATATGACCCTGCATACATACATACATACATATATACATACATACATACATACATACATACATACAAACATACATACAAACATAAAACCATGCATACAAACATACATAAATACATACTTATGACCATACATGCATACATAAGAAGATACATATATACATACATACATATGAGCATACATACATGCATACATACAAATGACCATACATGCATACATATGAACATACATACATACATACATACATACATACATATATACATCTGAGCATACATACATACATACATATGACCATACATACATATGACCATGCATACATGCATGCATGCATGCATGCATACATACATACATACATACACACATACATATGGCCATACATATGACCATGCATACATACATACATGTGGCCATGCATACATAAATACAAACATACATACATACATACATATGACCATACATACATATGAGCATACATACCTACATACATATGACCATGCATACATACATACACATGAGCATACATACATACACATGAGCATACATACATACATACATACATACATACATACATATGACCATACATACATACATACATACATACATGCATACATATGAACATACATACATACATGCATACATATGAACATACATACATACATTCATGCATACTTACATACATACATACATACATACATACATACGTACATACATACTTACATACATACATACATATGACCATGCATACATACATACATAAATATGAGCATACATACATACATACATACATACATATGAGCATACATACATACATACATACAAACATAAGACCATGCATACATACATACATACATAAATACATACTTATGACCATACATGCATACATATGAACATACATAAATATATACATACGTACATACATACATACACACATATGAGCATACATACATACATACATACATACATACATACATACATATGAGCATACATAACTACATACATATGACAATACATACATACATACATACATACATACATACGACCATACATACATATGACCATGCATACATTCATATGACCATACATACATATGACCATACATACATATGATCATACATACATACATACATATGAGCATACATAAATACATACATACATACATACATACATACATACATTCATATGACCATACATACATACATACATACATGAATACATACATACTTACATACATACTTATGACCATACATGCATACATATGAACATACATACATAGATACATACATACATACATGCATACATACATCCATATGACCATGCATACATACATACATAAATATGAGCATACATACATACATACATAAATACATACATACATACATGTATACATACATACATAATTATGACCATACATGCATACATATGGACATACATACATACATACATACATATGACCATGCATACATACATACATACATACATGCATACATGCATACATACATACATACGTACATACATACATACATACATATAAACATAAGACCATGCATACGTACATACATAAATACATACTTATGACCATACATGCATACATATAAACAGACATAAATATATACATAAATAAATACATACATATATACATACATATATACATACATACATACATACATACATACATACATACATACATACATATGAGCATGCATACATGCATACATACATATGACATGCATACATGCATACATTAATATGAGCCTACATACATACATACATACATACATGCATACATACATACATAATTATGACCATACATACATACATACATACATATGAGCATGCATACATACATACATACATACATACATATGAGCATACATGCATACATACATATGGCCGTCCATATGACCATGCATACATATATACACGAGCATACATACATACATACATATGAGCATACATACATATGATCATGCATACATTCATATGAGCATATATACATATGACCATACATACATACATACGTACATACATACATACATATGGCAATACATACATACATACATATGACCATACATACATACATACATACATACATACAGTCATATGACCATACATACATACATACATACATGAATACATACATACTTACATACATACTTATGACCATACATGCATACATATGAACATACATACATAGATAAATACATACATACATGCATACATACATCCATATGACCATGCATACATACATACATAAATATGAGCATACATACATACATACATAAATACATACATACATACATGTATACATACATACATAATTATGACCATACATGCATACATATGGACATACATACATATATACATACATACATATGACCATGCATACATACATACATGCATACATGCATACATACATACATAATTATGACCATACATACATACGTACATACATAAATACATACATATAAAAATAAGACCATGCATACATACATACATAAATACATACTTATGACCATACATGCATACATATAAACAGACATAAATATATACATAAATAAATACATACATATATACATACATATATACATACATACATACATACATACATACATATGAGCATGCATACATGCATACATACATATGACATAAGCCTACATACATACATACATACATACATATGAGCATGCATACATACATACATACATACAAACATAAGACCATGCATACATACATAGATAAATACATACTTATGACCATACATGCATACATAAGAACATACATAAATATATACATACATATATACATACATACATACATACATACATACATACATACATACATACATGCATACATACATATGAGCATACATACATACATATGGCCATACATACTTATGACCATACATGCATACCTATGAACATACATACATACATACATACATCTGAGCATACATACATACATACATATGACCATACATACATATGACCATGCATGCATGCAGGCATACATACATACATACATACATACATACATACATACATAAGACTATGCATACATACATACATAAATACGTACTTATGACCATACATGCATACATACATACATACATATGGCCATACATATGACCATGCATACATACATACATACATACATACCTACATACATATGAGCATACATACATACATACATGCATACATGCATGCATGCATACATATATACATACATACATATGACCATACATACATACATATGAGTATACATATATACATACATACATTCATATGACCATACATACATACATACATACATACATACATACATACATACATAAATACATACATACATATATACATACATCCTACTGACCATACATGCATACATATGAACATACATACATACATACATACATACATACATACATGCATACATACATAATTATGACCATACATGCATACATATGGACATACATACATACATACATACAAACATATGACCATGCATACATACATACATACAAACATAAGACCATGCATACATACATACATAAATACATACTTATGACCATACATGCATATATAAGAACATACATAAATATATACATACATACATACATACATACATACATACATGCATACATACATACATATGAGCATACATACATGCATACATACATATGACCATACATACATATGAGCATACATACATACATATGGCCATACATACTTATGACCATACATGCATACATATGAACGAACATACATACATACATGCATACATAGAAACATATGACCATGCATACATACATACATAAATATGAGCATGCATACATACATACATAAATACATACATACATATATACATCTGAGCATACATACATACATACATACATACATACATACATACATAAATACATCTGAGCATGCATACATACATACATACATACATACATACATACATATGAGCATACATACATATGACCATGCATGCATGCATACATACATACATACAAACATAAGACCATACATACATACATAAATACATACTTATGACCATACATGCATACATATGAACATACATAAATATATACATACATACATACATACATACATACATACATACATACATATATATGAGCATACATACATGCATACATACATACATACATACATACATACATACAACCATGCATACATACATACATACATACATATGAGCATACATACATACATATATATGAGCATACATACATATGACCATGCATACATATATACATACATACATACATATTTATGACCATACATGCATACATATGAACATACATAAATATATACATAAATAAATAAATGCATGCATACATACATACATACATACATACATACATACATATGAGCATACATACATACACACATACATATGACCATGCATACATACATACATGTGGCCATGCATACATACATACATGTGGCCATGCATACATAAATACATACATACATACGTATGACCAAACATACATATGAGCATACATACCTACATACATATGACCATGCATACATACATACACATGAGCATACATACATACATACATACACATGAGCATACATACATACATACATACATATGAGCATACATACATACATACATACATACATACATGGATACACATGAGCATACATACATACATACATACACATGAGCATACATACTTACATACATACATATGAGCATACATACATACATA